>NC_141142.1:98861532-99179449 GCF_053477565.2 Lygodium microphyllum
CATTTGTTCATCCTTAGAAGTTCTTGGCTCTTATTTATTTTTTATCTTTTTTTCTTCTTTTAAAGGCATGAATGTCAACAAGTTTAGGATTTGGCATGTTGATTAAAGTAGTGGAAACATTATCATAATCTGGAGGCAGACTTTTTAATAAAATACCAATGTATACATCTTCATCCATTTTAATGTTGATCCCTACAAGCTGTGTTAAGAGCCTTTCCATGTAATTCAGATGTATTGCAAGAGATGTATTAGGTTTCATGTCCAATCTGAAAAATTCGATTAATAAACCATACTTTGAGGACTTTGAGTGTGCACCAAACAGAGTATCCAATCTTTTGCGAGTGCCATGGAACGTGTCACAAGTATCCACATGGTGGATATAGCTATCATCCAATTCAAGCTTTATGATGCCTTGAGCCTTCTTATCATCACTTTTCTACCAATCAATTGCAAGATTTGCATCTCAAGGCTTCTTCTCTTGTCCATTAGTGATGGCCCATAGGCCCTTCTTCATCAAGATAAGCTTTATGCATGTTTGCCAGGTATGAAACCCAACTCCTTAGAGAAGACATATCGGAGAGCCTTTATCCATACTACAGTGACTGGAACAACAACAAATCAACACCGAAATTCTCAAAAGTGAGCTAGCTTTGGATGTGTCAAGAGATAAGCAATGGTAGTGGTAAATAATATCAAGAGATACTAATTGAACTTGATTGTTGTTGGCTTGATTCCTTCAAATCTTCACAAATCTTCCTTGCTAGTTTGATGCACAAATGTTTGCTAGGAAGAACTGAGTAGGAACTCAGATCACATTGACAGGAACTCCAATAGGTGAAATTGGAGTGCTTTATGAGCTTGAAGAAACTCAGCTGTGACTGCCCTTTCAGGGTTTTAGAAAAGGACCTGGTTTTTCAGTGATTACAGCTCATAGAGGTGATCCAGTAGATGAAATTGGAGTGCTTTATGAGCTTGAAGAAACTTGGTTATGGCTGCCCTTTCAGGGTTTCAAACAAGGACCTAGTTTTTCATTGATTGAAACTCATAGAAGTGATCATTTGGGAAACCCTTTAAGTGGGAGAGAGCTTGGGTATGGGTCTTCAAAAGCCCTATATCAATCATCAACATCGTGGCCTGGAGATGTGACACCGTTTGTACGACCGTTATAGGCACAAATATGGATAGTGACAATGAATTCACACAATGATGGAGTAAATGATCACCAATGTCTGACTATGAGTGCCACAAAAGGGTGCCTTGAAGTAGGGAAGAGGTATACAGAGAAGGAAGCTCAGTGAGATATGCCCTGGTTTGAGAGATCAAAGAGCTCAAATTAGGGTAGGTGCAAGCTGGCAATGGCTGCCATGAAGGAAAGAGTGGAGTAGAAGTGAGGAATGAACTCATGAGCTAACACTGATGAGTGACCAGAGGTAAAGAGAAGCTAAGAGAGGAGTTTGATGAGCTTAGCCATGCTCACCATGGCTCCAATACCATGTTGAAATAATGACTTAGACTTAGAGGTAATGACTGTCACACAAGTGAATTAGAAGATGGAAGCTTCGAATCATAAACACAGTCTTGTGTGTATAGACAATGACACTGATTGAAAGGACAAAAGTACAATGACATTGCATTCAAATGATAGGCAAGTACAATGCTTTATAGTCTTTTGGGTAAGTAGCACTTCCACCACTGTGCTTATGGTCAACAAACTTGGATATACTCAACCCAACTACTCCATACAAAGAGGCTATACTAGGTGTGATTGCCTAAATTATCAACAATCTTGTGCCTTCCAAAGATTCAATTTACATTACTGAAGCAAGGCATGCATGCGTCTTAATTCCTCTTTGCTTTGAGAGGTTATCTTGTCATTGAATAGGATCACAGGGAGGGGGGAACCTTCTACCCATACAACGCCTCAAAACTATTGAGATGTTTGCAATCACACTTGCTTCAGTCTCTTTGTAAGGAGCAGTGAGGGCTTAGGACTAGAATCCCATATGCATAGTAGGAGAAGTGCTACCGTCTAGTTTCTTATAAAGCATTGTACTTGCTCTCTTTTCTAATGCAATGTCATAGTACTTCTATCCTTCAGTGAAGTCTCTGTGTCATTTTCAGTCTTATACACAAGATTGTGTTTATGCATCCAAGTCTCAATCTTGGAACCTAATTCACTTTGTAACAGTCAATCATGTCAATGTCTTCATGAACTCACTCTTTCTCTTCCAACCTCCATAGCTTTTGCATCTGCCATGCTCTAGATCTCGTGTCTTCTCACTTGGTATTAGAGATCAACTGAGCATGGCACTGCCTCTCTAGTCTCTTCTCACCTCTGATCATCTTTTCCTAGCTCACATTCAGCTTAGGACTTCATTTTTTCAACTTCATCTTCAGTCAAGCTTGTGACTGTCATAGCTAGACAAGACCTGTTGTACTTCGAGCTTTCATATCTCATCATAGTGGTCATATCTTTGGAAGTTCCTTCTAGAAAGTTGTGCCTTGTCTCAGGGCGAAACTTTCTATCACATAATACCTTGACATTGACCACTCCAAAGCTCAACATTGCCAAAATTCGTGGTCATTGCCCACATGAATCAACATTAAAATGGAAAAAGATGTTTGCATTGGTGTTCTACTTAAAAGTTTACATCCTGAATATAATAATGTATCCACAACTCTAACCAATATGCCAAAAAACCTTGAGCTTGTTGATATCCAGGCATCACTATTAGAGGAGGAAAAGAAGCTAAAAACTAAGGAAGAATCAAGCACCTCTAGAGATGAACAAGCATTATATGTTGGCAACATGTACAAAGGCAAGAAGGATCAGCTTTTTTGTGACTTTTGCAAAAGGACTAGACACACCAAGAAGTTCTACCATGCCAAAAAGAGGTCCCAAAAGGCCTATCTAGTTGCTGTTAAAGAAGAAGAAGAACATGGAGCAAAAGAAGAAGAACAAGACCACTAGGAGAAGGAAAAACCTCATTAGTCCTTCTATTCGGATAGACTCTTTTAGCCTTGTATTGCGTAGCCCTAATGCTTCAGACATAAACTTGTAAACTCCTCATGTAGCCTTGTACTATAGCCTCTGTACACTTTGCGAGGCCCCTATTACAGCCTCTAGATGACCATCATATTTTTGGTACCCACACTTAGCCTTTTCTGTGACAACCTCTGGTGTCTTGCCATGTTTATGGTGTGCCCACACTTTGCAGGTATTGCTTTTACTAAAGCCTCTATATGCTTTGTACTTCTGGTTGTGATTGAGGAGGGGTATTGATATGTTTGCAATCACACCTACTTTAGTCTCTTTGTAAGGAGCAATGAGGGCTCAGGACTAGAATTCCATATGCACAGTAGGAGAAGTGTTACCATCCAGTTTCCTATAAAGCATTGTACTTGCTCTATTTTCTAATGCAATGTCATAGTAATTTTTTCCTTCAGTAAAGTTTTTGTGTCATTGTCAGTCTCATACACAAGATTGTGTTTATGAGTCCAAGTCTCAATCTTGGAACCTAATTCACTTGTGTAATAGTTAGTCATATCAATGTCTTCATGAACTCACTCTTTCTCTTCCAGCATCCATAGCTTCTGCATCTGCCATGCTCTAGATCCCATGTCTTTTCACAAAAAGGAGAAACCCCAATGCTAGATTGGGTGCCACCTGAGACACGTGGTATATGAAGATTTAGTGGGAATAAAGTGGGTGAATCTAGTAAGCCTCTATCAATTACTACATATATGCTATTCCATCCTTCGTCACGAGTAGTCTTGTAATAAAATCGATGGTGATATGTATCCATTTCCCTTCAAGAATAGGCAAGGGCTGCAAGAGACTAGCTAGTCTAAATCATGTTGCCCTTATTCTATTGGCCGAACACAACTAGACATAAAATCCTTGACATCCCTCCATAGGCCCTTCTAGTGAAAGCTCTTGGCAATCCTATCATATGACCTTAAAACACCCATGTGACTAGGAGTAGGGCAAGAATGCATCTCTTTTATGATCTTTCGTATGAAGGGAGAAGTGTGGGGGATGTCAATCTTACTATGGGACCATATGAGTCTGTTCTTGAGCTAATGTTGGGAGTTTTCTTCCATTACCCCATGATGTAACTTCTAAAATATGTGCATGAATTCCCTTGTTAGTTGACCCTTGGAGAATCCTCCAACTTACTCTTAAGGTAAACGCCTTTGGGCTAAGGAACCCATTGGGACCATTGGAGGGGAGCTTCAAGCTCTACCCCGAGACCTACGGACCACTTATTGCTCAAGTGTTTCGAACCGAGCAGCCATGGCTACCTCTCACATAGCCGACGCGCAATGCCTACCTTACGGGTGTAGTGAGCTTACCTTGATGCTTGATCGAGTGCCCTCCTCTTTCTTGCACATCGGTAGCTCCACGATCCTTGAGGCAAGCTCAAGCAACCTCAATCCCTCTCCCATGAGCTTCATCCTCCATAGCCACGTGCGAGACAAGAGAAGAGAAGAGAGGAGGAGAAGATGAAGAGAGAAGATGGAGAGCTTCTTCTCCAAGATCCCTCACTCTCACACAATCACTCCCTCACTCCCTCACACTCTCTCAATCCCTCTCTCAAACACAAGCAAGAAGGTAAGAAACAAGAGAAGGAGAAGAAGAGCTTTGGTCACACACAAGAATGAACTTCCCATTCACTTTTCAACTTTATATACATGCCCTATTTTCCATGGGCGGTCATCCCCCTTTTTTACATGGCCAGCCATTAGCCTAGGCCCATTTCCTCATTTCCCACCGTTCTAGTCTATCCTATCCCCAACCAATGCATACAATTTGCACAGGAGTGAGCCCGGTGCTCTTTTACAAGGTTTTGGAAGTGTTTTCGCACTTAATGGTGTGCTTTTTATTCTTTTACTCTCCTTGGGCGACTCCAAGACTTCTTGAGGATCATGCCCCTGCATTTAAACTTTTTCTGGGTCTAGTTGCCAGTTAAGGCGCCTTTTCCTTCTTTTCTCTTTTTCCATTTTCCACTCCTCTGTGCTGCAGTAAACAACCATACTGAATGTTGGTAAAGATTGACATCTTAGCTTTCTGGTCACAAGCAATGTAAGGCAATGTCATTCCAATCCTATGGATCCGTGACACCCCAAGCACTTCAAACATGGGCATCACCCTAGATACCAACTTGATATCTTTACATCCTATGCCAAGAATCTAATGTAAGTGTGATGACTTAGTCCATACCCCTCAAAGAGCTTCAACTCCAAATGAAGCTGAAAGGAGTCAAAGGAAAGGTGCTATGCAAAGGGATTGCACCTTCTGTGCAAAAAGACAAGCTGCACCAACCCACTTGTCCAAGATTTTGGTATCAATGAAAGATCGAGCAAAGAGGCCAAGAAAGACAATCCAAGTACTTGACTTGGATGGAGACAAGGGCAAAGCATAATGGGAAATGACCCAAGAGACCCAAGTCTGCAGGTCCCATGAAGGTGAAACCAAAGGGAGAAATTGTAAAGGAGCAATGCAATAGATTGCCTTGCTTAAGGTGTGGCATAATATGACGACAACCAAACCAACTGCACCTTACCCCAATAGCACAAGAACTTAGGATTGTGCCTACAAAGCTTGGGGTGAAAAGTCATAAGAGCCAAGAGTAAGTTAGGTCTTTGAAGCTTCCACTCCTTAAATGTAATTGGGTCGAGGGTGGATTGGAATGAAAATCAATAAAAGAAAAGAGCTTAGATAGGCAGACACTAGTCATCTTGATAGGAAAAGCTATGTTAAGACCCCTAAGTCATAGTGCGATGACAGACATTGACTAGCTTGATAGTAAAGATTGCATTAAGACCACACTAATGAGTCAAGTCCTTGGCAGACATTGGCCAACTTGATATAATAAATTGTATTAAAATCCCAAAATGAGTCAAAGGCAACAAGCCTTAGAGCACTAAGGATAGCAATCCATTATGTAGGGGAGAGTGCAAGATCCCCCTTACCCCCATTTGGGGCGTTGTAGGTGTGCCATGGCATTGGAGCCAAATGCACCTATATAAGAAGTAGTAGTCACTCAAGCTTTGCTTGGGATGTGCTTTACATGTGATTCCCTATGCTCATTAGTGAACCCTCACATATATAGTGTCACGAGGATGTTATCATGAGATGTGTCTATATGTTGTACCTTTCTATTTCATGAATATAAGGATTCCTTATTCATATATTATATATCCCTATCCATTGTGCCATTTCTATGTCCTCCACTACCCCCTAATGCCGAAAATGTAGCAATCAACAAGACTCAACTTTATTATCCTAACTTTGAAAATTTTTAAATAAATTAATAAAATGAACAAACTAGCTTAAGAAACTTTGTAAATTATAATTATACTTTACTTTTCATCAGTTAGTTCTTGATTAATGTTAAAATTCATTAAATTCCAAAATCATTAATAAAGAAACATGCTAAATATATTAAAAATTAAAATTTTAAAGATGAAAATTGAATTTATCTTATGATAACATAAAATTATAAATAAGAAAATTAAAATGTTAATAAATCATAAATAAATATATTATATTATATTATATTATATTAGAGATTAAATTTAACATTTTCTTAACTTATTAATTAGTAGAAGACCTAGATAAAGTTAAGAAAAACTATATTTTAATCTTATAAATTTATCAAAAATTTCTTAAATTTTATATTTGGGATTATTATACCCCTATTGTTAAAACAGCTATGTAGTATTTTTATTTTTAATAATAGATTACAAATGATTTAAAATTTAAATGAATAAGCCATGTTTGATTTACCTTATCCATAACTTAGTTAAAAATAGCAAGTAAATTGCTTAGTTTTCTTTTCTTAGTTTCCAAGAATTAAAAATTAACTTGAATCTCCTTTGTACTTAAATATATGTATATATATACACATGTTGATTAAACTCAAGCCATGAGTTGATCACAAGATTATTAATTAGAATATAAATTTCTTGAGATTCGAGTGAAAAAGTTATAGTAGACATTGTTTGGAATAGATTGTATCTAATTAATTAATTCACATGATTGATTTTGATTTATAAAAAATCATATAAATGATACTAAAGATGTATGTGCCTTTGATAGTAGCTGAATGGGATTAAGGTGTCATGCCTTCCCTAGGGTCATGCCCAAAAACTCTTCACTTGGAGTAAATATAAAATTGCCTAAAGCGGTTGGCCACTGCTAATTAAATATGTGAGGTCATTCGTGTAGGAAGGTTCTCCCTCATATAGCAGGTGAGAACTAGTAGGGCCCTAGTCGAATGATATTATCTCATACCAATTCATTTGATAAGGAAGGGAACCTATACAATTCTAACATACTTTGGCACCGAAAGGCCCAAGATGAATAGGGCAAGGTGGCGACCTAGGGTTTGGATTGGTTTTGCTCTACTACGAACTAGATATAAATATTACAATAATGTAACTATATTATTTTCCAAACAAATGTTTTTATATCCATACATAAGAAACGTGACAAAGGACCTTGTGTGAAGATAATTAAGGAACTTGACTTCATTTGTTTCATAGCATGAGTAGCATACTTGTTTAGAAAACTAAAATATGCCATGTCTAAAAATGGAAAGTGGGTGGACGAACTTCCCAACAAAACCATCCTATGATTGGGTGGACCCAATTAGTCAGGTGACCTCTCCCAAAAACTTAAATGTGACCATCCTAAGTTCAGGTCCTAGAACTAATTTGGCAACATTTTAGGGGGTTGTTGTGAGACTTTGCCTTACAAGTAGAGGGTTCAATGCTCAAGTCTCTCTTGTTTCTCACTTTGATTGAACCAAGTGTGGTGCTTTCTCAACTTGAGTCTTTGATGCTCATGCAATAGTGACCATCTTAGCTTGATATTGTATGCCACAAGAGATCGTAGATGTGCCATTAGGAACCTACAAGTTGATCCTTGTGGGATGAGGTTAGACATTTCACTTGCGAGGTAGACCTAGGAAACACCCTGTCACACCTAAATCAGTATACTCATGAATATCACAAATGCTGATGGATAGGATAGGATACCTCGAAAACTACCCTCGCTACGATTCAGAGGTGGGTATGTTTCATGTAAATACCTTTAGTAGCTAGATCTCTGTATAGAATGATTCTAGCATTTGAATACACAAATATCATAGTAGGAGCCAAGTCAACTGAATCATCCACAAATACGTTAACATTGCGAAAAGATTTTTCTTTGAGTGGGCATCTGGAGGCTTGTAATTATTATGTAGAGAAACATGTGGTTTCCAAATCAATAGAGATGGCTTAAGAATCTCACTATTTTGATTTAGCCTATTTTTTGTTTTTGTTTCCTAACTAGTTATTAAATAGATTCAAAATGTATTTCTAGGGTTTGGATTTCAATAACATTGCAAAAAATTACTAATTGAGCAGAGACCTTGAGAAGGTTACCCTAAATTGGCATTTTCAGTTGCAACATTCTCATTTCTTACATTTCTTGTGTTGAATTGGGCTTTGGCACATCTAATGTGCTAGAAATGCTTTTACTTTAACTTTGCCCCTAGAATTCATGGTAAATTTGGATTTATTAAAGGATTATCATTATCGTACTTGGTAGCTATGATCTAGACAAAGGTTGCCATCTACATTTTCGCTAATGCTAGTATGGTTAGAGGTTATTCACATGAATTCAATCACTGACTGTGTGTCACTGTGTAGGATATTCTTGGAGTTTAAGTGCTTCAACAAAATTTCTTTTTTTTTTTCTAGTAGACTCATGAAATTTTGAATTATGTTTTTCAAGTGGTGAATATGCCTTTTGTGTGCTAGCTATATTGCCTCTTCTTGTACATTGAATTGTTCATTAGTTTAACAACCTGTGTGTGTGTGTGTGTGTGTGTGTGTGTGTTAGGGGGATATGAAAAGATATGCTGAAATGATGATGACAATATGCAACCAATCCATCACACTCACTAGTATTAAATGATGAAATATGAACTTAGATAGTACATGAGAGAGGACCAAAGACAAATAATTAACAGTGTGGATTCAACAAAAGTTAAATAGTTACTATGATTCAAGATAACTTTCTCAATGCATTCTCTCTTGAGTCTTACCTTACGAAAAGACAAGAGAACAAATATCCACCAAGTAAGGGGCATGTAATCAAATGAAAATGCTTCATATTCTCTTTTCAATTGAAAGAGAATATAAGCTTACTTTTTGAATTGCTTGTAGAATTTTTGGAGGCATGGGAACACCAAGCCTACATTTCCTTTAGTCTATAGTCTAGGTCCATAGTTCAAGTAACAATGTAACCATTTATTTGCCCTCCGTACATAGAGAACTACCTTTGTACTTCAACCAACAATAATATTGGATTGTTTAATGGTTGCATGGTTACTAAGGTCTAATTTAATACTCTTTAAAACTAAAATAGTAAAGAATGAAACTACTAGTTGTTGTAAACTTTGCCCTTTTTATTTTGGTTTGGTTTCCTAGTGTAATCATGTTAATACTATTTATTGCATTTTTTTTTGAAAAATATTGCTTAAGAGTGTGCCAAATCTATAAAAAGTATAGAAGCTCAAAGATAGAAAAAAGAGGGGGATTAAACTTGCATTTGTTTCTACAATCAACCTTTAACTATGTATATTCATGAAGATTAGCATTTGCATGATTATATCATGTAGTCTAGAAGACAAAAAAGTCTAATTAGCATATGGTTCTCAAAATTTTATGTTGAGAGTAAGAAAGCCTTGATGGGGGAGATGTTTCTAGCCTATTCAAAAGCTAATGGATAAAGAAGCTTATTAACAATTGCTAGAGAATCACCTTCTTCACCACAATATATTGATCAAATTATATTCAATATAACTAACTTATTTTGTCAACTTATATAAGCAAGCCCATGCACTATATTGCTAGGCCTAGTGAGATGCAAGTCTTTTAATAGAAGGTTATCATCACTTTTGGGCTTGCTTCATTAAAATGGACAAAACTTTGGTAGGACCAACCCAAAGAGCATCGTTGCTCTTATTTAAACAAGTTCATCCTTATTCTTGCCATTTCAAGTCTTCTAAGTTCATGAATGAGAAATATATGGGTACATCAAATTCTTCTATTGCTATTTTCACATACACTTGTCTAAGATTTTTAGGCTTTTACAATGCTAGCAAGTCCAAGGAAAGGTGTTTGTGCAAAGAAAAGCATCACCTCAAATAGAGCAAAAAGATTATCGAGGTCCTTTTCTTTGTACAATTGTCCTTTAGCCTATGAAAATTCCAATTTTTTGGTTGACCTATACACTTGCTTGTTTTTAAATGACTTCTTTTTCAATCTATTCTCCACTTTTTAAATGACTTCTTTCATATCTATTTTTTTGGAAATACTTGATACTAGCTGGTAAATATGTGTATTGAGCTTAATTATTGATGTTATATTGGAAGCACTACCCTTCTCATGTTGTGTCAAAACATGGTTCTAACCAACATGCCAATCATAAGTTGCCCCTCTTTTTGCAAATTTTCAAGTTTAACACATCTTTATCCAAAAAGAATGGTGCACATTTTCTTATAGTGGCGTCTTTGGATTTTTAAAAAAACAATGGTTTTGAAAACCTCCTAAAGTGGCTCTTCACTCTCTTTTATTATTTTTTTTGTAAAAAGTGGGGTTTCACCTTTTTTAATTGGTGATGCGGTCATATTATATTGAAAAAGTAAAAAATATTGCATATACAGATGCATCATGCCAAAGCTAGGAACCGAGACACTAAGGAGCTTCTTTTACATGACTTTATAGGCATGAGCATCAACTTTGATCTTCTTGAATAGTGCTACATAATCATTCTTGATGCCAGGAGGCATATTCCACGGTGGATTCCGTGCCACGGTGGATTCCGTGAGGTTTTATGGTGGATTCCGTAAACTTAGATGACCGGGGCTCATACACAAAGAGGATTCTTTGTGCGAGAAGTTGATGGGGACGCATGTCCTTTTCGGGCGTTTCATTAATTTAGTGTGTACATGGGTGATTCCATAGTGGGTGATTCCGCAAAATGCATATTAAATTAATAAACGTTTATGAGTTTAGAGTGCGCACTCGTAATAAATTAAGGTTAGGATTTATTTCTAACCAGCTGATTTATTTATGTAGCTGAAGACTGCTAGGTATTTACTTTTGTTGGTTTAATTGTATTATTTTACTAACGATTGTGAATGCTTCAGTTGATGTGTAGAGATAGCAGCAGTGGCGGAGGAAAGCATTGGAGTTTAGTGAGTATTCGACCTTTGGACTATATTTTGATAGGCGCCACGCCTATATTTTGTTATGTCTATTGAGACATCGATTATTGATTATTATTTTGTATGCGCCTATGCGCCCGGATATGTTATTTCTATTTAGACATTGAGATTGGGCGTGCCAGACTCTATGGGCACTGTCCATTAGCTTTATTTTCCTATTTTTGTAGAAAGCAAACTCAAAAGCTAAAAGCTTGTCATATTTTTGTAAATTGGGCTATTATTGAGCATGAAGATTGAAATATACATAAAATACATGCTTTGTGAAGCGCTCACACAAGGCATGGGGGAGATTAAACCCAATTTGTCTCTTGCCTCTTGTCGTGCATGCTTTTACATGTTTTTTTGTGCAAAAAGGTAGAGTTCATTGTTCTTGGGGACCTTCAGGGATTCACTACGTGAGCTATCTGCGACCGATCTGCGCACCAGTGGTATCAGAGCGGAGCAGAGATCAAGAGCTTCCAATCGCTACCAATCTCAGGCGAAGGCGGAGCTCCAGGAACAAACGGGCTCTACAGTCAATCTCATCGCAAACCGTCGATACAGGCAGACTTCTGGCGATCAAGAACCCCTGTTTCTACTGTTAGATCACGAAGGACCAGGCTCTGCAGGCGGAGGACCACGCATACATCTCCATCATCAAGTCGTGGAGTTACAGAGATAAGCTTCATTAATTTTATCATTACTTCATTGAAAAAGCTTAAGAGAAAGCTTGAGAAGCTTAAAAGCTTCTTATTTTTTTCATTGTGGCCTCAGAGGAGGTCCGAATTTTTCGCGCGGCAAAAAAAACGGACCCCCCCCTCACGAAATTCACGACGGTTGTCATTAAGCTATTAAGCTTAACTTTCTTAAGTTAAGCCAAGCTCTACAAGTCACACAGGACAGACAAGTTCAGTAACTCCTGGTTCCGCACTTCTGAAGTCAAGTTCAGAAAGTCAATTGAAATCAAGTTCTGTAAGTTCTGCAAATCGGCCTAAGTTCAACAAGTCAACAACTCTGCAAGTCTGCTAAGTCTGCAACTCTGCAAGTCAGACTAAATCAGAACTGACTAGTGCTTAAAACTCATAGAAGACTCGTTCCTATGCAAAAACTCTGAACTGGAAAGTTGTTCGCAGCAAGCTGTTCTACCTATCTACAAGTTCGTTGAAGTACTTTCAGCAAACGGATACAGAAATATTACAGATTTTCTGAAAATAAACAAAGAAATACCCAAAAATACATAGTCTTGTAACCCCGAATTTGAGCTACGCTCATCCCGCTAACCTGATTTTGAGTGAGAAAGGTTTATTAAGTTTTACAGGATGACTACCCCATATATGGATGATCCTATGACTGAAGACGACTTACCTGAGCCTACCATGGAACAAAAGCTGGATTTAGTCATGCTACAATTGGAAGAAGAGCGAAGGGCTAGGCAAGCATTGCAAGCGCAATTGACAAAACTTCAAAGAGCGTCCATCGACAAAGAAGAACCTCAAGCTGAAGATTTGATTCGATGTACCATCGACGCCACTCTTGAAGCACAAACCATTCGCAAGGAATCCAAGATAAGTAAACGAAGTTTCAAGTTTCGCACTTTCAATGGTATACGAGAAGGAAAGACTGTTTTATCATTCATTAGCCAGTTTGATGACTATTTCCATGAGGAAACTTATCCCGAAAAAGATAAAATCAAGTGTGTTACTAATCATCTGATAGACAGAGCATCACTTTGGTGGACTGTAGTCCGCAAGAGCATAGAATGTCCTACTACTTGGGAAGATTTCAAGAAGAAGTTCATGCAGAATTTCCTTCCACCGCAATTTCATGAGAAGGCTATCAAGCAATGGGATTTACTTCAACAACGAGATCGTGAGCCTATTCCACAGTATACAGAGCGTTTTTGGAATGCACTCCTACAGCTACGCATGCTTGAAGACGTACCAGAGACGACACATAAGCGGAAGTATATGTCTGGACTTCTTGGACATTGCTACGCTGAAGTGAACATGTTCAAGCCTGCTACCCTTGAAGACGCCATCTCCTTAGCTCACGACACTAAAGATAAGTTACGCGGAAGAGACAGACGACCACAGCAATTACAAGCCAACGGTAATTATGGATCTAAACAATTCAATTCCAATTTTAGAAGGTTTAATCCAGGTCGTTTCTCATCACCATCTTCCCGCAAGAATTTGCCTAAACCACCTGCATTACCATCCACTGTCAATCCAAATCCAAAGCCTATTCCACAAGCAAATCCAAATGTACCCAGACTTCCAGCCATTGCAAATAATGTAACCAAAGCCAAGCCAATAGTATGCTACAAGTGTCACCAGCCAGGGCATCTCGCAGCAAATTGTCATTCAAAGAAGCCACCAGCACATATCAACTATCTTGGAGCCATGGACGAAGACGAGCATGAGGATATGCCTGATTTCACTGAAGATGAGGATGATCCTACTACTACTTCCGATACTTTACCAGGTATGCCTACTCCACATTCATTATTAACTATGAAATGTATGGTACATGGAAAGGAAAGAACTATTTTACATGATGACGGTAGTACCCATGACTTTATTTCAACAAAATTGGTAAAGGAATTGAAATTACATACAGTACCTACGCATTATCGCATAAAAGCTACATTTTTAGGCACTAGGTACAATGGCACACAAGAAGTACAAGATTTAGAAATTCAAATTGGTTCATACATTGAAAGAAGAAATTTCTTAGTAGTCCCATTACAGTCAAGCGACATTATTTTAGGAATGCCATGGAGACACCAGCATAATCCAAATATAGATTATTCCACGCACACAATGAATATTAATTTTCAAGGAAAATCTATTACATTATATTGTATGCATGCATCTCATATTTTTCCACTGCTTTCGCATACTCAAGCAAAACGTGCACTACGCAAGAATACTAAATCATATCTCATTTGGGTGAATGAATTGCACGCAAAGGAAAATCATATGCACCCTAGGCATAAGGAATTTCTTGCATATTTTAAGGATTGTTTTGTAGAAGACCTACCACCAGGTTTACCACCTTCACGTCCAGAAGACCATAAGATTGATTTAATTCCTGGCACACAACCACCTTGCAAAGCACCATATAGGCACAATCAAATAGAGCAAAAAGAAATCCAGAGTCAAGTTGAAGAATTACTAAATAGAGGCTTAATTCGACCTAGCAGTTCTCCATTCGGTGCACCTGTACTCTTAGTCAAAAAAAAGAATAATACTTATCGTATGTGTATTGACTACCGAGCATTAAATAAGATCACTGTAAAGAATAGGTATCCTATACCTAGAGTTGATGACCTTATGGACAAACTGCAAGGATCTTCTATATTTAGTAAAATTGACCTTAAGTCTGGATATCATCAGGTGAGGCTAGATAGAACTGACATATTTAAGACTGCATTCAGGACACAGTTTGGCCATTACGAATTCTTAGTCATGCCATTCGGATTAACTAATGCACCTGCTACTTTCAGTAGAATGATGAACCGTATCTTTCTGAAATATCAGTATTGTGTGATTGTTTTCTTTGATGATATTTTGGTGTTTAGTCAAAGTGAAAAAGAGCATTATGAGCATTTATCATTAGTTTTTTAATTACTGAAAGAAAATCAATTGTTTGCAAATCCTGACAAGAGTGAATTCTTTAAGACGGAAATAGAATATCTAGGTCATATTGTATCAAAAGAAGGAATGAAAGTTGATCCTAAGAAAATTGATGCAATATTGCATTGGCCTATTCCTAAAAATGTACATGAATTACGCTCATTCCTTGGTCTTGCTAGTTTCTGTAGGAAGTTTGTACGTAATTTCTCATTACTTGCTTTACCATTAACAAAACTTCTTAAGAAAGGAATTGTTTATCAATGGACTGAAACTCAGCAGAAATCCTTTGATTTACTGAAACGTGCATTAACCAATGCCCCTGTTCTACAATTGCCTGACTTTAATAGACCATTCTTTCTAGTTGTGACCGATGCTAGCGGATTAGGAATAGGAGCCGTACTAATGCAAGACAACCATCCAATAGCATATTCTAGTTCTAAGCTGAAACCCTCTGAGCTCAAATATTCCACTTATGACAAAGAACTATTAGCAGTTGTACAAGCATTAAAACAGTGGAAGCATTATTTAATGGGTTTAGAATTCATGATAAAGACCGACCAGCAAAGCATTAGATATCTACTTAGCCAACCCCAAATTTCTGACCGTCATATCAAATGGGCTTCCTTCATTCAAAGTTTTCATCCTATCATTCAATACCAACCTGGAAAAGAAAATGTAGTTGCTGATGCATTGAGTAGAAGACCTGCAATTCATAATATTTCTATCATATCTTTTGATTCTTTGATTGCTATGAAATATACATATCACCAGGATATTACTTTTCATTTTGATTGGCAAAAATTAGTTCAAAATAATTTCATTCCTGTTGATTCATTGTCATATAATGATGGATTTATGTTTTTTGAAAAGAGACTATGTGTTACTATTCCATTCCGATCTTTTATTCTGAATGAAATTCATTGTCCCCCATATCAAGGTCATAGAGGTATCATATCTACATTACGCATGTTAACTGAAGATTTTTATTGGCCGCATATGGATGCAGATGTATCTAATTTCTTTCTGAATGTTTGATTTGTCAAAGAATAAAGAGACATCATGGTAAACAGTATGGATTATTAATGCCTTTGTCTATTCCATCTAAACCTTGGGAACATATTTCTATGGATTTCATTACTGGTTTACCAAATACTAAATCTAACCATGACATGATTTGGACAATTGTAGATAGATTTAGTAAGCAAGCATATTTCATTGCATGTAAGAAAACTTTAACAGCATCACAAGTAGCACAGTTATTTTTTAAAACTATTTTTACTAACCATGGATTGCCAAAAGTGATTATTTCAGATCGTGATTCTAGATTTTGTAACAATTTTTGGATTACACTATTTGCAAATCTAGGCACAAAGATTGATTTCTCATCTGCATTTCATTCAGAAACAAATGGACAAACAGAAGCCACAAATAGTACCATTTTAGATCTTTTACGTGCATATACTATCTCTAAACCTCAGACATGGGATACTCATTTGCATTTATTACAGTTTGCATATAACAATACACCGCACACATCTACAAAGAAAGCACCTTTTGAAGTCATTTATGGATATAGATTATCTACACCTGTTGCATCTTTGTCTAATAGAATTCAGACTGCTGATGATATTGCTACTATGCATAACAATATTTTTGATGAGGTTAAGGATATGATTGCTAAAGCCCAACAATCATATACCAAACAAGCCAACAAGAAAAGACAAGCCATGAATTTCAAAGTTGATGATTATGTTTGGCTTAGAATAGAAAAGCGTAGACTGCAAAGTGTAGATAGACATCCAGTTGTCAAATTAGCTCCTAGATTCTATGGACCATTTAGAATTATTCATAAGATTAATGACAATGCATTCAAGTTAGAATTGCCATCTCATTGGAAAATTCATAATACATTTCATATTAGTTTATTGAGACCATTTAGAGGCCAATTACCTATCCACCCTGTTTATGAAAACCCACCTTTATTAGAGGAAGAGACTGAAATACTTGAACCAGAAGCCATCATAGACACTGACTACATGACCACTAGAACTGGCCGAAGGTATTCTAGATATCTAGTAAAATTTAAGAACCATCCTGTAGAGGAAGCACAATGGATGCACGCTAGAGACTTAAATGCTTTCCCCACTCTGTTAGCTCCACATTGAGCTAATAGCAATTGAGGACAATTGCTATCCCACCCCGGGGGTATGATGCCAGGAGGCATATTCCACGGTGGATTTCGTGCCACGGTGGATTCCGTGAGGTTTTACGGTGGATTCCGTAAACTTAGATGACCGGGGCTCATACACAAAGAGGATTCTTTGTGTGAGAAGTTGATGGGGACGCCTGTCCTTTTCGGGCGTTTCATTAATTTAGTGTGTACATGGGTGATTCCATAGCGGGTGATTCCGCAAAATGCATATTAAATTAATAAACATTTATGAGTTTAGAGTGCGCACTCGTAATAAATTAAGGTTAGGATTTATTTCTAACCAATTGATTTATTTATGTAGCTGAAGACTGCTAGGTATTCACTTTTGTCGGTTTAATTGTATTATTTTACTAACGATTGTGAATGCTTCAGTTGATGTGTAGAGATAGCAGCAGTGGTGGAGGAAAGCATTGGAGTTTAGCGAGTATTCGACCTTTTGACTATATTTTGATAGGCGCCACACCTATATTTTGTCATGTCTATTGAGACATCGATTATTGATTATTATTTTGTATGCGCCTATGCGCCCGGATATGTTATTTCTATTTGGACATTGAGATTGGGCGTGCCAGACTCTATGGGCACCGTCCATTAGCTTTATTTTCCTATTTTTGTAGAAAGCAAACTCAAAAGCTAAAAGCTTGTCATATTTTTGTAAATTGGGCTATTATTGAGCATGAAGATTGAAATATACATAAAATACATGCTTTGTGAAGCGCTCACACAAGGCATGGGGGAGATTAAACCCAATTTGTCTCTTGCCTCTTGTCGTGCATGCTTTTACATGTTTTTTTGTGCAAAAAGGTAGAGTTCATTGTTCTTGGGGACCTTCAGGGATTCACTACGTGAGCTATCTGCGACCGATCTGCGCACCAATTCTTGAGCCTAAGAATGATCTTTGCAACTTTGATCTTCTTGAACAATGCTACAGAATCACTCTTGAGCATGGGTGGTTCACATTTTATTACAATGATTTCTACAAAATTTCATTGAAATGAGGTGCCAATGAATTTAATTTGGGATGAATATTTGCACAAATATATATTTCATATTGAGGATAAGACCTTGAAACAAATTAAGAAAGTTTAATTAATTTATGGAGAAGTTATCAACCATTTTGAAAGTGAAATTCTTATTTATTCAGTATGACCTTAAAGTAATTGCTTTCTTGCCAAAATACCCTCTATCTTGCTAGTCAAACTAGCATAGCACTATGGAAGACCATACATTATAGCACTAAATCTTAACTTGCATCAATCACAAAATGAACATTGCACAAAAAAATGCATTAGAAAACATGAGCACAAGAAAGAGAATATGAAAATTTTTTATATTTACTAAACTAATACAATTGATGGTTAAATGATTTGTCCACCTTTGTGGTTGTACAAGCTTCAATGGTGATCTAAAGAAATGCTAGATCGAAGATAATGAGTGTAGATGATCTTAACTTTAATATACTAGAGGGTACCCTTGCCTATGCATATATATTTGTTAGCAAAATGGCAACAAGTAAGCAAGAAGATAAACAAGAAGCTTGAGCAAGACAAAGGAATTAGGCTGTATAAATGTTGATAGAAATGTAGGAAGATATGAGTTGTCTTTTGTGACACTTGGTGCCATTATTTTATGAGAGTCGGGCTCCCTCTTGTGCAAATTGTATATCACAAATTGTTCTTTGTCCAATTTATTTTATTGACGAGATTAAATTTTACTTGCATGTAAACAAGGCTATGATTGGTGGCCTTTTATGGGTTTTTCTAGCCACAAAAGGGATGGGATGCCCAAGGGGGATGGTGAGCCCTCATCATTTTGTATTTAAATGATGAAAAATGATCAAAGAGGCTATTCATGTATGTGCCAACATGATGTACTTGCCTTCTTACTTCCATTGTGAGAAAGAGAGAGTGAGGAAGAGAATGATATATATATATATATATATATATATAGAGAGAGAGAGAGAGAGAGAGAGAGAGGGACTAAGTCGCTAAAGTTCTTCATCTCTTCTCCACACTCTCTCTTGCCAAATCCATGCTCCTCTCATGCATGTGGAGGTCGTAGAGGGTTGAGGATTGAATGACACTTGCTTGGAGTGTAGAGTTTGCTATATGTAGCCATCACACTTGATGGAATGCCTAATAAACTCATTGCAAGTGAATCATTGTGTTCATGGATCATGCGAGAGGCTAGCTAAGAGATAGCCTTTGTACTTTGTGGATCAAGCCTCTTGAATGAATAAGACGGTGTCCAACATCCCATTGTTGAGCTCATTGAGTGCAACAATAGTGTTGGAGATCAATTAATCTCACAGCACATAAAGGTGGTTCACCTTGACTCATTGGCAAATGCCTCACCATGACTCATTATCCACGTGGTTCGACCAACCTACCATCTATTTCCCATATATACAATATATGATAGTCCATGGAATATTGTAGGGAATAATGTCTATACCATTGGGGTACTCTCACACCTAGACCCTTGCTATGGGGTTGTTTACACCCTTGGGATACCCTAGTTATAGGGTTGTTTCCTCAAAACCCACTAATAGGGGCACCTGATAGCTCACCAACTTGTAGTGTACCTTGGGCATATACTCTAGTAGCCTTCATTAACCCTTTCCCACTTTGACCTAATGGTCAAATCCCCATAAACTATCTCATAACCATATGGTCCACAAGACTACTCCTTCCAAGTGTCTAAATTGTGAGCCCTCCAATGTCTAACACCTATCATGGCTTCTCCTCATTGGGAAGCCTTACAACGTTGGGAGGCTTGGTGCATAGGTGGGTAACTAAGAGGTAGGCATTTGAGTGACCTCTAGCGAGTAAATGACTGATTTTCGATATATCTTGTTTATGAGGCTTTATGCAAAGCATTTCCCTAAACAAAAAGTATGGAATGTAGCTCAATTGCTTTGCAAGACACTGTTACCATGTTCAAGCATTTGAAGACACCTTATTCCACATCTTGGTCCTTTCAAAAATATTTTTTAAAAACATTGAGGTGATCATCGACCTTCAATAGGTGGATCATGAAACTATTATCACCCTTTTTGCAAATGCTAAAATTGGAGGATCTAATAGGCTCAAACAATGTAAAACCTCTCATTCCTGAATGATAGGATGGTTATGCGATGTTGTCACATTGAGGGCTATTTGGGAGGGCATGGCTCCTTTATTTCTAGTGTGACTTATCACAACTGTGGTGCTGGGTTTTGGGGAGAGTTGATATTGAACCCATTATGCTCCTGGAAAAATGTTGTGCTTATAGAAAAATAATAGGACGACCAAACTTGTGAGCATAAAAGGGAGAATCTCTTAACATCATTATGACAAACGAGTTGTGGGAGCAAAGAATGAAGATATATTATCATCTTCTGCTTGCTTATATCTATCCATGTGACCGTGTGCTTAAATGTCTCACTTTATTCTATAATTACCTCTATTAGCACTCTTAAGTTAGGGCTAGTACTCTAAAGTGTGATGCTTATATTAAGTGGGTGAGGAGAAGCACAAAGTTCAACTTAGGAATACTCTCTTGCCTGAAAAAAAAAATCGAACTTTGAATCCCATTATTGTGCCATGTCACCTTAGTGTAGCTACACTTGATCTATAAGGACAAAACTTAGATTTGTCCTCTTGATGTGTCCCCAAAGAATTGCATGTAGCTTGATGTTGTTAGTGGGGCCAAGTTCACAAACGAGTTTCAAGTGGATTGTAATTTTCTAAGTATATCGTACATTGAAATTAATTTTGGAAGACTTTTTCTTAAATTTTTAGATCTAAAGTTAACTTATGTATTATATGACAATAGACCTTACAAAATTTAAAGAAGACCTTTTCAAGGTTGAAGGTTTCTTCATTGGCTTCCAACATTGCTTTGTGAAATCTTGTTGTGGTATGGGAAAGATATGAAAGGTTGGACCTACCATATTTGACACTTATGTAGTGCTCCCAATTATTTCTTCAATGCATCCCTTACCCTTGGTGATGACCACGTAAGTGGCCTTACCCATGTGAAGGTTGACCAACTTGACATATTAGGCATTGTGGAGCTACCACATACCTCATATAAGTCACTTGGAGCCTCTTTCATTGGCCTATAGCCTAGCTGGTAGGAAGATTTTGGAGTTTATTGATGGTTGATAGTATACACAAAAAATTGATGCTAATGCTATGTGAATTCTTAAATTCGAAAACAAAGTATAAAATATTTTTAGATGTGATCATTGTTTATTTGTGCTTGAACTTTATCCCAACCTTACAATGCTTGAAGAGAAGCATTTGAAACTCAAAATTTAGGGTCATATTAGGTGAATGTGATGAAAATACTATCAAACTATGGACAAGTGGTACAAATTTGTTAATGTTGAAAGCGATGCTCATGAAAAACCTTTTCCAAGAGCAGATAACCGGTTCTTAGGGAAAAAGTATGAGATAGGTTTCACATGGAGGAGAAGAACTTTGCTCTTTGCATTAAATGCTACAAACCTATCGCATTTGCATGACAATACTATCTTTGCAAACTATTGCACTTTTGGGTATTGCTTTTACAGATCTTGGCAAACAATAAACTGACCTCATGCAGAGCCCCTTTGACACTGGCTAGTTTTATAACTAAAATGTCTAAAATGTAGCTGCTTCTTCTTCTTTTTCTTTACCCCGAGAAAGGCTTGAAATTTTGAAAGATGCCTTGAGGATGTCCCCAAGGCTTTGTATGCCTCATACACACACAGCCCCATACACTCAAACCAAGGCTTTGTATGCCTTGAGGGTGTACCCGAGGCTTTATATGCCTCATACACACACACACATACCCATACACTCAAACCACGTGAGCTACAAGTTACAACCTCATTGGCAATGCAGTTAGTTTCCAACCCGTGTTTTGGGGAATCCAGCCAGGAAAAATGCACGAAAGGATGACTTTTCTGTGAACACTGGTTGGAGGTTTTTTGTATAGGTTTGAAAACACCTTTTTCCGTAAAGCAGTTGCATGCGAGGGCTAAACAGTATTTAACATATACAGCTGGGGTCCGGGGAGTTCCGGACTGGCTCCTGGACGATCGAGTCGTCCACAACCAAGGGGCCCCCACGTGGGGATGAGGCCGCCCGCCGCTGTACAGGCGGCAGGAGTCAGGACTCAGGACGAACGAATAAGTTTTTACCAAATTACATCTACTGTCAGATTCCAGAACAGCTTTGATTTTTCAGGCAGAACAAGAAGAAGACCGAACCCAAGACCGGAGGAACACGGAAATAACAACGTTTTTATTTTTCTGTTTTTGAACAGCTCCAAATTTAGATTGGTTTATATTAATGTGAATTTATTAGACGACGAGGAAAAGAAAAAGGGGGCAGGACGACGAGACGAGGCGGCGGTGTCAGCAACCGGATAGGGTCGTGCTGGCCCAAAGGTCCAGGTCAATGGGGCGGTGTGCCACGTGTAAAGTGGGCCAAAGTCAGGGTCAATGTGGGGGGCGGGCCGGGGGCAACTCTTAAAGGCCACAGCTCATCTACCGTAGCGTTGCCAAGTCTCCTACCTCTCGCTCAAGATTGTTTGCTGGTGTTGCGTATTTTCGACGGAAGTTTGCCTGTCTCTCTCTCTCTCTCTCTCTCTCTCCCCCGGCAGTGGTCTGCATCTCTGATCTGTGCGTCGATACTTCCCTTCTTCCTGGTTTGCTACAGTTGAGGAGTCCTCCATGGATACCACAGCGGGCCTGCTCTCTCCCACCTCTGCTTCCCCCCCCTCCTCCTTTACCTTGTCCTCCCCCCGAGCCCTCTCCCCCCCCGCCGGCTCCCCCTCCTCCTCCTCCTCCTTCTCCTTCTCCCCCCTCCCCTCCCCCCGCCCCCTCGCCTCTAGTCGCGCAGCCTCCTTCTCCCCGCGCAGAACCATCACAGGCTTCCCAGATCTGGACTCCTCCTCCCCCTGGGACAGGCCCCGCCCCCTTGGCGAGGCCTTCCTGTGTTCCCGGCCGCCGATGCGGCAGCGGCCGGGGGCCGGGTTTGAGGTCTCGGCTTACGCGACGACGGCCGAGCCGCCTCCGCTGTCAACCACAGCTACGGGCTGGAATTCCAAGAAGACCCACTACGCGCTGCTGGGGGTGGCGTCCGACGCGGCGCCGGCGGAGATCCGCGCGGCGTACAGGCGCCTGGCGCGCCTGCACCACCCGGACGTGAGCCCCCTGCACCAGCTGCCGTCGGCCACCCGGCTGTTCGCGGAGATCAACGAGGCGTACTCCACGCTGGCAGATCCCCAGCGGCGCGCGCGCTACGACCTGAAGCTGGCCCTGGAGTCGCCGTCCGCCGTGGAGGTGACGTGGCCGCAGCCTCCGCAGCCCTCTGCCGCCTCCTACGCTACCGACTCCCCGCGCAAGTACACCGACGCCGCTACCGGCCGTGTCTACCCCTCCATGAACTCCTTCTACCGCGAATGGCGGAACGCCCGTGCCTGAGGTCCCCCACCTGGCGACGTGGCGCGCATCTGTTGCTCCATCGGTGGCTCCCAACCGCCGCGTGGCCCGCATCGGCCGCGGCATCAGAGTTGTCTTGACCCAGCCCTCGGTCCTCTCGTGTCGCTGCCCTATTGGATGTAGAGCTTTGAGAACACCCCCTGCCTTTACTTGACTTGAGAGTTTCTTTACGTACCTACGGCAGAGGCCCGACGTGGCATTCATTTACGTGTAAATACTACTTTGAAACTTATATTCTGAGTTACGTTTTGAGCTCCATGGCACCATGCTTGCTGCCTTCATTTTCTGCAATTTTTGTATAGTCTATTTAAACTTTTAATCGATGTTAATTAAAGATTTTGATGTGATATTCACATCGAAGAAATGATTGCTCATGTAGGTAGGGAGTGCTTTTTTGGTTATCCTCTCATGAGGAGAGTACCCCAAGTCTTAACAAGTTAAAATTGTTTGTCGGTCTTTACTTGTCTTGCAGTTATCTGGTTATTATATGGCGAGAGGTATGTGTGGTCTAAGGGTGGCCTCAACATCCACAAAGAAATATGTTTGGTTGCACATAGACTTGCTATAAGAAAGTATGGAGGGATTTGCGAATCAAATGTATCTATGCCATTGTATATTAAGAAAATTTTGTATAGTCCAAGATTCTATACCTTTTCAAAATTTGAAGTGGGTTATGGGTCAAAACTATTCTTTAGGAAGTTTAAGCATTTAAATGTTTTGTTCACGCCAATAGCTTGTTCGCTAGTGTTAACCACTAGTTCATGCTAAACCAAATACTCTTGAGAATAGGAAAATTATGCTTTAAGAAAAATTTCCCATTATTTTGTTGGGAACTATGCATTTGTTTGATGGAACTAATATAAATAACACATGTTCATCATGCAAAGTAACCGGACCTTAGCCATTATGCCAGATGAAAGTGGAAAATTCACATTGATCGGTGCACCACTTGTCCCAATGACGATTAGACTATGTCATTTGTGCTCGAACTAGGACTCCCTTATCCACACTTAGGTATGCCCCTCGACTTCGGTTCATTCCCTTTGTATGGTTGATTCTCATTAAGATGAACAAATATTGTCTAGTGAACTATGAAGGTTAAAAACTAAGATGTGTTCCAACAAAATGTCATAGATTTTTGAGAAACTATCCACAAAATACACTGAAACAAGCAAATATAAACCATTGTTACTAAAGCTTCTATTGAAGGGGCAAGCTTTGCCTCCCCACGAGAGTGTATGCATATAAATTAAAGATTTTAATGAAGAACATGGACTCTATTTCTTGCTATCAAAAATTAATGAACATTGTGGTGCTCTGCCCCTTCCCAACCTTGATAATTCCAAAGGAGAGACTCTTTGTGCTAGTTTATTCTTCTGTTTTCTCCAACCCCATATTCCAAAACCTACCACTAGAGACCATGTGGAATGTTACCAATCATGGGCTTGTTGAGGAGGGTAAAAGCAACTTTCCTTTGGAGATTGATATATACTTGTGCTTCTACTTCACTCAAAGAAATCTATCTATATAGACATATGTATATGTATACTAATTTTTGAATCTACCAAACTTGATAAAAGAGAAACCCAAGCCTCTTATTTTCTTATATATATATATATATATATATATATATATATATATATATATATATATATATATATATATATATATATATATCTCTCTCTCTCTCTCTCTCTCTCTCTCTCTCTCTCTCTCTCTCTCTCTCTCTCTCTCTCTCTCTCTCATATTTTGCATGTGGGCTACCTATGGAGCATTGCTTCAATTAATTGCACCACCCATGGCTCGCTCTCAACTTTTTTAATATCTTGCATGAAATCAAAGCATAACAAATGTTATTTTATTATATATTTTCTTCTTAAATTAACTTTACTTTTTTAATAGCACCACCTATGGTTCTCTCTCTACTTTTTCAACTTCTTGCATGAGATCAACACATCCCAAATCTTTTTTATTATTTATTTTCTTCTTTAATGTCTACTTTTTTAGTAGATTCTCTCTCTCTCTCTCTCTCTCTCTCTCTCTCTCTCTCTCTCTCTCTCTCTCTCTCTCTCTCTCTCTCTCTCTCTCTCTCTCAATCAATTATCAAAGTATCCCAAATCTTTTGTAGTTCTCTTTTTTTTCCATTTGTTTTTCTTCGATTTATAATATGAGTTTTTGAGTTATTATGTATTAAATTGGAGCAATCTATACACATGATTTGCACTTATAAGCATTAACCAAGTGCAAATAGTGTGCAAAATGTAGGTGAAGGTTACATCCAATGAGTACAAGTTGACTATATGGTCTTTCTGTTCATTATGGGGGGTAGTTCAATTGTTGTAAATATTCCCGTTTCCCTTTAAACCACTGAGTACTCAATCAAAAAGTGTCTTGGATGAGTTTTGTGGGTTTTGTGTGTGTGTGTGTGGAGAGAGAGAGAGAGAGAGAGAGAGAGAGAGAGAGAGAGAGAGAGAGAGAGAGAGAGAGAGAGAGAGAGAGAGAGAGAGAGAGAGAGAGAGAGAGAGGAAAGTAGGAGGGTTTAAACAACATAGCTTTACAAGGAACCTATAGGCCCATAGTTATGTGGGTCCTAACCGTGTAGTGCCTAGTGGAAACTTATCCAACCTAGGTGGGGCTTCCAAATCCCTCCTTGGATATTGTTGGAGCTAGCAGCAGCTCTATCAAAGGAATTCGTGGTACGTAGAAAAATGGGAAGCAAGGCAAAGTGGCCACAAAAGGTGGAGGAGAGCGTTATGCATGCTTTATCATCGACAAAAAAGAGTTCCCAAAAGGTAAGCATGTTATTGCCCTTTGTCAAGTAGGCATGCCACATTGGTAAAATAAGGCCCTCATTGGCCTCTATCATGATCTACATCCCCCTATTAAACAATTCAAAGCTAAACTAGAGCCACTTGGGAAATCCTAAGGGGAAAGATCATATCAGCATAATATTTACTTAGTAACTACTTTACCTTCATGTTTGTAGTACACTTTACATAAGAAGAGTCTTGGCTAGCCTTAATGTATGGCTTTGGAGACTTAGGAATGGCTTTTTGGGCTAAAATTGGATTTGAACAAGGGCAAGAAATTCAATGCAACTTTAGGGAAAATGGGGTACCATCTACATGGAATTTTCTTATAAAAAACATGAAGGAAAAGAGAGATACCTCATGTTTTTTATTCATGAAGAGAAGAAGCTCAAAGCAAGCTAAAATCAAGACAGAGCAAGGCTTGAAGAGAGAGATTTCTTGGAGGTCTTCTTATGGACTGATCTATAGTACATCATTGCTATAATATAGGATATGTAGGCTCAATATAGTGCAATCCACAACTTTCGCAATCAGAGCTCTCTTGATCCGAGTGCCTTCTCTAATCTTTAACTATCCCGACGAGACATACTATGGATAGATTTGAAGATTTCTTGGTGTACTATTGAAGGTTTTGATGCAATAGTTTATTTTGGGCTCAAATAAGCATCTCCTCAAAACTTCAGCACAAAGCTTTCGGATTTATATGGGTTGCTTTGTCTTGAATGGAAAACTATGCATATACGGGTTTTGTTCCTAACAAAGGGGTCTATGTCTTGACATGGAATCATGTGTATATCAATTGCATTTATGCATATGATTATTTCTGAGCTATCGTCTCAGGTTGAGCTATTGTCTTAGTGAAATTATATTGTGCTATTATCTCAAACTTGTTTGAATTAGTTTCATATATGCTATATCAGATCTAAATCAAAGACTCTTCTTACTAAATATTTGTGATTAAGAGCTTTCATTTAGACCCCCTCAGACATTATTCCCCTTGATGATCTTTAGTTGGACATGCGAATTTGGGTTCTACTTCATAGGGAAAGCATGGGACGATCACCTCTAACAATAGTTTAATACTTCTGTATGACCAATCCAAGGTGAGTGTGTGCTAATACCATAATTTTCAAAGAGAGTGTAGCTATCTTTAGACTTTCATCACCATTAGGACTAGTTCTCAACACTATAGTCCCCTAAAACAATATCAAGCAAGTTCTATCCTACCAAATTGGAGGGTCACGTAATACATTTAACTAGAAAAGTTACCCAATTTATCTAGTCCAACCAATTAGACTCTCAGTCATTCTGGGACCGATACCTCCCATTATCCATAATAGGTTTGTTATATATATATATATATATATATATATATATATATATATATATATCTCAAGTACTATCATAAGAAAGCACATAAGAAAGAACAAATGCAAACTTGAACATATGGTTTATTTCAAAGATAATTTTTGGAAGATAAGCAACAAAAGAACTCAAAATTTTATGGAAACACTAGGTGCATAATGACAACTACTTATCTATTAAAAAAATTATATCCTTGTTCACTCTAAACTCATAGTTGCCAAGATTATAATGGTAATACTCTTCATGCTCAATAGAATATTCAATGGATATACATTTTTTGACCTTTGAATTAAGTCCTTTCTCAAGTTATTAGGCATATGAACATATGTAATACAACTAGATAGTTTCAAGTGTGATACATCAAGCCTTCAGCCCCTACAAAGCTTTCTTTAGGGGTCATAAAATGAATTAAAACTATGGGAGTTATAATCATAATATATATTGTAGTATGAATAGCTTTAGACCATTTGACCTATTTTTAAAAGCCACCAAGGCTCATGCAATTCTATAGTATGTCTATTTTTATTATAAACTAGACTATGTAGTCAATAAACTCATTAGAGATATATCCTACCCCTCCATCTAATCTCACAAACTTAATTTTCAAGCATGTTTATATTTCAATAGCAACCTTAAAAGTTTTGAAGTGCTCAAACACATATGCTATTTTTTATCATAATATATACCTAGAGATTTCTAGAATGATCATCAATAAATGTAAAAAGTACTTGTTTATCACCAAGATACACACTCATCATCATTGGTCATATGGTTTGATGCTCTAGAGTCCACATACCAAACTCTACCACATGCCTCCTTTCATGCAATGTCACTCGTTATATGCTAATGACAAAAAAACACTCATTTTTATCATCATTCTACCTTAATAATGATGTTAATCTCCTTGCTACAATCTATTACTTTTGATGTCATCTTTTTTGTCATAATTGTGGAATGCAATATAACTTGGTTTTCTACATTAATAACATACAATACATATTCATAAAAAATTCTATTTTATCATCCACCTCTTCCCTTAGATTTCCCTTTGTCTATAGAATTAACATAGCCTCTTGAAATCTACACATCACTAAACTATTGACTTAATCTATTTTTCTATTACCACCAAGATGTCCCATACCTCGGCCTTTTGAAGAGGACTTGGCTCATCCCCTATCCACTTAGGAGGGGGTGAGTTTCAAACTTTTAACCTTAGTAATTTTTTGTAAAAGAGCAAAACAGGAAGTAAAAACAAACTATGACATGGTTGATCTGATTAGCCAACCACCATCCTCTCCTCAAGCTCGTCAATATCAACATGCCATGATGTCTCGAGCATGTCAACCAGACAATCATGCAATGGAAATTGAACCTTGTGATCATCACTACAATTGTCTTCTCTCTCGCAACATTAGTTCAAAGGCTACCATGCCACCTCACACTCAGAATGATACGGTCAAGGAAGAAGCATGCAATGCCATTGATGGCATTAGATGCATAGCCTTTATGTTGTAAGGCTTATAAATGCCTTACTCAAGGCTTAAGGAGGCCAGTTTACTAGTTTCTTGCATACCAATTGCTACTAATTGATTGAGAGAGAGAGAGAGAGAGAGAGAGAGAGAGAGAGAGAGAGAGAGAGAGAGAGAGAGAGAGAGAGAGAGAGAGAAGAAGAAGAAGAAGGATTGAAGAAAGGATGAGAAGGGTAGAGGAGTAGGAGAAAGGGAAGTAAGAGAAGAAGAGAGAGAAGGGAGGAGTAGAGGGGGTGAAGAGAAGAAGGAGAGGGAGCAAGAGTAAAAGAAGGAAAGAGGAGAGTTGCAAGGGAAAAGAGAGTCAACATCATCAACTATCAACGCTACCATGAAAGGAGCCCCTCTTCCTTCCAATGGAAACTCTGTCCACACACTACCCCCTCTAGCCTCTAGTACCCATGGATGACTCCATCCTTGTCTCACAAAGGATCTACCTAGCTACTCGAGGCTCTCAATTGTATCCTTCAAGTCCATGGGAGATTAGAAAGCAAGGGTTCCATATTTGTGATGGTCTCAAAGAGACAAAACTCTGGAGTGGAAAACGTGGGAGCTGTGAATGGAGCCGCAAGTGTGGACAATGTGCCATCACTCGTAACCTAATCCCAAGTTCTCTGTAGAATTTAAGTTTCACTCAATATAAAGGATGGGAATGTGACAAAAGTCTATTCAAATTATAGATGAAAATTTCATAGTTTGGAGATAAATTTTGACGAAAAGAAATGTTGGAATGAAATATGAAATCCTAATTTAAGTTATCAAATTTTGAAAGGGAAAACATAGAAAATTTTGACAATAGGTTTTCTTTTCCAAACATATAAAATTAGAGTAGAAAATGATACATAATTTAGGGCAATGTGCATTTGATCAAAGTGCATCAAATAAGTCAAACATTAAAGTTTGGAAAGAAGACAAGACTTAGCCATACCTTGACAGATAGAAACCTAGCTATTTAACCAAGGCTCGCAATAAGATCAATCATCCAATGTTCACAACAAAGGATTTAAACTAAAAGAGATTGCAAGCAAGGCCTAAATAAACTAGGTAAATTGATGATAGAAAATGAGAGATTCAATGGAGGAAAACTATTTAGCTTGGGGTTTTGAAAACCCTAGGAAAGTCCAAGGAGAAGACAAACCAAGTTGGGAAGTTTCCACTAGGTTGAATCCTTCTTTTGATTGCCATCTTGTTTATAATTGCAATAATGCTTACAAAATATTGCTTGGGATTATAAAGGTTCTTGCAAAAGATTGCTTAATGCACTTGGAAATATATGATTGTACAACTTTAGGATCCTAATTGAGCCTAATTTATAACAAATAAAAGAGTCGTGCTAGACCTCCCCCATGGCTAGCTATGGAACCCTTCACCAAGGGGGCTGTTTTTTACCATCTTGGAGAGCTTGGCCCTCGATAGCAAGAGGTCAAATCTTGGGAAAAATAAGGTAAGTGTGTTAGGGGGCTTTGGCTAGTAAACCCCTTATGCTCTTAGGAACTTCCCCAACCCTTGCGTAACTCAAGATGAACTTTCTAAGAACCTTGTTACTAGTTAGGGGCAGAATCTTGGTGATAATAAGACCTTCGGGCCCTTCCTTCGTATGAGTGGAAGATGAAAAAAAAATAAAATTTCAGTAGTAAATAAAAGCTATTTTTCAAAGGATTATTTTCCTTGTTTGCAGTTCGTAGCCTAAGTTATGTGAGCTAAAATTGTGATCTAAAAGGCTAATTAAAGAAACTGGTTTTATATGTTCAAACATAAACATGTTAGATAATTAGTTAACAAAATCTAACCAACTAAGGGATACAGAATGTCTAAATTCTTGATGAATTCATCCTAAGCTAGGGTAGTCTCAGTATGTTGAGAGTTTCATCACAATCTAGTAGTTCAATGCATTAAGTTAGAGGGAAAACATTGACCAAGTAGAGGTTAGTTATAGCATCTTGACTCCATATCATTTTGGGGGACCAGAGTGAGACTTTGTCGTATGGATAGAGGGGTTGATATGCCTATACTCCCCCTTGTTTTGCACTCTCCTTGAACCAAGTGTGACATGCATCACCTTCAATTCAGGCAATTGAGCACAAGTAGACACTCAAAGACCGCGACGATAGTTAAACTGATAGGTGACTTAGCTTATTATTGGAACCCAATATTTAGGTCAATCCTCATGGATATGGTTAAAACATTCCATTGAGAAGTGGATTCGAGAGTACCTAAGAAACAAACCTCATGTTATTCATCAAAAGAGTACCAAGCAACATCTCTTAGAAAAACACCTCGATAGACACTAAACCATGCTGCTCTGAGGGCATCTTAATCAGAGGCATTGTTGTTGACCTAAGCTAGGGACTCAAAAAGTTTTCTTATACTAATGAGGATGTAATTTTAGCAGAGTATGGAAGCTTTGGATTGTTTTCTAGTGTTTCAAGCCATGTTCATATCAGCGTTGCACTCTTTTGACTATGGATGGAGGAGAGATGTGATGTGCATCCTGGATCAGTTGTATGATCTATCCCCATTGTGCTAAGAAAGAATATGGGTTTGGGATAGGAAATATTGCTACATAAACACTGATCATTTTCACTACATCCAGACAAACTTAAAAGAATCAAATGGTTGGAGAATCTGAAGGTTACAACTACTTTCGTATTCACTCCATCAAGAAGAAATTCCACGTTGTACACTAGTGTTCAAGCCATTCACATGGACTACTATGTTTATGATGAAGTGACAATAATAATCCTAGCCAATAGAGTGTTAGTATAGGGCCATTCACACCACTGTGGATTCCATATAAAATGTCTTCCTAAACCTCCCTCATAGTACAACCTTTTGGATATCCACAATGAACCCCCATGCTATTATTCTATTGATCTAGCTAATTATCTCCTTAAGATTCTACCTTGAAGTTGTAAGCCTTTGGGCTATAAATAAAAAGAGTAGTCTCTTCTTGTTATCCATCCATACAAATAATTTTTTGTACTTAGAATACCTATGTGATGTAATAAAGAAACTCAGCTAGCATTATTGCAACCATGAATAATGAAAAGGTCTCAAATTCATTGCAAGATTTTGTGCTTTCATACTAGACTTATACTATCAATATAAAATCATGGATTCAAATTTAGTGAAAACCTTACGAGAGAGACAAAAGTGCAACATACAAAATGTATGTTTAATCTTGTAAATGTTATTAATCCCAAGGTATCAATGCCTTCCATGCCTACACTTACCTTAGCTGAAGTGCAAGAGGATCAATTCCTTCTCAAAAGCAAATCAAGTTGCCCGATTTTGATGACAAAGGGAAGGATGTTGAATCCAAGTGAAAATTTGGATTGAATCCATGGAGGATTCCTTTGCTACTATAGAAACTACTCCTCCTAATCATGCGATGATAGCTAAAATTAAAGCTAACATGTGAATTTGGCTGTAAGCAATGGTGCAAGGACCAAGGCATCACTTGGGAAAAGCTGAAGGAAGCTATATGTGGGTGATACCTTCCATTAGTATACAGTGTCATGCCACTACATGCATCACAGTGTGAAAAACCCTCGTGTGCATCCTCATTTGGCTTTCTTATTAATCTAGAGTCTCAATGTCATATTAGTCATTAGTGTTAGTGTCCATAGTATCGATGGTTCAAAATGATGGGATTTTTGGAAAATTTTAGTCTAACTTTGATATTTTGGACATAATTTCTTGTAAATATCATCAAAAGGTACAGAAAACTTCTAAAGTAGGGTGTCACACATTAGGGGAGATTTGGACTCAAGTTTAGGCCTTGTAAGAAATTCCACCTTAGCATAGAGAGAGGTATTTCAAAAATCAATAAAAATGTCTAAAATTTTAAAATTTTCAAGATTTTTTTCTTTTTTCCAAAATACACAAATTGGCCCATAGCCTTTAAGTTCTTAATTAGTCTTAATTAATAGTTTAGAGGTCAGTTCTTAGAAATTAAGTGCTTAGTGCTCAAAACTTGATGGCTCATATCTGAATCGATTGGAATTAATGACATAGTCTCTTTTCATCAGAACATGAGCCAAAACACTACGTGAAGCCTTGAGTTGTGCCCACCACATTACGTTTGGAAGATTTCCATATATTCTTGCTCGTTTTTTTGAAAGCAACTTCACAAACATCGTAGACAAGGATGGATGAAGCTGAATCAACATCACAAATGGAGATGACTAGGGTCGAATCAACAGGGATAGCTAGGGTAGAATTAACACCACAAATGGAGATGGCTGGGTTGGAATCAACAAGGATAGCTAGGGTAGAATTAACACCACCAATGGAGATGGCTGGGGTGGAATCAACATCACAAAGGGAGATGATGGTGTCCAGATCATCATCAAAGAGATATAGTAGAGAGGCATATCACCTCCATGTCGAGCTTGATCGTGAGTATGAGCCATTAAGTAAAAAAAAAACAAACCCTATCTAATGTCATCTACATCCAAAGAACTTTGTAGGTCACAAGGAAAGAGGAATATAGATCTATGGACTGATGGAAAATTGTATCCAAAAGATCCTTTGCATAACTCTGCGTCTCCATTCAGGGATATTACATCGTTAGTAAACTTTGTTGGAAATGGTTATAATGGCCTCTTAAGATACACTCAATATTTGGATGCCATTAGCAATGCACACAAGCTAGAAAGAGATTTGTTAGAGGAGGAGAATGTCTCTTTGAGGCAAACATTAGAGTAATGTAAGCACAAATTACTGTAGAACAAGGAGACTATTTTAGAGTTGGAGAAACAAAGAGATCAATTGAGGCTTAAAGAAATAATATTGGGGGTTCGCAAACAATGCAAGAAGCTATGAAGTGGTAGTATTAAGAAAATAATACATGTAGTGAGCTAAGTAAGCTCTTTGTTACTTTTTCACCATCTCATAAAGTATTATAAAATAATTTATAATAACTAGACATTTTTTATTGTGAATACATGGATATCCTACAACCCAATAAAGAAATGACTTCAAGCATGGGGGCATCAATTGAACACTTTAAAATGTTTCTAAATAAGGAAGCTATCAAAGCAATCTTAAAGGATCCAAATTATCAAAATCTTGCAAAATAGGAGATTAAGATTTTCCTAAGAGGGAGTCAACTTACCTCAAGTGATATGGAAGCTTTGTTGGATGAGGTAGGTATATCTAGCAGGGGATACATAGCTATTTACAAATCTCTTTATAGGAAGATGAAGGAAGCTAAGCTGCAAGGATTGATATTGCCAAACCCAAAATCACTCAAAAGAATGCAAAAACAAGTGAATAATCAAGTTCTACAACTCCTAGGAGCTCCATTTCATATCGAAGATACGTATCGTTTGGCACCAGGGGAGGCAATGGTTTACAACAAATACAACAATATATTTTATCTCCATTGTTCGGGGGTGTGAAAGCACGGAGATTTTTATCTCCGCCACCCTTTGATAATCCTGATCAGCTAAAACATTCCACTCAAAGAATTCAATTCAATAGGTCCAAGTGCATCCACAATGCAATTGTGGACCATGTTAATAGTGGTGAAGCACAATCACACAAGGCCAATGTTTGGAAGTCTTTAGATACAATCTTTAAGTTTTGTGACATGCACACACGGAACTCAAATGACTACTAGGTTTTTGAAATAGCATTGGATGAATTTAAAAAGTCAATGATTAGTGCATGGATAGATCAACACATTACCCACTACATGATATGTTATCTTCATAATATCTAATAAAGTATAATTGCTTAATCGCATGTGCATAAAGTACTAGTATGGCATCCTTTACTATGATTTGATAGCACATTATATATAACCACACCCCTTGGTTTGTCGAGGAATATGGTAGTTTATCAATGTGGTCAACTCAAGGTATGGAGAAGACCCATTATCAAGCACATACTGACTATTTTAGCCATACAAGACATGGTGGAGGAGTAGAGAAAGCCAATAGTTTAGAAGAATTACACCAATGGACATACAAAAAGATGGTCCATAGAGCTAATAGAAAAGAAGCACTATGAACATCTAAAATCAACAAAGTAATGCAACATTTAGAGACATAAAGAAGAAAAGAATCATGGGAGAATTCTGATGCATCAATCAAACATACTATGTGGTGACAAACTAGACAAGCGCCAATGAAAAACTTAAATACCCATAACCAACAATTCCTTGTAAATACTCGAGGTGTTTGTAGAAACTTTGACACAAAGGAGCACTTACAATTATCTATTTTTGAAAAAAAAATTACATAATAAATATATAACTCACTCTTTTCAAAAAACACTATTCTTGAGTATACAATAATTAAGCACACTCCTCTACTCTTGGCCTCTTTGAAGATGGCCCAGCTTCTTCTTGTAATTGTTGCCCTAGTTCATTTAAAGATTGTTGATTAATTTTTGGAATTGATCTACTTCTAAGCAAGTGCCTTTTTCCATATTCTGAAAGCATATTAGGATCCTTGATCCCACTCATTAGCCCGAAAGATGTGTACGCTAAGTATTTGGAACATAGTTCTTGGAAACCAAGGCTTTGACAAAAAATTATCATAGTTTCCTATTTCTCCAAAAACATTATCTTGTCTGCATTCCACCTAATAGAATACCCTCCAAGATATCTTGACAAGGTCTTCAATGCAAAAAGAGGGAACTCTGCATTGTCCCTTGAGAACTTGTAGTGAAATGCAACAAACTTTGGAAAGATGAGGTCTTTGATGTAATGGGCCAAGGCAGAGTCCTTGCCTAAACCTCCCTTCCATTTGCCACCTGCATGGCTAGTGAAACTATCTTTATGCATGACAAGTTGAAAAATAGCAAACATACTTAGTGAGTCTTAGGAAAATTTTTATGGAAATCAACATGGCATCCAAATGAATACAGTTTGTGAAACAAATCTTTGTATTTTCATCTGAATCGAGCAACTCCTCGCTCCATTTTTAAATGGATGATTGGCCAATGCAAGGACTTAAGAGTCAAGTCCTTGTTTGATCTACCCAAGTGAGAAACATTCAAAATTTTTTGTGTTGCCTCAAACTCTTCCTCTAAAGGAATGGATGACTCGTATTGGAGTGCATCCTTGTATATCATAGTCAAGGTCTCTGCTGTAGAGAGGTATTCCATTTCCTTGACATTTGAATCCACAAGCAGATACTTATCCTAATCCGATACAATAAGATTAGAATCTGTTTCTAGATTCTGTGCAACAATGGCTAGGCAGTAGTCCTCCATGATGTTAAAAAGAGCTTGGATATCAGACAGGAGAACATACGGCATTTTGCCAATAAGGAAGGAGGGGATCAATGCTATGGGAACTTCACCAATATCCTCCTCAATAATAGAATCTACTACATCTGTGTAATTGCCAATAGGGAAGGAGGGGAGCAAAGATGTGGGAACTTCACCAACATCCTCCTCAACCTCTTGCTCAACAATAGAACCCACCACCTCTATGTTCTCCCTTCTCAAAGCTTTAACATTGAGTTGAGCACTTTGCTCCCTCTCACGGGCCACATCTACTGGTGGTTGTCAAAACCTCTTGTACTCCCTTTGTCTCCACTTCACACATATGTTGTGTATTTTATAGGTCTTACATAGGCTCTTTTTGTTCATCCCCTAGCAACACATGCAGAAAGCATACAAACTCATAAAAGCACTTGAGGAGATGACACTTCTGATTGTGTGCAGGGCATTCTAGATCTACCTCCTTCATGCCCTCAGGAACCCTTAGCACTACCATGTAGAACATTTTCCTTCGAGGCTTATCAGTAAAGGTATCATTCATGTGAACATACTATAGGCACTATAGGCCCTCAATAGGAACCTCTCCAACAGACGTCCACTCCAAAAAAGTGGCCTCATGTTCCTCAAGGTAGACTCGCGAAGCCTTGATCCATTCCTCCGCAAAGGCAATAATAGAAAACACATGGGATACTTGTAGTAGTAGATACTCTTGTCCCACTCGACTAAGCAAATCTACAAGCATATCCTTAGGACTACATCTACTCCTCCTAAGCAGCTATGTAGGAGCGCTAGAAGTGCCTTCAATACTAGCAGGCTCTTGTGCCGAAGCATTAGGACTGGCTTCACTCCTCATGGGCTCAGGAGTCCCCTCCATATACTACACCCTTGTAACATCCATATATGCAAACACAACTATATGAGAAACACCAATTGGCAAAGAGGGACCCGAAAAACATGAGGGGGGGGGGGGGGGGGGGGGGGGGGGGGGGGGTTTTCAAAACCTCGAGTTCCCCCTTGCGGCGGTCTTTAGTTGTTTGGGGTAGGGTGGACCCACACAATGCAAGGGGAGTGGGGTCCAAAATCTTGAGAGCCCCCCCTCGCATTGTGCAGATCCTTGGCAGTTTAGGGTGGGGCAAACCAGCACAATGCATGGTGGGGGGGAGGGGTTTCAAAATCTTGAGTCCCCCTTCCTTTCCTTGTGTGGATCCTTGGTGATTTGGGGTGGGGATAGGAAAAAACAACACAACATGAGGGGGGATTCAAATCTTGAGGCTCCCCTCGCGTTGTGCTTTTGGGACGGGAGGACCACACGATGCAAGAGGGGGGCTCAAAATCTCGAGGTCCTCCTCTCACATTGTGCTAGTCCTTGGTGGTGGTTTTGGGAGGGGGACTGCACAACACGAGGGGGGACCCTCAAATTTTTGAAACCCCCCTCCTCGCATTATACACTTCCAATGCCCCGAGGAGGGAGACCGAGGGGTGTGCAAGCTACTATACCAAAAAAATAGAAGTCCAAAGGAGATTCCAAGGAGGGCTACACCTTAGGAGGGAAAGCAAGAATGGACCTTCAATCAAGCAACAAAAGCCAGGGGGAGGGTGGAAAAGAGAGATAGTAGAGTGATAGAGAGGAAGCAAGTAAATGCAAATGTAGTGGGAGCTCGCTCTCAACCACCAAGACCCACCGATTGATTATTGCTTCAAGCATTTCAAGCGAGCACAAATGGCTATCTCTCACCTAGCTAATGAGCCTTCAATCCTACAAGGGTCTACTGAGCTTACCTTGATGCCCAAATGAGTAGCCTCCTCCCCCCTCAAGCAAGCCCGTAGCTCAACGATTCGAGATGCAATCTCAAGCACTGGAAGGTTGTCTGTCTCCTCTGGCATTGACGGTATAGATTGGCCTTGCGAGTGGTGGATTGGCTCTTGCACTCCATCCATCGCATGCCCACGAACTCTTCTAATTGGCTGCAAAGGGTGCACTCCCCCTTGGGACTAGACATCACCTCCCTGGATGGAAAATTTGCCAGCAAGACCCAATCTTATTGTATATGGTTTTCAATTAGCTTACGAGTACAATGCATGATTGATATTAACTTCAAATTACCATTTGCTGAAAATTCGCAATCACCTGATCAATTATCTCAGATTGAAACTCGCCAAATTGTCGTATGTGTTCTATAGACAATCGGCGTTTTTGTCTAATTGCCAGCTTGCATTGAGAGCAAGGATGAGGAAGGCATGTTTTTGGGCTTCTACTATTATTTGTGCGGTCTCTTCCCTGCTCTCTGTTGCTAATACTCTATCGCCTTCTGTAAGGGCTAGGCGGCTCACTAGGGCTCTTATGCATCCTTCACTCTTGCCTACCCATTCATCTGCTCTTCTTTTCATCCCTTCCAAGCTTTCATTATGTCCTTGGGGGCTAAGGCCCTTATTCTCCACTCTTGCTCTCTTTGATTTCTCTTTCAAGCCTTTTCTACTCTTCTTGCTCCATCTCCACTGTCTTCTCAAGCTAGGCCATGGTTTCCTAATACCCTTGGGCTCTCTCTTCTTCTCTGGCTATGAGCTCCTCCATGGCGTCTTGGACCCTCTTCATATGTCCTTGTAGCGCTTCTTGTTATAGGATCACGATCTTGTACTCCCTTTGAAGCCCCATTAGCTCTTGATTTTCATATTCGAGCTTCCTTCATCAAATGTCTTCTTCTCCTTCTTTAGCTTTGAGCTCTACTTTTAGCTCACTTATTTATTTTTGGTAGCTTGCCACTTGGCGTGTTTTCTCTAGCTGGAAGGTTTCCATGGCCTCTTTTTCACCCTCCAACTCAGCAACAACAATTTTATTTTCTTCTTTGGCCCTCTCCAACTGTGAAAAAAGCTCCTAAACATATTCATTGTAGTTTGCAAACAACGGTAGTGTGGTGGGGGTCGTGGTCATAAATGCTTCTATTTTTTGCCTTTTGGGGTCCTATCTGGACTCCGCATCCACAACTACTGGTCTTTTTGCTCCAATCATGAGAGGTCCTCCACTTGCACCTTGAGTTGACTCTTTAAACTACACCCAGGCCACAAGGTTGCTAGCGTCCACCATGGTAGAGGAGCCTATGGGTGCAAAGGTTGGGGTGGTAGGAACTAGGACGGGTGGAATGGGGTGGGTTGGTATGTTCTTGAGTGCTTGGGAGCTTATGCCAAGGCGTTCCTCTTCGTGGGGGCTCACGATTGCCAACTCTTCTTCCCTTGATGAAGGCTGCTCCACTGAGAGGTGGATGGAGAGGGCTATGTCTTCTTCTTCCTTCCTCCTCAACTCCTTAGCCTCTTTCTCTGCTTTCCTCCTCCTCTCCTCTTCTACTTTCTTGGATTCCACTTTTATTCTTTTTATCTCCTCCTTTTCTCTTTTTTTCTCCTTTCTTTGGCACTTTTGGACTCACTTTGGGCATTTGTATGATCTGCTTTTTCTTTCTTCCCGCTCTTCTCTTTGGCCTTTTTCTATGGATTCCTTTACTTTGACTTCTTGGCCCCTCCTTGGCTAGATTGTGTCTTGCCGCTCTCCTTCTTCATCACTTACTGTTCTTTCATTGGATTGCTCCTATTCTTGCACGGAGGGGACCTATTTGGCGTCTCGCTGACTTTCTCATATTTTTGTGTTTCCCCCAAGGCTTCTTTGATGATGGCCATTAAGACCCCTTCAAACCCAATGGTAGAGGCCTTTGATGACAACAACTTCCTAGCTTTGGAGGCCGAGGATTCTCCCCTTGTGTATCTTCCTCTTGTGGCCAATGCCTTTGCCGATGTTTTAATAATCTTCCTCACGAACTTCTTTACGTTCACTTCATCGAGGGACTTGGCAATGATGCTTTCCAGCATTGGCACATTGATTCTACTCATCAATGCGTTGTACCTTTGGCTAGGGAACAAGGAGTGCACCATTTGGCATGTAGTTGAACTTCGAGGTCTAGGATGTCAGCTAGGCCAATGCCATTGTTGGTGTGGACCATCGCTTTGTCCATCCCCAATATGTTGTATACATCTCATTTTGGTTATCTTTCAACTTTGTTGGGTAGTCCTAGTGCCTTTTGCATACCAACTCGAGGCTCAACTCAATTCCCACTTGACGAGCTTCGTTCTCTTGGCACATCGTGATAGTGTTGCGATTCCTATTGAACGTCCCCAAGGAATTTCGCACACTCCTCGTAGTCCACAGCTTGGCCTACCTTCTCCATGTACTTTTGTAGCTTACACTGCTTCACAAGTTACCTAATGGCTGGCTCTCCCATTACTATGTCTTTCAAATTCAAGAGGTGTCTGAATTTGAATTGGCAGTAGGCCCTTGCTTCCACTGAGAGGTCGTACTTCGCTTGCTCCTCCTCCAAGAACGACAGCTTGCTGGTTTTTGCATGTCCTACCATTGTAAGTGTGTAGAGGTGATCAACCATCGAGACCCACGGATCGCTTATTGCTTCAAGCGTTCCAAGCCGAGCACTAATGGATACCTCTCAAATAGCCGACGTGCCATCCATCTCTACGGGTGTAGTGAGCCTAGCTCCATGCCCAATCCAGTTACCTCCTCTCTTGAGCACTCTGGTAGCTCCAAGATCCATGTGCAAGCTTCAAGCAAGCTCCATGCTCCAAGCTCCATTGCCACGACCAAGAGAAGAGAAGAGAAGAAAAGAGAAGAGAAGAGAAGAAAAGAGGAGAAGATGGAAAGCTTCTCCTCCACGGTCCCTCACCCTCACTCACTCACTCCCTCACACTCCCTCTCTCGATCACAAGCTCAAGCAAGCAAAAACAAGAAGAAGAAGAAGAAGAGAGCCACTTTTGGCCACACACAAGAATGAGCTTCTCATTCACTTTGCAACTTTATATACAAAACCCCAAATCCCTTTTGGGCAGTGATCCCCTTATCCCCTTTTTTACATGGTGCACAAATCGGATGTTGTAAACGCGCTAGTGAGCGTGAGAAGGTTCCCAAGAACAAAAGAACTCTACTTTTTGCACACAAATCAATGTAGAAAGCTTGCACGACGTGAACAAGAGACCAATCGGGTGTAATCTCCCCCATGCCTTGTGTGAGTGCTCCACAAAGCATGTATTTCATATATTCATCATCTTCAAGCTCAAATAATAGCCCAAATTACAAAATAGTACGCTTTAGCTTTTGAGTTTGCTTTTGTGCCAAATAGAATTAAAGCTAATGGGCGCCCAAAAAATCAAGCGTACCCAAATACAATGTCCAAATACAAATATCTAAATCGTGCGCCCATGCGCGTACAAAAATAATAAATAAATATCAAGTGCCTTGATAAATAAGTGCGACAAAATATAGGTGCCATGCCTAAGGTATGTGCCCATCAAAATATTGACGACAAATTTGAATACACGCTATCCTCCAATGCTTTCCACTACCACTGCTGCTATCTCTACACATCAACTGAAGCATTCACAATCGTTAGTAAAATAATACAATTAAACCGACAAAAGTAAATACCTAGCACTCTTCAGCTACATAAATAAATTGGTTAGAAATCAATCCTAACCTTAATTTATCACGAGTGCGCACTCTAAACTCATAAACGTTTATTAATTTAAATATGTATTTTGCGGAATCACCCGCTATGGAATCGCCCATGTACACATAAAATTAACAAAACGCCCGAAAAGGATGACCTCCCCATCGACTTCTCGCACAAAGAATCCACTTTGTGTATGAGGCCCAATAATAAAATCTTACGGAATCCACCGTAAAACCTCACGGAATCCACCGTGGAATATGCCTCCTGGCATCATGCCCCTGGGGTGGGATAGCAATTGTCTTCAATTGCTATTAGCTCAATGTGGAGCTAACAGAGTGGGGAAAGCATTTAAGTCTCTAGCGTGCATCCATTGGGCCTCTTCAACAGGATGGTTTTTAAACTTGACCAAATATCTAGAATATCTACGGCCAGTTCTAGTGGTCATAAAGTCAGTATCTATAATAGTTTCAAGCTCAAGGATTTCAATCTCATCATCTAATAAAGGAGGGTTTTCATAGACAGGGTGTACATGCAATTGGTCTCTAAAGGGTCGTAATAAACTGATATGGAAGGTATTGTGGATTTTCCAATGTTGTGGGAGTTTTAGTTTAAATGCATTGTCATTGATTTTGTGTATGATCTTGAATGGTCCATAGAATCTAGGTGCTAATTTCACAACTGGGTGTTTATCTACACTTTGTAATCTACGTTTTTCTATGCGTAACCAAACATAGTCATCAACTTTGAAATTCATAGCCTGTCTTTTCTTATTTGCTTGTTTTGAATATGATTGCTAGGCTTTGGCAATCATATCTTTAACTTCATCAAAAATAGTAGCATGCATGTTAGCAATATCATCAGTAGTTTGAATTTTGTTTGATAATGATGCAACAAGTGTAGACAATCTATATCCATAAATAACTTCAAATGGTGCTTTCTTTGTAGTTATGTGTGGTGTATTGCTATATGCAAACTGAAGTAAATGTAGATGTGTATCCCATGTGTGTGGTTTTGAAATAGTGTAAGCACGCAAAAGATCTAAAATAGTACTGTTAGTAGCTTTTGTTTGTCCGTTTGTTTCAGGATGAAATGCATATGAAAAATCAATCTTTGTTCCTAAGCTAGCAAACAAAGTAATCCAAAAATTATTACAGAATCTAGAATCACGATCAGAAATAATAACTTTTGGTAAACCATGATTAGTAAACACAGTTTTCAAAAACAATTAAGCAGCTTGAGATGCAGTTAAAGTTTTCTTACATGGAATGAAATATGCTTGTTTGCTAAACCTGTCTACAACAGTCTAAATCATATCATGGTTAGCTTTAGTGTTAGGTAAACCAGTGATAAAATCCATTGAAATTTGTTCCCATGGTTGTGATGGAATAGATAATGGCATTAGTAAACCATACTGTTTACCATGGTGTCTTTTAACTCGTTGACAAACTAAATATTCAAATACAAAGTTAAATACATCAGTGTCCATATGTGGCCAATAAAAATCTTTAGTCAACGTACGGAAAGTAGATATAATACCTCTATGACCTTGATATGGAGGACAATGAATCTCATGCAAAACAAATGATCTAAATGGAACTGTCACACATAATCTTTTTTCTTAAAACATAAATCCATTATTGTAAGACAGTGAATCAATAGGAATCCAATTATTTGCAACTAATTTATTCCAATCAGCTTGAAAAGTAAGATCTTGATGATAAGTATCTTTCATAGGGATAAGAGAATCAAATGATATAATAGAAATATTATGAATTGTCGGTCTTCTACTCAAAGCGTCGGCTACAACATTCTCTTTTCTTGGTTGATATTGTATAAGGGGATGAAAACTTTGAATAAAAGCTACCCATTTAATATGTCGGTCAGATATTTGGGGTTGACTAAGGAGATGTCTAATGCTTTGTTGGTCAGTTTTGATCATAAATTCAGAACCCATTAAGTAAAGTTTCCATTGACGTAAGGCTTGTAACACAATATTGGTGAGTTTGGGAATCTCCCAATTCCCATTTTTTGAGTACTAAAAAGGTGGCATCCGGATAACATGGCCATAAGTTTCTCAAAACCATATGATGTGACCTATCATTGGAAAGCGCTTGAAAAATGAAATCTATTGAGCCATAGAGCGCTCAGTTTGGAGTTATAGTGTTCAAGTTATGACAAATCCAAAGATTTGACCACGTGACCCAAACTTATGGAAAATTCCCATATTCCCCAATATGGTGTTTTGTACTACAGCTAGCAATTATTTATCATATGTAGAATATTTAAGTTCAGATGGTTTAAGTTTACAGCTAGAGTAGGCTATGGGATGATTATGTTGCATAAAGATGGCTCCTATTCCAGATCCACTAGCATTAGTAACTACTAAAAAGAATGGTCTATTGAAGTCAGGTAGTTGTAATACAGGAGCATGGGTTAATGCATGTTTCAATAAATCAAAAGATTTTTGTTAATTGTCAAACCAATTATAAATAATACATTTCTTTAAAAGTTTAGTCAAAGGTAATGCAAGTAATGAGAAATTTCGGACAAACTTTCTGTAAAAACTAGCAAGACCTAGAAAAGAACGTAACTCATACACATTTTTGGGTATGGGCCAATTTAAAATTGCTTCTATCTTTTTAGGGTCAACTTTAATACCTTCTGATGAAACAATGTGTCCTAGATATTCAATTTATGTTTGAAAGAATTCACTCTTTTTTGGATTAGCATACAATTGATTGTCTTTTAACAACTTGAAAACTAAAGACAAATGTTCATAATGCTCATTCTCATTTTTACTGAATACTAATATATCATCAAAGAATATTATAACACAATGCTGATATTGCAGAAATATGTGATTCATCATGTGACTAAATGTAGCTGGTGCATTAGTTAAACCGAAAGGCATCACTAGAAATTCATAGTGTCCAAATTGTGTTCTAAATGCAATTTTGAATATATCAGAGTTATCCAATCTTACTTTTTGATGATAACCAAATTTAAGATCTATCTAGATGATAACCAGATTTAAGATCTATCTTACTGAATATGGTAGATCCTTATAGTTTATCCATAAGATCATCTACCCTAGGAATTGGATATATATTCTTAACAGTAATTTTATTTAGGGCACGATAATCAATGCACATGTAATAAGTATTATTTTTATTCTTCACTAATAAAACAAGTGTACCAAATGGAGAACTACTAGGTCTAATTAATTCTCTGTTAAGCAATTCTTCTATTTGATTTTGAATTTCTTTCTATTCAATTTGGTTATGCCTATATGGTGCTTTAAATTGTGGTTGTGTACCAAGAATTAAATCTATTTTGTGATCTTTAGGAAGTGATGGTGGTAATCCAGGTGATAAATCATCAGTAAAACAATCTTGAAATTGAGCAAGAAATTGTGTATGCCTAAGATGCATTTGTTTTTCTTTAGCTTGAAGTTCATTCACCCATATTAAATAAGATTTGCTACTTTTACGTAATGCACGTTTAGCCTAAGTATGAGTAAGCAGTGGAAAATTATTAGATGCATGCATACCATGCAATGTGATTTATTTTCCTTGAAAATAAATTTTAATTGAATGCGTAGAATAATCTATGTCAGGATTATACTGATGACACCAAGGCATTCCTAAGATAATATCACTAGACTGCAAAGGTACAACTAGGAAATTTCTTCGTTCAGTATATTCACCAATTTTAATTTCTAAATTATGTACCTCTTGTGTTTCATTATATCTTGTGCCTAGGAATGCAGCTTTAATGTGATAATATGTAGAAATAGTTTGTAAATTCAATTCTTTCACTAATTTTGCAGAAATAAAGTCAACCATCATCATGTAAAATAATCTTTCTTTACCATACACAAAACATTTCATTGTTAACAAAGAATGTGGAGTTGGCATACCTGGCAAAGTATCCGAAGTAGTACCAATGTCGTCATCATCTTCCGTAAAGTCGGGCATTTCCTCACGTTCTTCTTCTTCCATTGCTCCAAGATAATTGATATGGACAGGTGGCTTTTTCGATTGACAATTGGCTGCTAGATGTCCAGGTTGATGGCATTTGTAATAAACTATGGGTTTGGCTTTAGATACATTGTTGGTAATGGCAGGAAGTTTAGGAATGTTGGGATTTGGCTGTGAGGATGGCTTAGGGTTTGGATTGGTATTTGATGGCAAAGCAGGTGGTCATGTCCAAGACTTACGGAATGAAGATGGAAGAAAATGACTTTGATTGAATCTTCGAAATTTTGAATTGAATTGTTTGGAACCATAGTTACCATTAGTTTGAAATTGTTGTGGTCGCTTGTCTCTTCCGCGAATCTTGTCTTCAGTGTCATGAGCCAAGGAAATTGCATCTTCAAGTGTTGTTGGCTTGAACATATTGACTTCAGCATAATAATGTCCAAGTAGGCCGGACATAAACTTACATTTGTGAGTCGCTTTAGGTACATCTTCGAGCATGCGTAGTTGCAATAGGGTATTCCAGAAACATTCAGTGTATTGGGAAATAGGTTCGCGATCTCTTTGCTGTAAAAGATCCCATTGCTTAACGGCTTTTTCATGGAACTGAGGAAGGAAATTCTGGCAAAACTTCTTTTGGAAAGTCTCCCATGTAGTGGGACAATCAATGCTCTTGCAGACCACAGTCCACCATAAGGATGCTCGGTCAACTAAATGATTAGTGACACATTTAATTTTGTCTTTCTCAACATATGTTTTTTCATGGAAGTAATCATCAAATTAACTGATAAATGCAAGTACAGTCTTTCCATCTCGTGATCCATTGAAAGTACGAAATTTGAAGTTTCTTTTACTTATCTTTGTTTTGCTGAAGTCAAGGACTTTTTGAAGAAGAAGTTTGAGATGAAGGATTAGGTGAGCTAAGGTACTTCCTTGGCATTGAGGTGATCAGATGTGATGATGGTATATGGCTATCCCAAAGACAATATGGCTTCGATATGTTGTCCAAGTATGGTATGACAGCATGCAAACCACTTTCAGTTCCATTGGAGCAAAATGTAAAGTTGAGTGCTGATATTGGCGATGAGATAGAAGACCCTACTATGTTCAGGAGGATAGTGGGGAGTTTGATCTACATGACCATTACAAGGCCAGACTTGAGCTACACTGTTGGTCTTGTGAGTCAGTTTATGCAAGTACCTAGAAACCCACATTTGGATGCAGTCAGACGCATATTGAGATATGTGAAGTCCACATTACATTATGGACTTTTCTATGAGGTAAGTACAGATGTACAGGTGTTTGGATACACAGATGCAGATTGGGCTAGAAGTATGTCCGATAGAAGATCTACCAGTAGATACATGTTCTCTCTTGGTAGTGCAACAGTTGCTTTGTCGAGTACAGAGGCTGAGTATAGAGGTGTTGCTGTTGCAGCATGTGAGGTAGTATGGCTACAAAAGTTAATGGTTGATTTGGATGTGCAGACGGAAGGTCCAATTGTCATTTATTGTGACAACATGAGTAGTATACAGTTGGCTAGGAACCCTGTGTTCCATGCCTGGACAAAACATATTGAGGTACACTATCACTTTGTGAGAGAGAAGGTACTAGCAAGTGAGATTGACTTGGTATATGTCAGCACACAGGATCAGATAGCTGACATCTTCACGAAGACATTGGGTACAGAGAAGCTTCAAAAGTTTCGAAGCTTACTTGGAGTCACAGAAATGCAGTTGAGCTTGAGGGGGAGTGTTGAGATGACAAGCTCAACACATGCGGACATTGATGATGGACTGCCTGGTTAGATGGGTCCACACGTCTACACTTAGCACGTCGGTAGTCATTATGACTCACACATGGCCACTGACTCATTACTTATTATATTTAGGTTGTTATACCTATTTATAGCTGGCATAGTTATAGCGCCAATCGACTAATGTAGTCAGTTATACATTCTTTGACTTAGTAGGCCACTTTCCTTTATGTTGTATATTATCTATACTTTGTGTACATTGTAAAGTGTGTGGAAGAAGAAGAAGAAATCAGCAAGAAAACATTTTGGCCTCCATCTCTCTTCTTGTCTCTTGAGTGAGCTTCTCCTTGTGCATTCTGTGTGTGTTCGGCGCAACATCTTGAGCAAGTCCCTCCACCACGCGATTCTTGACACTCCATGACGGCTACTGTGAGAAAACCTGCAAAAAGTAAACCCAAGGTTAGGCCCTGAGGCAGAATGGAATTATTCACATGACAGGGATTAACCAGTAGATCATCAAGTGCATAATAGTCATTGTAGAGAGACGACCCACATGATAATATTCATCCTGCTTCGACCAAGGGGCGTATTCCAGCCAGTAGTAGATCTTTGCTCACCCCAAATCACACGGACTAGTTGTGATGAACTAGGGTAGGATATGTTTCCAGAAGGGGAGATCGGAAGCGGAGGGAGAGCCCGTAGAAAGGGACGGTGCCCCATGTACACCCTCAAAGGTGTTGGTCAGGGCTTCTCATGGCGGTCATGATGACTATTTGCCATTTACCCGAAGGTGGGAATGGTCACATGACTTCTAAACATGTGGTGAGAGGAGGACTCTAGGAGCTCAGCCTGTCAAACCCAAACTTTTCTCTCTGCACTTGACTATCATAGCTTGTGTGTGTGCTTGCTTGGGTATTATTTATTTACAGTCACAAAACACATTATTCATTTATGTACAATTTCTACATCCATGTCACTTCGTGAGGATAAAAACCAATTGTAGAACTCAGGATTATACTAGAGTGTGGCACATCCATCCAATACTCGTGGCAGCTTACTCAATAACAATAGATAGTTTGCAACATCCAGTAGCATGGTACCTTGTCTAAGCCTACTCACAACGTGTAGCTCCTCCTCAATGAGAACCTTATCAATTAGAGAGTTTTCTTGGCTACTTTCGGCTAAGTCCATACCCCAAATGGCAGTCAGCACTCGAAAGGAAGTTGGTGCCACATAGGTTGGGTCTCTTTGAGACTACCATTTGGCCAATCGCTCCTCTAAGACTATCATAATCTGGGCTCCTAGTTCAGCCATTGTAACACGGTTTTCAAACCAATATTTTTCAAATTGACTTCTATCCTCTGATTGTCACTTTAGTTGCTCTATCTCTAAAAGATTTGGTTGGCAAAGCACATCATTGAATGTCACAGTTAAGTATAGTTCGTCGGCTTCCTCGTCAGAGATGAGTTGCATACGCTCATGTAGGAGCTTTTCATAGTGCTCGTCAAGATGTTCTTGCTCTTCCTAGGATAGGGGAAATGGCAAGTATTCTTCAAGCTGCTCCCTAGGGAATGCGCCCATGTCTACAAGGACGTAGACACATGCGAACACTTTGAGCTTAGCATTCAACTTAGTTAACCATGCTGCCACACTTCTATGTTCAATGAGGGCTTGCTCAGTTGCTATCTCATGCAATGTTCTAGGATTTTCCCTAGGCTTTAGCATAGCTGGGGGCTCAGGCCTAGACGAGCAAGATTGGTCAACTCTAGGATTGCTTATGTCCTCAAGGTTTCCATGTTTCTCTTGAGGCTTTCTTGTTATTACATCATGGTTCTCCTTGGATGTGAATGGTATAGATTTTTCACCCTGTTGTGACAGTGTTGTATCCACTCTTGATTGGTCAATGCAAGTTCTGTTGTCGGTGGATTGAGTGTTGCAAGAAACCGCTGATGGTGATGGTTGCTTTGACTTATCAAAACACACAGATGATTTTGAGGTTTCTTCGCTATTAGGGGAGATGGAAATGGGTTCCTTAGTGGGTGGAATCGATGCTTTATTCCCAAGTTCTTCCGTTCTCTTGATCATCTCAATCTTCTTGGCATCCACAACCACTTGTAACTACCATTTTGTTCGCTGTGTTCTCATCTTTTTTGTGGGCAATGAAGGTGTCTTTCTTAAAGACTCAGAACCCTGAACTAGGTCAATTGTTGATGTGCTTGGTTGGGCCTTAGCATTCTCTTTCTCTAGTGTGCTTTCATGGAACTTAGATGTGACCTACTGAACAACCTTGCTAGGTTGATTGGTCAGATGCACCATCTTCTGGGCCACATCTTTGAGAGGTTTCTCCTCAAGCCTAGGCTTTAGGTGCTTCGGCAGTGCTGGAGGTATCAAGGATGTTGGTTGTGACACCTCTTCCACCAATGAATGGCTAAGGACACATTCCTCAAGGGGCATTGTCATGGCCAAAGGCTATGACTATTGTGATTCTTGATTGGAAGTAGTAAAAGCTAGTTCGGCGGGCTGGCCATTATTAATAGGCTATAGTGTCAAGTCCTTAAGAAAATCAAAAGTGGTTGTGTCTTTTGTTGCACTTTGCGCATTCACTTGTGCAGATCGAGCATTAGTTGAGCTAGTCACAATGGATTGCACATTTACCTGTGCAGATCATTGAGCTAGTCACAATGGATTGCACAAGCATATCCTTAGGCTGAGAGCTAAGGGTGGTGTCATGTCCCGCATTTTGAACATTTGGAAGCTCAGATGGAGATAGAGATTGGGATTGAGCAGCTGCACTTGATGACTGTTGTTGTGCTTCCTGTGTCCATTTAGGGAAAGAGGATGTAGGAGACTTGGGACTCCTAAGTGGCTTTGACACTAGCTGGACGATTTGCTCATGGCTGTTAGATGATTCTACCATTTGCTTTATTAAGAAATTAACCTTACCATGAGCAATGTTGTGCCTATGATGCTCGTTATCCTCTTGGGAAATCAAAGACTCCTTGGGAACTAGTGGCCTTTGTGCCCACTCGATGGGTACATATAATATTCGCTTGTTAAGCATGCTAGGTAGAGGATCTACCCTTCAAATAGTCCCATTTGGTTTCTTGATTTTCATGAGGAGCTCAGTCACTCCAACCTTGTTGAGTAAAGATTTAGATGTTTGTCTAGATTTCCTCCTTCACTTCTTTGCTTTTAACACGATCTGGCCTTCAGCTAATAGAGGTGATTTAGCAGGGTGCTTTGGTACCCAAATCCATCGATTACCTACGTAATACCCTTGAGCATGTAGCAATGCTTTGGATATCCATTGTGGCATTGTGTTGGCTCTCCCCATCGATGCCTTCGTCTGTAAGGCTTGGGCTTCTTTTTTGATCTTCTATGATATCTATAAGTCCAAAGCCTATCCTTGGCATTGTCTCCTGACCTTCTTGTTTCAAGCATGGCCTCACTCACTAGTTCTCTCTGTTCAACATGCGCTTGTATCAACTATTACAACAAGTCCTTGCTCTCGTTAGTAGGCTTTCCTATTATGTCAGCACCTTCCTTGCCTTTCCCTCAATGTTCGATGAGATCACCCTTCCTAAATGTTGTGACTATCCTTACACCTAGTAGTGTCAAGTGTATCATATGTGCCACATAATCAACCTCACACTTTGTCACCCTTTTGAAGGGTCTTCGTAGCACGGTTTCTTTTTCCACATTTAGCACTATTTGGAGAAACATGGAAGAGGATAGGCAGGCTTTCCATTTCAATAGTTACAAGGATTTTGCACTTCCTTATAAGTGCTTATGAGTGTCCCCCATAAGGACTAAGAGTTGCATTAATCAGTGTGAGCTGCTCTGGTTGGCCTAGTAGGGTCCATGCATCATAGGTCAAGATATTAAAATCAGGTCCTTCATCATGAGAGCATCAACAGTACACTCTCTTTTCGCAATGAGTTTGACCCCAAGATAAGCAGGCGGTACTATGTCTTCATCTTCCGAGTCTTGACTTATAATTTTAAGCCTTCTGACACATGCCTTTGAGTCCCGAATTGCACAACCAGATATGGATTCTCCACTGATGTCTTGAATTGCATGTGCAGTGCTATTCAAGGTGCATCTATCGTCAAGACTATCATATCTAGTCATCCTCACAGTTGTAGCTTGATGTTATTGCTTTTTGCTTTGACTAGATGTAGTCCAAATGCAACACATATGTGTTTTTGCAATGTGGCCTTTTTGCCCTTGTTGGCTAGATTAGCCCATTAAGGTTCTAGGAACTTTGTTTGTGGGTATGGGCTTTTGGTTGCTCTTTTGCAAGTGAGAATCCATGGTTGTGTAGAGCCATTACTACACTAGGATCTAATTTGAAGGACTTGAGTGCATTTTCTCTCCAACCTACTTGGGGGAGGTGCGGTGAGAGCCCCCTCTGCGGGGGTCCGGGGAGAGCAGTCCCCCCCGGCCCATAGGGTCATTACACTAAATACCATATGCAATTTGAAGGACCGTTCGTAGCCAAATTTTGAACTACTTGCTCTAGATTTCAGCCCAGTGATAGATCTATGATGTGCTTTCAACATTATGTGGTCTCTAGGTCAGTTTCAAGGTCTACAAGTTAAAATTTTGACAAAATCCAAATTCATCCCACCATGTCCGATTCCCAGAATCAGACTAGCCCACCAAGTCGGGCCACGTGTTCGAGTCCCAAACTTGAGCCACTCGACCCATTGTAGTGGTCGGGCCATCCCCGTCCGACTAAGAAAAGCCGGACTAAAGTAAGACTGGACCCACCCATCCGATTCCCAGAATTGGACACAGACCATCCAATTCCCAAAATCGGAGCAGAGCACTAGAGCTTGAATAGAAGGTGGTTCACTTAGGCCACAGTCCTGGGTACCCTGGTCACGTCTCTGACCCCCCCCCCCCCAAGGAACCTAGTGTGATCTTGGAAGCTGGATACCAAACAAGGTGACCGAAGATTCACCCCGAATAGCTAGACACCGGGCGGACATAATTTGGAATTGGATGCGACGTTTGGTGACCAGCCATGGCGACCAGCCAACCAACTAATCAACCCTCAAGCAGGATAGGGAATGCAGCAGGGTCTTTCTGTAAGACTTTAGATTGGCCAAGACCTGCACCAAAAGCCACATCAGGCCACAACCGTAGGCAGTAGGGTGGAGCCTGCATCAGGCACTTAGTGCATCCTCACCTCACCTTCTGATTTCATCACCTAGGGTGCACTACAGGGAAAGGAAAGGCCTGCTTCCACACTGAGCACTAGAAAGCACTCAGCACAAGTTGTGGATGAGATTAACGATGGTTTTTAGTAACAAGGAGCTTAACAGGAAACATAATAGTATCATGGAACCCACTACTAGGAGAGGATCCCAAAGCATATCGGGCTACTAGGGAACTCCATCTGTAGGGCCCTGAGAGGATACCAAGATCAGAAGGACTGCAACATAGAGAATCGGACACCGCCAGAGCTACTCAAGTTGATCGTGACCCAGTGAAACGGGAAGCGGAAGCAATGTCAGGATCCCAAGGTGGACCAGGAGAGGATAGACTAGACTTGGGAGAATTCCCAGTCATGGTGCATGAGTTAGTCAACGAGTATGACGCTGGCCAGGACGGTAGTTCAGGGTAGGCCAGTAGAGGAAGTGGTAGCGACCCTAGAAGAGGAACGAAAGGCAATCAGAAGGGTGCTAGAGAGCATGATCACCTATAACCACGAGCAAAAGGCCAGGAAACTCCAACAAGACGTGGATATGTACGAGGCCCGGCACGTGCTGGCCCTGGCTAGAGCAGCAAAGGTAGGACCAAATGAGGAGAGAGAGCGGGCAGTGGAGGCTGACTTGTCATTAAGTGAACTTGTAGCCAAGCGGCTCATGGACAACACGTCCGCTGAGCAGGGCGCGGAAGCCTTAGCCACAGCCTTACTCTCAGGATTAGGGGTCACACAAGGGGCAAAGGGGCAATCTAGGATCCCTATAGTAGCGAAACAACTGGACAAGTACGAACCTAGCAACGACCCATATAGCCTTGTGGAGCAGTTTGAACAAGTTTGTGAAGCAAACGGCCTCACAGACCTTGCACAATGCTCCCAAGCTTTTGGATTGTGCTTAGGTGACAAGGGGAGGATGTGGTACACCAGCCTGGATGCAGGCGAGCGCGGGAACTTTGCCCATCTTAAGGACCACTTTATCAAGAGGTTCTCAGAGGCAGGATACTCCAACAACCTCATCGTCTGCTTGATGAATGTCAGTCATAGAGAAAAGGAGGACGTAAGAGACTACATCACACATGTACGTAGCCTCTTCAAGAGGATCCCGGCCAATGAGCTACCTAACGAAAATGTTGTGTCTATAGTGTTCATAAATCGAATCCGTAGCGAGGAACTCTACAAGGCCTTGGCTAGTAACTCCACCCTACACAGAGATGTGCTGGCTAGGGTTTTTTATGAAGCCATAAAAGTAGACGACCAGCTTAGGGAGCGAAGCATGAGGAACGCCAGTCGGGACGGTGGAGGCGAGAGGGCCTTAGAGCGGTCAACGACGTCCGAAGAGAGAGAGAGCTCTAACGCACGAGATAAGGGAAAGGGAGTCGACCAAGGCCAAGACCTGGCTGAGGTGAGGATGGAGCTTGCAAGATTGCAAGAACAAATAAGGAAGCCTACGCAAGCTCACGTGCAGTGTATACACTATGGTGGAAACCACCTTCCAATCGAGTGTCAAGATCCTAGATCTAGGCCATGTTCAAACTGTGGTAGGTTCGGACATGAGGCATTGCATTGCAAATTGCCTAGGAGGTTTCCATATGCTCAGCAATACAACCCTCCTTACCTAGGCAACAGGCCATCTAACTTCCTTGGCGGGGGAGTCCAGCTGGCCCTCCCAGCACCAAATGACACGAGACCAGCCATCCCTAGGCTAGAGATGAACCCAATAGGCATACCCAGACCACTAGGACCCTACGTGACCCAACCACTAAGTGACGCTCTTGTTCATTATGTGGAGGAACCTAGTGAAGAAGAGAGCTACATAAACCCATACATCTCCTATGACGAGGAGGGCAATCTAGTCCTGATGGACTATCGACTGGTGCCGGTGATGGCGCTAGGCAGAGGAAGAGGCAGAGGCTTTGGAGGACCAAGCCAGGACCCAATCTCATGTTGGACGTGCGGTCATCCAAGCCATATATCCTCACGTTGCCCACAAAGGAAACAAGCAAATCAGGACAAGGCTGACCTTACGTGCGCTGAATGAGGGATTATGCACTTGTTTCCTGACTGCCCTAGGCAGAAACCATCAGCCAGTCTGGCCAACGTGCCCTCTATGCCCTTGGGGCTATTTGGCGTAGAGACCTTTGGCGGAGAGGACACACCCATCCCGCTACATGTCATGACGCGAGCGCAAACAAGACGAATTGCATCTCACTGCCTGGGCCAAGTAACCTGGACGCAGCCTCGCTGGGAAAAAAAAGCCAGAGGAGAAGGAGAAAGAGAGCAGACGCAAGGATCACTCTTAAAACTGAGGAAGATATAACCTTAGTGGCAAGAAGAGGGGTCACAGACACCGAGGCAGAGACCTCCTCCCCCAAGACAACGGAACTAGATAGTGCCAAGGTGGGGGAATACCCTCATCCTAGGCGGCAACTCGAGGCTATCGCCAAGGTAAAGGAGTGGGTCAAGGATGCCCAAGAACACCTTAGAGATGTAGAACCCATATTGGAGGATCCAATGGAGGACCTTTTTAGTGCAAGCACACCCGATTCGCCATCGCGACCTCAATCGAGGAATGGGCTAACCCCACGAGAGATGCCACAAAGGCAAGACCAGGAAGAAGCTTATCAACAAGCTAGCCACGACATGTGGCCGAAGAGTGGTGACCCCGAGGAGAAAGCCAACTACCCAGCAACCTCCTCACCATCGTAGCAACCACCCCAGTGACCATTAATTTGGGAGACCTGCTTCAGCAGCACCCTCCATTGTGGCGAGAATTGAGGCACTGGGTGGAGGGAAAGGGGGAGCATACTGCCGCTGACTTGCACGAGCAGGACACATTCACGCAAATTCCAAGCCTAACGCTGCACTTGGCTCCAAGGTCACTGCACATCAACGCTTTCTGGGAAGGCACAGAGATACATGCCTTCCTACCTGTCTTAGCCTTAGGGGACGCAACACGGAAAGGAATTGTGGACACCGGCGCAGGGGTCAGTGTCTTGAGCCATGCAGTTCTACATGCCTAGGGAAACCCACCTGTGGAAGCGGTTAGGTTCAATGTTACATTGGCCAATGGAATGAAGGTCAGACCATTCGAGGTCTTAAAAAACTGGCCAGTGAAGATCGCAGGAGTGTAGTTTTCCGTAAACTTCATTGTCATGAAGGGAGTGGACTATGACATACTGCTAGGCCGGCATGGATGAGGAATGCACAAGTGGTTGAAGACTAGGGAAACAACCTCATATTCTTGGGGAATAGGACGGAGGCGGTGAGGGTTGAGATGGACACATGGAAGACTACCCCAGCTGACCTCGATGCCATCTCGACCATGCTAAAAGGCGATGCCCATGCGCACAAGCACTATGGGACACTGACCAAGTATATTCCGTGCCCTGAGGACGAGAGGGATTGGATGCACGTCTTGGCAACCATTGACCTACCATTCTCAAATGAGGAAGAGTTGTATAAGCAAGTGGCTAAGTCACCAAGCATGCCAGCAGAGGAGCCAATTGTGCCACTCTGCATGATGGCAGGGAGCTCGCGGAAACCAGGGAGACTGGTCTCATTCCACACCCCCACTAACAAGCTCGAGCTTTAGGAAATCGTAGGGCACCTAACCACTAAACTGAAAGGCAACGAAGCGGCTAATCTAAAACCCCTAAGAGATCTCTTGGCTCGGCCTGAATGGGAATGGACCAAAGTGCACGACCTCAACCTATCATACAACTGGGCTTTAATCACCGACAAAGAGGAGATCGGAGAGAAAAACCTAGGGGATGACGAGCAGTCAGAGGGGCAAGATTCCGGTAATGAGGAGTATGAGCACTATTGCTCTGAGACGGATGAGAGCGAGGAAGGGCTTAACACGATAGATTATGACACTGAAGGGAGAGCAATAGAACAGATCGAGGCAGACTCTAGGCCAAAACAGGAAGGGGCAAGCAGGAATGGAAAAGGAGTCGTGTGGATGGAATGCGATAGGACCTAGCTGGAGCAGGTGGGAGCTATGGATTATGAGCAGGCAGGGGTGGCACAATCGCTGGTAGTCCCAATACTGAAGATGGAGTCACCTACTGAACTACGACCTCCGGGCGAAACCCCTTCCTCAAGCGAGGGATGCGAGTTTAACTCGAAGTCTGAAGTCAGTATAGAGAGTGATCCCGAAATACCCCAACCCTCTAATGTCAGACGCACTAAAGGGGACTTGCCAGTCCACTTAAGGCTCAAGCAGATTAAGGAGGGGACCAGGAAGCAAACTAGAGACTCAGAAGGAGAGAGGCAAAAGAAAGCACAGGACCTACCCAAACGCTTCACAAGGTTTAAGAAGGGTGATAGAGTGGTGGTTCTGCTAGGAGCCAAGAGACAAGGGAAAGCCAGGGAACCAATTGAGGGACCCGCCAGGGTTAAGGAAGTGGACTTGGCTGGGGAGGGCAAGAAACCTTGACCCGTGTACATTGCTGATGACCTGACCACGGAGGAGGAGGCAAGACTGGTGGCTCTCCTGTGGGAGTATGTCAATGTGTTCGCCTGGTCCTTGGAGGAACTGAGAGGAGTCGATCCTAGGGTTGTGACCCATAACATTCCCATGGTCCCAGAAGTGATGCCAACGAAGCAATGACCTTACCCTATGAATCCCAAACATGCTCATGCGGTGAAGGAAGATATCGATAAGCTCATGAAAGCGGGGTTTATATACGAGATCAAGCACACAGATTGGATATCGCCCATAGTGATTGTCATGAAAAAGAACGGCAAGATTCGAGTGTGCGTGAATTACAAGAAGGTGAATGCCGCTACCAAGAGAGACAACCACCCTTTGCCATATACCGAGCACATGCTAGAGAGAGTGGCAGGCAAAGAAGCTTACAGCTTTCTGGATGGATTCTCAGGCTACAATCAAGTACAAGTGCATCCTAACGATAGGCACAAGACTGCCTTCACCACGGAGTGGGGTGTCTTTGCCTACATCGTTATGCCATTTGGGCTTATGAATGCTCCTGCAACCTTCCAACGACTTATGTGCACAATCTTTAAGGATATGCTGCCACACGCGAGCTGGAGGTGTTTGTAGATGACCTATGCATGCACTCCAGTTGGGCCGAACACTTAGAGAGGCTAGGAGCCGTCTTTTAATGATGTCGACTATACAAACTCTCACTAAACCCTTTGAAGTGCCAGTTTTGGGTGAAGCACGGATGCATCCTAGGGCATGTGGTGTCACGAAATGGCATTGCCACTGACTTCTCAAAAGTCAGGGCCATTAGCGATCTCCCACCACCCACCAATTACAAGGGCGTCCAGTGTTTCTTAGGCCACACAGGATACTACCGACGCTTTGTACTAAACTACGCGATGATTGCTAGACCATTGTACAAGTTGCTGATTGTATTCGAGTGGACTGAGGAATGCCAACGTGCGTATGAACAGTTAAAGAAGGCTCTCACCACTGCACCAATCTTACGAGCCCCAGACTAGAATGTAGCATTTCATGTACACATAGATGCCTCCAAATTTGCTATCGGAGCCGTTCTATGCCAGCCTAGTGAACATAGTCTGGATTACCCCGTGAGCTTTGCTAGCAGGTAGCTCACCGAAAAAGAAATGAACTACTTCACTACGGAAAGGGAAGGGCTAGCTATGGTGTTCGTCGTAAAGAAATTTAGGCATTACCTGCTGGCCACACCCTTCGTCTTTTACATGGACCATCAAGCCCTACTATATCTGGTGAACAAGCCATGCGCCACAGGTCGCATAGCAAGGCGGTTACTTCTCCTGCTAGAGTTTGATTTCTCAGTGATTGTGCGTAAAGGAAAGCTGCACTACATGGCGGATCACATGTCTCGCATACCCACCGGGGAAGCAGCTAGCCAAGGCATCCCTGACGATTTACCGGGCGCGCACCTCTTTCGCCTGTCTAGTGAAGGGGACTTGTTTAGAGTTGATTTGACACCTTACTGGGTAGATGATGTTGTCCATTGTAGAAAACAGCCTGCCAGAGAGACCTATTAAGAAAGCCAGGCTAAGGAGACTCATCTTAAAAATCCAGCCATACCAATTAATTGATGGCCAACTCTATAGGTTGGGATAGGATGGGCTGTTACGTAGATGTGTGTGCAAGCACGAGATGCACGATGTATTGAGAGAGGCACACGACAGGATAGCTGGCGAGCACTTTAGTGGGGACACGACTGCCTGTAAGGTATTACAATCCCAACTCTGGTGGCCCACCCTATTCTACGACACCGCTAAGTTCGTCAAACACTGCGACGAATGCCAGAGGACTAAGATGCCCATGCGCAAAGATAAGATGGAGTTGACCCCCATAATAGCTCGACAGCCCTTCGAGAAATGGGGCATTGACTTCATCGGACCTATTAGTCCAGTGGCTCAATACTCCCAGACACGCTACATCATTGTGGCAACGGACTATCTGACGAAGTGGACGGAGGCGCGAGCCACCAAAAGGAACGTCGCTAGGACCACTGCGAAGATCCTTTGGAAACAGGTCTTTTCATGGTTTGGTTGCCCAATCGAACTAGTGAGTGATCAAGGTGCACACTTCGTTAACGAAGTAATATCCCACCTGCTCTCAGCCTTCTTAATCATTCATAGAAGGTCCTCCCCCTACTACCCTCAGGCAAATGGCCAAGTGGAGTCCACAAATAAAATCCTGGTCAACGTGCTTACTAAGGTAGTATCCACATCACGAAGAGACTGGGATAATAAGCTGATGGCTGCCTTGTGGGCTTATCAGACGGCTTATAAGACGGCTGTCAGGCAAACACCCTTTAGGCTGACCTACGGGATGGAGGCCATTCTACCTCTAGAATTCTTTGTCCTTAACTTGAGAATAGCAGTGTAGGAGCGTTGGGAGGGGAGAGAGGCTTGGACTAACCGCTTAGAGGAGCTAGAGCATCTCACAGAAACTCGGCTTTTAGCCACTCACGCTCTAATCTATGAAAAGGCACAACGAAAGCTGTGGTATGATAAGCACGTCAACCAGCCCAATTTTGATCACGGAGACCTCGTATTACTCTACTCGGTGAAAGGGCACAAACAGAAAATGAAATTTCGAGGGCTGGAGCCTTTCCGGGTGCGTGCAATTAGCAGAACAGGCAATGTCGAGTTGGAGACACTCGAAGGGGAACGAATAGGCTTCTTCAATGGCAGTCGCATGAAAAAGTATTATCCCCCTTCCCATCCGCTGCACGAACCACCGATGCGCGAACCCCCCGTCGTTGTCTGCGTGGCCACAATCACCGAACTGACCAATCACGATGAAGAAGCAATGGCACCCACCTACCTTCAAATCACGGTCATTGCAGAACGAACATATTCCTTTGATGCTCTGATCGACAAAGGGGCCGACCGTAATGTCTTGATACACAACCATTGGACACACATTGGTTAGCCCAAATTACAGCCCACGAATGAGAAACTTAGCCCATTTGGGGGTAACACTTACCCTCTCTTAGGGAAATGCCAAGCGGCTGTCTCCATTAAGTCTGGGAGTATCCCAATCGTCTTTTATGTGTTACCAAACACTAAAGGGGTCAGTGATAAATCACTACTAGGACGCACTTTCAAAAAGCAGACAAGCTGCAATGTGGACTACAACCTAGACCACATTCACATGACCATGGGCAGTGTGTGTATGGTAACTACTTTCAGCAAGGGCCATCTCATGCCTCCTACGACTGCAGAGCCACCAATGGAGACCCCCGCATCCAAGCCTAAGGAGAAGGGTATGGATGCCTTACCCCGTACCCCAACCACCAGAAGCAAACCCACCCAAGCCGGCCACATGGCCAAGGAGCCCACGCACATATGGGTGCCAAAATGGCGAGCGCCGCCTCCTGGTAGACCACAGAAACATGCTCCTAAACGCAAAAAGTATCAGTCGCGGCCTAAGAGACAGCCTAGACGCCATCGACATGGATGCACCGCCACGCCACGATGGATACCGAAAGATCTCCTGCGAGCGCAGGGATACTATGAGGGCAAGCCTTGGGTATGGGTGCCTAAGGTCAGACACCCAAAAGAGTCAACATTGGGCAGCCCCACTCCAGTTGGACAGACCGGCACAGGCAAAGCACAACTCGCACAGAATATCAAACCAACAACGGTGACGATTAAGGCCACCCAACACCTTCAGTGTCCCAAACCGGATGATCCAGCACCATCTAGGTCAGAGGAGATGCACACCCCCATACCCACTCAAATGAATGTCAGCACACTCCCTAGGGCACGGGAGCCTGCCACAGTGTTTCCAAATGATCCAAAGTGCACAATTCCATTAAGGCCCCTGCAAGGGAGTCACTACTATCTAGCCCAATTGCTCCATCACCACCAGCGGGTCTGAAACCTTTGTACGAAAGACAATCCTTCCTATCAGCGGCCAAGGATCTCACTGAGACCTCCGAGAATGACGTAGTGACGTGCATCAAGGAGTTGGATGACACCTTCACTACATTCGCTAGAAGCTACGAGAGACTTGACCTAGGACTTCTTGATGAACCCCTCGCTTTCGATGTTCACTCATTGCCATGCACTTGGGAGGACTATGAGTTCATGACCATCAAGTTTCCCAAAATTGCGGCCGAGCTAATTGCCAATGGAGAGATCTTGAAGGAACAAGCTGTTCTCAGACGACTAGTCACCTCATACCGCAAGCCTGCTCGCTCTACGTCGGAATGTGAACTGGAGGAGCTTGTGCAGCTTGCCAGCTTTGCTTCTCCATTCCTGCAACTGTGGTATGCCTTACGACTCCAATGGGAGAAAAAAGGCCACCGGATCATGACTAATGCTGAGCAAAGGAGGGCAATCAAAACAATTGAACGCGACCCTACGTACATGGCACCTCTTTCATTCAAAGTTCTGGCCATTACACGCAACTTACACTTAGATGATCAGGTGCTAGCCCACCCGTACATCGACCAATTCCTCACAGAGGAGGAGTTGCACATTTCTAGTCGCCTCAACTCGGGAGACATCTTCCATGACATCTTAACCTACATCACTCAAGCTTCCCTGCAACTAGCGAACTTGATTGCCATGCCCAGTTTGAATACAACCCTAACCTATATACATTGCTTATGGCCAAGTAGCTCACCCCACACAGCCCATGCGAGCCTTCCCTCCCCCGTGCCACTTAGAAAAGAGGTGGGAAGAGCCAGTGACGACCAAGGGACTGACCAAGTGAGGTAGCGAAAGTGTGAAGGCTAACAGTGCTCTACTAAATTCAAAGAGGAAAGAAAGCAAGGAGGAAAAGATGTTGGTTGTTAATTATTTCTAAAAAAGTTTCATCTCCTTAAAAATCTACCCAATAAACTGGCGCACATACTTTTTTCTTGGGATATGCTAGGAATGAATCAAATCGTAACTCTAACGTTGGCTGGGGTGATGACATGCACATACCATGGCAGGACAAGGCAGACTTCCATTTGCGGAAGCAGAGATGACAAAATATGGAATCAGCATCGAAACACGAGGATTCACCCAATTTACTTTCAAGCATACCATGAACCTGGATGAGGCTATCTCAGAGGAGCCGACTGTAAGAGAGCTGGTGAACAAATGCAGCCTCCAAAAGTACGTAGAGAAAGTGGGCAAGCTGTCGACTACAGCATGTGCGCAGAGTTCTTGAGAAATTTCAATGAAAGACGAAGCTGTAGCACGGTCACGGTAAGGGAAGGTAATCAAGAAAGACGAGTACAGGTGCCCCTTGATGCCACCATTGTCGAAAGAGCCCTGGGACTCGGGCCCAAAAAAGAAAGATGCCCAAAAAGGGATGTGTACGCCATGCTGGGGTTCAAAAAGAAAGATGTACACACGATCAATGGAATTAGTCTAGCCAACATTCCAGACCCGGCAACAAGAATGCAGGCTAAGATGATCCATTCTCTCTTCTCCGGCTACAGGTACAACGCCCTCATGAATAAGATCAGCGTACCACTGCTGGAAAGCATTGCGACAGGAGTCCTAGAGGAGGTGGACTGGAATGATTTCGTCCAAAAGACTATAAAGAGTTCAACCGCCCTTCTAGCTCCAGTCGCAATGCTAGCCGGTGGGGAATCCCCAGCCTCCACCGCGCGATCCACAAGGAAAAAACTTGCCATCAATGCCTCCATGATCAGGGACGAAGGTATACTTACAGCAATCATTGATGAAGCCATCAAGGGTGTTGGCGTGGAGGGAGAGCAGATTGAGCACCAAGACTCACCACGTCGAGAGGAGGAAGTCTCAAGTGAAAGGACGACTAGCGATGTAGGGGACCCTGAAGTACCACCCCCGCAAAAGGCCGAGCCTCAAACGCAAATGAAGGACGGCAAGGGCCAAAAGAAGGTGAAGACTCTGAGCAAAAGGGAGCGAGCCAAGGTGAAGAGGGCTCGAAAAGAGTCATGTGGGTTGGAAAAACAACTGCAAAAGGAGGAGGAAGAACTCGCAAGAGTTAAAGAGGAGTCAAAAAGGGCAGAAGAGGAACGGCAGAGAAGGGCGGAAGAGGAAGCCTACGAACTGAGCATGAAGAAAATGGCCAAGTTGGCTGAGGCCACTCGCAGGTCTATTGAAGAAGCTCACAAACCAAAAGAAATCAACTCCTATGGTCCTCACCATGAAGCCGAAGCGAGTGGCAGCACGAGGGCAGCCCCGATGACCACAAGCAAGGGAAAGTCACCGTTACACCCCCTGCCTCCCTCCTTCGTACCGACGCCAACAAACACCCCAAATGCCCCACTGCCCGCACCTTCTCCGGACACGGCCCAAATGATGAGCATGATGCAGATGCTCGTCAGTAAGGTGGCAGAGATTGTCCCACAACGTGGAGCAAAAAGACCTGCCACCACTGATGCTGAATCCAGGAAATACCCTAAAGCAAAAACTCGAAGCATCGACCACCACAGCCCCCATCCCCCTGTCACTGTGAGCAGACTACAACGCCTACGTGGCCGAGCTCGTAGCGCAGCTGGAGGCGACAAAGGAGGAAAAGAAAATGGCCCTACTAGAGCTGGAGAAAGAAAGGGAAACCTTGATGGCCCTAAAGCTCAAAGTTTCAAAGCAAGAGGCTAACCGGATAAGGGAGGTCAAGGCGTTACAAGACCAACTGGAGGCAAAAAAGGAGGCCCAGGACAATGAGAATCACCTACGACAGAGGCTGGAGGACGAAGAATAGAACCTGGTGGCCAAGCAATGGAGCTTAAAGTTGCTGGTGCAGCAGTATGCCAACCTAGAGCAAAGAACAGCCAGACTGGAGGGGTACGGCCTATTGGCAACTCAAGAAGGTGAACCGAGCAAGGGGCAGGGGGACGCCATGGCAAAGCTTCAGTATGAGCTCGAGGAGCAAAATAGGCTAGAAAGAGAGATAGAATTCCTAGCACAAGGCCGGTCCACAATCCTCGCAACGGAAGTGCAGGAAAAACAACAGGAGGTACAACGGCTGCAAGGGGCATTGGAAGTTGCCAAGGAGGACACTGAGGCCCTCATGGCCATGGCCTTCATGCAACAAAGACTGCACCTTGCAGAAATCCAAAGCCATGAGCAGCTGGCACAAGAGAGATCAGAACGAATTGACGATGCAGAGCATAAATTCAGTATCACAACTCAAGCAAAGGAAATCGCCGAAGCGTAGCTGGCTTGCAAGTCCAGGGAGTGGCATCAACTCTGGGCTTTAATGAACGAACAATAACAGATGATGACCACACTAGCGAGTGCGATGAAAGAGAAAAAACAAAAGATGGGTGAAAGGGCCAACACTTGCGAAGCGAATAACTTTGACAAAATCAGGCAATTAACAGAGCGCTTGGTGGTGGCAAAGTGCGAGAGAGTGCTTGCCGAATCTAGAGCTCAAGTAGCCAATGTATGCACCCACGCACAAAGGCAAGCCTTCCTCAGCACCATACTACATGTCACCCAAGCACAGGGCGATGATTCAGTGGAAAGGGTGAGAAGAAAACTCGAATTGACTACCCAGGCGCTAAGGTACAGCCTTCAGGAACGGGAGCTCCCCACCAACACAGGGACTCACCAAGAAACAACAATTCAGCTACTTGCACAGTGTCGGCCTCTCCACTATTGAGCTCAAGGACCTGGGATTCGAAGAGTAAGAGCCACCCGCACCACCATCGCAAACAATCCCAACTGTGGCCAAACAAGATACCGAGGAAGGCCCAGATCTGGACCAAGAGGCCAACAAAGAACTACAGAAAGCGCCCAGTTCCCCTCTACCAGACCTCCCACCAAACGAGACTGAAGATGCCCACATGCCGAAGCGCATTGTGGCAACCACAAGGAGGAGACAAGAGCTGGTAGAGGATGCACAACACAGAGCCCAGTCACTACCAAGACAATTCTCTGACGAGCTAGTACCACTACGAAGGGACCCCAACCCCATTGATTGGCCATAGGAATTGGTCATCTAGCGTGACCGAGAGTTTCAGACGAGGCCTTTTGAGATGTCCTCCTACCCACGCTCGCTGGACCGGGCAATACCGCTCAATATCCTATCCAAAATCAAGGATCTAGCCAATGACCTAGCGAACCGTTGGGTGGAAGAAAGGAGCCTAATTATGACCAGATGGAGGCAGGAGCCTACAGACTATTGGCAAGACAAGGTGAACCGAATTCCCAAATCCGTCCATGGCTATGAGGCACAACTAAAGTGGCGGCAGAAGATTTGGGACGCCAATTTTGACGCCAGAACTGCCTTATGCAGCTCACTCCCCGAGGAGCGAAATGACCCCTCATACATGCCCTACCCCCGCCGGTACGGAGTGGACTATGACCGTGCCATTCACGGGGATTTTGACTTTCCTAAAATATATAATGTAAATGCCCAAACTCCAGAGGAATGCTTAGTCTTTAGACAATAGGATATTCTTCCATCCATCACCCGCTTCCTCGCGGACTTCTCCTCCTGGCTGGATCCTGCCTTCCTAACCACCTGCAACTATCTTAGGTTGCTCAAATTTCTATTACTACAAAAGCCTACCGTTGAAGAAGCTCACCTCCCCCCCCTCCCCCCTCCCCCCCCCCCCTCTTTTTTGACATCAATCTAGGCATCGATAGTAGAGCCATGACTCGATTAATGTTGAGGGCATCCCTCCTCCCCTCCTTTTGCTTGGAGCTCTTAGAAAACATGAATAACACCCGCTTCACAAGGTGTAACCACCCCTTTTTGTCAGCCACACCTCTGAAGGCCCGAGCTGCAATTAAAGAATATCTCCAAAGCTGTGCCTTTCTATCCCAATGCCTGCAACCTCCCGGCGCTTCGGCTAACAATGATCGGCACTAGCCAAACGCCTTCCAAAAAAAAAAAGCACACGCTTTGCTCACAACACCTAGGGATCACCCCTAGCCCCTCTCCCCACTCCACGCTTAGGGCACATCAAGGGCAGGACTTTCAGACCTGTCACCCTAAGCTCTGCATTGCACTACACCTCCAACAATGCATAAACTGGGTCCTCGAGTGTGAGACATTGCCAAGGGCTTGCCCAAGGTTAGACTCACCTCCCAATTCCACTGCACATACACTTACACCTCACCGTGAGACAGATACCCCCTTAGGGAGTGCACAACTTTCTCTTGTAGGTTGTTCGTAACTCAGTCAAGCCGCCATCGGCTACATCTTGGCACCATATGTTCTTTAATTGATAACGGAGACCCAGTTTTGGCAATCATCGCCGACGACAATTTCAACTGTGTAAACAAGGCCGAGCATCTTCATCCAGATCAAAGCAAGCCGAAACCTCTCCAAATCACCAAGAACCAACACCCCATCATCTCTCATGAGAGCACCACCTTTTCGACAGTGGTCATGGGAGGAGGGAACTCGATCGAGCATCAAGGTAAGCTCACTACACCCACAAGGTAGGCATTGCGTGTTGGCTATGTGAGAGGTAGCCATGGCCACTCGACTTGAACGCTTGATTAATAAGCGGTCTGTAGGTCTTGGGGTAGAGCTCCGTAGCTCCCTTACAGCCATGTGTAAGCCCGATTGGGTCTTGACTTGTATGTCAAATGAGGTCTATTTGATCGAATGGCAAAAATGTGACCTTTATGGATCTAGCCTTTGGGTTAGAGAGAGTAGCTATGCTGGTAGTAAATCAAGACACAATGCATCAAGTTATGGGGTATGGGAGTTATCAAGGATCTCTATTTTGGGATTCAAAGCTGCTTTGACAACCCCTAGCTGGAGGGTATCAAGGGGCCCAATGGCCCCCCTAACAAGGGTCCAAGGGTTGCACCCTATGCTCGATGGTCAGGGGAATATTCCCTTGCCGACTAAGGAAAGTTCATAATATGGTCAAACAAGCCAACCAGACTACCTTCTTATGCTATAAAAGAAAGACCCCTCCAAAGCTATCTTCAATCTATCTTTCACCCAACAAAGTTCTTCTAACTAGCCTTAAGCTCTTCACCTGTCATCTATCTAAATTACCATATAAGCTTCACAATGGAAGTGCACTAGTGGACAAAGCAATCTTTGTATCAATTCATTTGAAATTAAAGTAGTTATTGTTCTTCTCATATTTAATGTGTATTCTTTACTCCTTGCTCAAATTATATATATTGCATCATGTAATTTTTACAAATATCAATTATAAAATAAACTTGCATGGTGCATGATGCACACACATTTAGTTGGGCTAGACACAATTTTCCAATGCATCCATGACCTTCATTCAATTGTCGATTGTTTGAAATGCATCTCACCACTTTACATGTGCATAAATTAACAAGCATAGATATTTGAGCATAAGTCATCTTTCTTAGCATTCTTTTATTTAGGAGCAACAAGGTTATGAGAAGCTTTGGAAGAAGAGCCTTTAGGAAGAATTCTTTATGCTTTTGTGATTGCGTTCAATCAACCTGAGAAAGAAAGAGGGGATACACTACAATGATGATGATGATGATGGTGTGTGTGTGTGTGTGTGTGTGGCTTGGCTCTTTGTGCCATAAAGAGACATATCAATGCAATTTTTATGAGCTAAAGAAAAGAGAGAATGATCAACTTTTGAAAATGAGATTTGACACTAGAAGTACCACCAATGATTGAAAACAAGGACTTGATTATCAACATCAAAGCATAAAAGAAGCACATTGACATGAATTTTTGGCACCAGCAACATAATTTATGGGGTTAATCTGCACATTTCTTGAGGGACCCTCCAACAATTGTACTTGGCTCTCTTCTTTTCAAATTTAAGAACTATTATCTATTAAGCATTGTGGGCCATGCTTTGTAATCTCTATAGTTCATTTCTGTCTAACATTAAGAACTTCAATTTTGTTCCATTCAAACTAAGGTTCAAGAGAGAAATTTGCCTTGTAAAAATTTTGATCTCACAAAAAATTCTACATCAACACAAAGCACTTTTTTGTGTTGCTTAACTTGTTGGAGCTACCAAGAACTCATGTTATTTCTCCATTCTAGTTGCAATTCTTGGAAAGAGATGCTATCAATTTGCATTTGCAAATTCACAATGATTTGGAAATTTTTCTAAAGCTTATTAATCTTACAAATTAAGAGTACACAAATATGAGTTGTGCTTTTTGCATTCCTCTTGAAAATACCCTTCACAATGTAAAATTAAGAAATTTTGAAAGTTTTGTGAAGTGTCATTAAGAGGTTTCAACCCTTAGAATTTTGGGGCTAACAATGTTGGAGATTGTGTTGTGAATGTTTAAAATTTTATTGAGAATTGAAGGATTCAAAGCAAATCAATGTGTTCCTTTGCTTGCAAGGCTTTCTTGAAGTCCAGTCAATCCATTTTCTTATGCTTAACATGTCATCTTTTGGGTTGTTTCATAATATTGGATAGAAAAAACACTTTGAAGTTGTATTATTAGAGGACAATTATAAATTGTATTGTTGATTAAATTGTGTGCTTAAATATTAATTTGTCACATTCTTTACATTGCAAAGAGGCTAATTTTTGCTAGCAAATTGTATGATATCCTTTTCAATAGCTTTGTGCAATTTCAAGGGCACATCAAGTTTTCGTATTCGCTGGCACTCCTCATTCTCAAGTGTTGGAATTGTGATAGGTTTTCTCCTTGCATAGTTCACACCACAAGGTAAGTATATACATTAGGGATAAGATACATGAACACATTTACTAGCACTCCATTCTCAATTGTTGGGTTGTGATAGGTTTTCTCCTTGCATAACTCACACCACAATAAATGTGGATAGGGTTCATTTCGCTATATTAGAATGGCCCTTTTCTCTTAAGTAGTGTATTCTATACTACTAGTGATTAGTGATTATAATGACTAGGGACCTTGCTATTATACTATAGACTACACCGACGATTAACATTAGTTGATGTAGCTCACCAAAAAACATGTGCAACTCAATGTCAACTCAGGTAAACTTGAAAGAAATAACAATCTTGAGGCATAAAAGCACATTGGAAGTCTCACCCAACCATATGAGTAGCTTGGAGTTCCCCTTTTATGATATTGCTAAAAGTGATCGTGCATGTCATAAAACTAGTGTGCTTTTAAAAGAAAGCCCAAAAGAGAGGTGGATTTTCCTTAACTCTCAATGATACAAGACTAATTCTCTCTATGGCATTATGTTCCCCTATGTTTTGATTACATCCTTTTCTATACATACAAATACAATTTTGGAGTGGTGGATTTCCACTATTTTGAAGATGTTTTGACAACTCTAGTCACAAATGCCCTTGTAAAGCAATGATAAAGTGACCTTGGTTAGAGACTTTACAAATGGTTAGTCAATCCCATTGTGAGAAAATGTAATTGTAAGGGTAAGGAGAATCCATGAAAGAGATTGCTTGTACCTCAACTCAACTAATGAGTACTTTTGACAACAAAGTGTTTCCTTCTTGATATTGTTGCAAAGGAGGGTATGAACAAGGAAAATTTCAATAAAACAAAGAAAAAAGAGGTGTTATGAGTACATAATGCAAATTGCTACACAAGCATATACAATATGTATGGTGGAGAGTTGACCATTCTCTCTAAAATCTATTCGAGTCCAAGGCTATGCCCTCCCCAATTCCTCATGGTGCACATCAATTCCCACCCTCATAAATATGCTTCAAGATCAATTCCTATCTCATACAAGCCTCTTCCTATATTAATACTTGTTTCTAACTAATCTTTTGGCTACTTGCATCACTTGAAATTTTTGAGTGAGAAAGAAGGGATGGCTTTGTTTGAATAGCATATAAAGCCACATATATGGTAGATTCTCTATACGTCAAATGAGAGATTTTTCAAGGCAATGCATAGTTTTTTTTGCTTCAATCATCACATTGGCACACATTTGCCATGTAATCTCATACAATCTGTTATCCTAGATCGCAGTGCTATTGTGCGTATTTAGATCCTTCCCACTTCACACTACCAAGGAATTTGTTGAAAATCCTTCTTACTTCACACTTTGCGTTAGTGATTGTGAAAGGCATTTATCCAAATTGCCAGCACCGCAGTGATTTTCCATAGTTGCCACAAAAAGCTTTTCAGTTTGTTTAAAAAGGATATATGTTCAAACTCTACCTCTAGACCTGTTCTCATCAATTGAGTGGGTGGAGTACGATGTCACCTGTCTGAAGGAATGTTAAAGAGTAGGTGATGTTGCTTTGAATGAGATCTGAGTCATGGCAAAGCTACATTCACAGGACATTGTTTGATTACTGTGTAATTCTCATCAATTTGATGTTTCTCATACACGTCTAATTATTGTTTAGTCACCATTGTAGTGCCAAAAGACATGACCATGACTTATGAAATTATTGTTTACTCAGCATCACAGTGATGATAAGAAGCATCTATTGTCAATGTTGTTTGTGTTCATAATTATTAGTATCAGCAGTATAGTGCTGTCATTATCATCCATCCTCCCCCCTTGATCTTCATCCCAGCCTACACGATGTTTCCTCACCCTCAACTTGAAATTTCAGAATTTGACTAGGAGGAAGTAAAAATGGCAGCATATTGTGCTCTCAAACACAAAACTCAAAACTCAAAACTCACAACTTGAAGGATCATGCAAACCTGCAATACCTGATAATCATACTCGAATGACACCCAATGGAAGTGCACACAAGATCATGGAGCACAGACACGGAACAACACATGAAACCAAAAGGAACATGGGTTTGCATGCACATTGACCTTGTCGGGTGTTTTTTGTTTCTGGCTTGTTGCTCCACCTTAATGTCATTATGCACACAAACCTTGTATTGTGGCTAGCGAAAGCTAAGTGTCCAAGTCTCTACTGTGCATACCACCAGAATGGTGTGTTGTAAAATCAGTTATCAACTGTATAAGTAACAGTACAGGCATTGCACTATTTAGTATCAATAGGACTTCTGCATTTTATAATGGAAACTGAAATCAAGAAGAGCACAGACAAAAGGCTAGAGAGGAATACCACCAGAATGGTGTGTTGTAAAATCAGTTATCAACTGTATAAGTAACAGTACAGGCATTGCACTATTTAGTATCAATAGGACTTCTGCATTTTATAATGGAAACTGAAATCAAGAAGAGCACAGACAAAAGGCTAGAGAGGAACTATGTCACACCAAAACAGGGAGAATAGGCCTAACTTTAACATTTCTAACCTTCAAAGAGAAAAGCTGGATGTAAAAGAGCTAGTGAGCAAATGTCAGGAACTGATTCAAGAATTTATACTACTATGCTGCCAATTCACAGCATGACTTCCGTTTGATCCTCTCAGCAAACTTTAAAAGTGAATCATCTCCAATACTTTCTACCTAAGAAGTGCGGACATTGCATCCTTCAATGTCATACATCTCTCATGCTTAACAGTCATGACACATAAACAGTAAAAGCTGTAAAACATAGTAAATCAACAACTCAAATCACTTTCTTACAGTTGACATGCTTCTTTATAACTGGAATCTGTTGTGTAGGCTGTATCCTAACAAGTATCATTGGTCCTTCGGAAAACTGCGACTCTGTAGATGTCTCTGAAGCTCTAAACATACATCACGCTAAGATGGGCTTGCTTGTTAGGTTGTTAATACCAATTTATTTAGGGTGAGCAGACACAACTTAGTAAAGTTATACATGGCGTGTGTTTGCACACATCACCCATGCAGGCAAACAAGCAGAAGTAGCTAGCAACAACTCTGCAATAGAGTAGCTTGAACAACCTACCACCCCTGGCATTCAAACGACCCCAAGATACATGCTCACGTTAAATATTTTTTCCCTATTTTACTGGGAAAATACTAAGCTTCTTCAGTTGATTTGGATAACATTACCAGAAGTAAAAGACTGTGAGCCAATGCATAACCCTATAGAAACCATTCAAACAAAAGAAAAATGCAATGACATCCTTCCAATATTTGGTTAAGGAAGCAGCTATCCTGATGACAAGATGGAAGTTCTTTGCTTGAACCAGGCATGCAATCTAGAAAATTAAATGTACTTACCTCTAGTCTTCTGGTTCAATCTTAAAACATAATTCTAAGCAAACGTCACAAAAGTTTACAAAAACAGGCCAACTTTCACCCTTTGATGCCATTAGCTACCTAATAATAATACATTAGCAGCTGCCATAGAGAGCATTCAAACAACATTTCAAGGTGCGTTGATGTGGTCAGTCAAGAAAACAAACAATCTTGCAAGTCTTTCAGCATCCTTGCTAAATAAAGAAGCATCAAACCCAAGCTGTCTGTTGTGGAAAATCTCACACTAAGATAAGAACAACCACCTGTACATGCACCAGGGCACCACAGACCAAGCTCCTCGTGGTATGGAGTGCACAACTTTGCACCCATCATTAATTCATAGCATACTTTTGTGTCCATGCCCGCGCTGTCTCCTCATACCTTCCCCTTTGATTCTTGTAAATATGAGCTATTTCAGGGACAAGCGGATCATCAGGATTTGGGTCTGTAAGTAAAGAACAGATGGAAAGAAGAACTTTCGAGATGGTCAAAGCTGGACTCCATTGCTCTTTCAAAATGTCAAGACATATGCTTCCATTTGAGTTTATGTTGGGATGGTATACCTGAGAAGATTAAACGATGTCACTAGATTTCCTTCAAAAGGAAACATGACATCAAAACATCACTATGTATCAAGTTGCTCATAGTAATAACTCAGGTTAAATCACAAAACAGGTCCTTCATTCAGAAAAAGACCACTAGCCTCCACTTGTTACAAAAGGCTAAAAAGACCTCGAAAACAAAAACACAGCAATCATATTTCAAAATCCTCTATTTCATGAGTTCAAACAATCCCACTTGATCTTAGCAACAGTGGATTGTCCTCTTTTTTAACCAACGTGGAGGAGGATGACCTGGATAACATCGTGAGCTTCTGCACAGGAGCTACCACAGGCCCTAGCCTGTTGCAGTGGGGAATTGGAGCACCAGTGTCGGCATGATTCCTGACCCCCTTCGCAGCAGGCTAGGTGTGGGATGGCTCCCTTGCAGGAGCTCATCATGTTAGACACTACTACAATCAAAATCTCAAAGCTGACACTAACAAAATGGGACCCAGCATCATCTGCAAGCCCTATGTCCCAGTACAGAAGGCTAGGTATGGCTTCTTTGAAGAAGCTCACAATGTCGACACTACCACAATGGAAAACTCTGTGATGACACTACTGGAAAGGAAATAATAATAGAGTTCTCAGTTGTGTTTCTCATTAAATCAAACAAGCTAAGCTAGAGAACACACTCAACAATGGCACTACCGGTATGGCAATAGCATAGAACTTAACAGTTAAATTTCTTAATGCAAGACTTAAAAACAGCACTTCATACAGGAAAACAGCTCCATAAAACCAGGATCAAGAAGCAATTTTTTTGGTTTCTAGGGAGGGGAGGGGAGGAAAAGAGAGACTGACCTTTGTCTGAAAGTTAACCTTGGGAGGCTTGAAGGGGTAGTCAGGGGGGAAGTGGATCATGACGAAGAAGACGCCGCCAGCGTATGGGCTGTCACCGGGCCCCATGATGGTGGCTTGCCAGTGGAAGAGGTCCTCGCCGACGGGACCTGCGCTGCAGGAGGTGGGGGGGTCCTTCTGGAGGTCCTGCAGCTCCTTCTGTATGCGCTTGGAGGCCATGGGGAGGCTGCTGGTAACCCTAAAATAGGGGCTGGCAAAGGGACTCTCTCTCTCTCTCTCTGTGGCTGTGTTCAACGACTCGGTTCCCTTAGACTGGGTGCAAAGGAGGATGTAGAACAGGGCTACTTGAAGAGACTCTCTCTTACTCAATAATACTTCCCCCCGCCCCACCCCCGCGGGCCGCCCCCCGTCCCCTCTCTCTCTCTCTCTCTCTCTCTCTCTCTCTCTCTGGTTTCCTTCTCCTTCCTTCCCTTTTTTGCGTTCACATTATACATAAGTGCTACAAAACGACTCAGCTGCATAATTTACGAATTTCAAAATTTCGAAAGATCTCTGAATTTTTAAACAAAAGTTGGAGTCCCCCAAGCCACCCGCCTCCTAGCCCAATTGGTTCCACTCTGGGTTAGGCTTTGTGGGTCGACGACAAGGTAGTCGCACAAGTTTACTTAGGGCATCCAAACACCAGCCTTTGCCCTAGCAATACTAAGCCGGGGGCCTTGCACACATACAAGACAAAGATATTTATAAATTATTGCACTTTTCCAAACATCTAACGTTATCGATGGATTGGACCTCTCTTAAAGGGTATTCAAAAGATCATTGGTTTGGACACTATGTAGCACAAATTCTACATCATTCAAGAATCAGATGCGCTAGTCATGCCACCCAATGTTTTCAACCGTGGGACAATTTTTTGAATTTCCAAAATGTGCCACATCAGACCCACAACCTTGCCCTCTCCTCGCTTTCAAATGAATGTGAATCATCCCTTAGCCCCTTATTAGGGAATGTAGGAACTTAGTTTCCTCCTTCTAACCTTTGCCCTCTACGGAAAAGTTGAAGAAAGAGGGGTTTAGTTTACCCATGGAATCATGCAAAAGAAAAGACATTAAGTGCAAATAGGCTAACAAAACTAGTGCATGTGAAGATCCTCTAAGTTCAAAATCTAACAACACAAATAATTTGTAAGAGTCTGAAGATGAAGTTCCAAATTGGTTTAAAGTCTAAAGACTAAGGCCATTTCACTTAGGTATACTTTTTGGTGAACATTGAAATCTATATGAACCTTTGGGATAAATTTCACATACTTATATCAGTCCAAGGTTATGGCATCATTCATGAAAAACCTTTTTGGTAGTAGATACCGAAACCTTTAGCTGGAAATTTTAAAGGAATGTTTGAAGCAAAATGGATATATCTGCCATTTGTGTAACTAAAATTTTTGTAAAGGTCAAGATTTTAAACATTTTTTAAATTTTGAAGATCTTTTGAAATGTTTACAATTCACTTTATGTCAAAGTTTGGTTATGTATCATGAATTTTTCCAAATGAAGGACCTTGGTTAGCCTTCTATGGAGAATATGTCTCTCACAAGTTTAGAATTTTTTGTGAAGAATATGGGATAAAAAAGAGAAAACACTACACCTAGTAATTCTAAACTTGGTTAGCCTTCAAGAAGATATAGGAAAAGATAACATATCTCTCACAACGATTATGTGAGGCATGTGGGATAAAAATAGTAATGAAGACCTTGGTTAGCCTTCAAGAAGATAAAGGAAAGGATGTCGAGTATGTTGTCTAATGGATTGAGGCTATGGCGACTAAAGTACATTTGATAAAATGATCACCTAATACTATTGGATGGTGGCATTCTTTAAGAGGCATAGTTAGGCAAGGAGCCCTCTTATGATCACTTAAGAGCGTTTGGTTGTGAAGCTTATGTGCATGTGCCAAAGCAAAAGCGCAGTAAGTTAGAACCAAAATCCACTAAGTGCATCTTTTTGGGCAATGGACAAAGTGGCAAGATGGGTTATCCCCTTTGGGATCAAGAAGGTAGAAATATTATATGTAGTAAATGGTGTGATCTTGTTATAAAGAGATCATCACTCGTGATGATAAGCTTCATGCTGAGCTAGCTATGTAGCTTGAAATGGATTCCATTATGAAGAATCAAACACGAGAGTTGGTTCCTTTGGGCAAGGGCAAAAATGATTTGTCATCTAAGTGGATCTATAAGTTGAAGGTTACAAGTGATGCTAAACCAAAGTATAAAGAAATGTTAGTAGCTAAATGTTTTATGTAAGAAAAATGTGTAGACTTTGAAGAGATATTTTCAACTATGGGGTGAAATTGACTACTCTTGCACTAGGCTTACCTTGATGGCTAAGAATGATATGGACATTGCACAATTGGGTGTCAAGATAGAATTTCTACATGGTGATCTTCATTATGAGATCTACATGCAACAACCAAAGGGTTTTATGAAATATGGCAAAGAAAAGCTTGTTTGCAAGCTTAAATATATATATCTATGGATTAAAGTGGATGCCGCCACAAGAATGGCATGATAAGTTTAATGCCTTATGTAATCTCATGGCTAAAAGAAAAGTAAGACAAACTACCACTTATATAGTAGAAAGGCTAAAGATGGCAAGTTGATAATGTTCGATCCTTTATGTGGATGATATGTTAACGAAAACCTTTGAAATGAAGGATTTGGGACATGTAAATCACATTCTTAGCATACACATAATCAACAATAAAACAAAGAGATTGGTCTGTTTGTCCCAAAGGGATTATGTCAATAAAGTGTTGTAACATTTCAATATGGAGGGGGAGGCAATTAGTACTCCATTGCCTTCATATGTGAGCATGGGTAGTATTGATGATTGTTCCAAATTTGATCAGGAGAAGGCTGTCCCATATTCATCATGTGTGGGCAGTCTCATCTATGCTATGATTGCAACTTGCTTGGACATTGCATTTGCACTGGGAGTAGTGAGTAGGTACATGTCAAATCCTAGCAAGAAGCATTGGGAAGTAGTGAAGGTATCTTAAGGTGCTTGAGTGGTACAAGAGATATGTGCATATGCTTTGGGAGAAGTAGTAGTGGTGTACTTGGATACACTGATTTAGACTATGCAGGGAATGTTGACAATAGAAAGTCAAACATAGGATATATTTTTACCTTGAAGTATGGTGGTGCAATCTCATGGATGTCTCACTTACATAAATATGTGGCATTATTATATGTTTTTAACTTGTATGGTGGTGCAATCTCATGGATGTCTCACTTACAGAAATATGTGGCATTGTATACCATTGAAGGTTAGTATATTGTAGCCACAAAGGCATGCAAATAAGCCATATGGGTTACTCATCTAGTGGAAGACTTGGGCCTTGATGAAGACATGCCATTGTTGCACAATAATAGTTAGAGTGCCATTATGTTGGCAAAGAATCATATGCTTCATGTGAAAACCAAGCTCATAGAAATGAGGTATCACTTTATTTGTCAAGTGCTTGAGGATAAGTGAGTTGGGCTTGTGAAAGTACATACTAATGATAACGTTATAGACTTTTTCACCAAGAGTCTTCCCTTCGAAAAGATTGCACATTACAAGGAGTTGATGGGCATTGGGTAAGGGTAACTCATATGTATTATACCCTCATTATACCTTAGATATTCTCTCATCTTTTTGTCTCTCTTAAAGGCACATTGGCCTTTAAGTGTGAGGTTGCTAGGGTAAAGGCCAATGTGGCCAGCCACCCATCTTACTTATTAACCCTAACTATATACACACACACTCATCCTTTATTCTTAGGTGATAAGATAATAAGGTGTTACTCACAAGAGAGCTATTTAAGGCACTACAAACATAGCATCTTCTCTCTCTCTCTCTCTCTCTCTCTCTCTCTCTCTCTCTCTCTCTATATATATATATATATATATGCAATCTCCATTCTTCTTGTAGCTCTAACATGAATTGGGTTTTCTTTGAACCACAGTCTCAAATCTATAGTCTTTTTATAAATGCTTATGCTATACAAGGATTGAACTCAAGCTCAACACTACATATATTCTATAATTAGGTTTTATATGTCTTTTGAATTTCTATTGCTTCTTCTCTTCTTTTTCTGTAAATGTTCTTTCCTTTGTGTTATAAACTCTTCTTACTTGAGTCTCGATGACTTTCGATCATGCACGACAAATACCTTGATAGCATGTGACACTAGGTGCACTATACCTGGTACTTAGATGGAAAGATAGTGTTGTGATGGATGAGTAGCTTACTAGATAAATTATGCATAGGAATTATTTATGATTGAACACTTCATAACATGCACTAATTATATTTTTGGGGCACTCCCTAGCTCAATAATTTATTTATTTGGATAAAAAATATTAAGACAAAAGAAAGGTGTTCATGCAAAGAAAGCAACAATCCATTTTTGCTTTTCAATGATTTTTTTGCACAAAATTTTTTCCATAAATACATGCATGGGGGAGGTGCTCACCCATGTATGGGGGAAAATTGTATCCAATCTTGTGTAATGGATGCTTTCTCTATTTTTCTTCTTTCTTATAATTTATATTCTCTTAAAATTTGTATTAATTTGTGCAATTGTATGATGAAGGACTTCAACATTGGTATCATAGCAAGGTGATTGGTCTTTGCGCTTACATCAAGCAGGAGTCATCCTCCCATCCTATTGTTTTTTAACTCCCAAGTAATGTTATGATGAAAATTAGTAAAATTAATTATAAAAACAAAATAATATTTATTTATATTGATTTTGTTTTGCCACATGATTTGTAACTTGTTGCACATGTGCACATATGTGATACCAGTCACATTATGCTTGGTAGATAGATGGAAGCATACTAATGTACTTTGTGATATGGTGAGTAGATTATTAGATAGAGTTATATGAAATAGATATTTTAAGGTAGCGTGTTTTAATGCATATGAATTATTTATGGTGAAATGCTTTATAGCATGCAATTATTGTATTTTTGGGGCACTCTCTAGCATAAGAATATTGTGTGTGCATACACACAATTTATTTATTTGAATGTAACTATTTTGCAAGTCCTAAAGTGTTGAATATTATTTTTGTAAACCTTAAAATAAGTCTACTAGATTAGAATTAGAAAATATTAAGAAAAAAATAAGGCTTTCATGCAAAGAAAGAAAGAGCCCAAAAGAGGATACTTTTCAATTATTTTTTAATTAAAAAAAAACTTAAGACAAATCTTTAACTATATGCATGGGGGAGGTGCTTACCATGCATTGGAGGAGATCGTACCCAATCTTGTGTCTTTCATGCTTTCCCTATTTCTCTTCTTTCTTGCAAATTGTGATTTCCTCAAATTTTTATTAATTTGTGCAATTGTATAATGAAGGACTTTAATAGTTATTTCAAAATTTGGAATTTTGATTGTTAGGAGAACATACATCAATAATGCTTTTATTACACTCCTTTCCAATACCCACTTGAATGCTTACGATTGGAGAGCCATCCAAGGATTTCTAAAGAAAATTATTTAAGTAGGCTAAAAGATAGATTTATGGCTTTCTTATAATGTCTCAACCACTAGCTCACCATATTTCTTATACATAGTGATGAGATTCCAAGAGACAAAGTGTTATTGTTGCTTTCCCCAAAGCTCCATTAAAAAATCCTTGAATAACTCTTCCAAACTTTGCCAAGATGACTTGAAAAAGTTGAAAATTGTAGCTACAAAGGTGATTAAAGAGGTAAAAGTTGAGTGAAAACTGCATGCATTCTTGTCCATTTATAACAAGAAATTTGGTCCACTCAATGACACCATTGTTACATTACATTCCAAAAGGTATAGGGGAGGCCTTCCCTCTTCCGTACAATGGTGATGTTTTTCTAGCATCCTAAGACTCAATAGCATCTAATGTGATCATAAAGCTATTGATGCAAAGATAAACTTTTGAGACTTTAGTCCTGAATAGAGTTATCACCACATCAGGAGTGTTAGTATATCCACATCAATTTAAAGTTTTCTTTGAAATCAATCTTCTCCCATGTAGTATAGTGACAACTCCTAGGTAGGCCTTTAGTTTTCTTTGAAATCAATATTCTCCAAGGTAGTACAGTGACAACTCCTAGCTAGGCCTTTGGTTACTCTATCTAGTTTGTTTGGGGTCTTACTATAGTCTCTATTGCCTTGTGGTCCATATCTTGTTAGATAGAAATTATGTGTTTACACATGACTACCTACTCCTTGTATTGATCTTCTTGTGAGAGGGCAATGGCTAGATCTACAACCATGTACTAAAGTGTGGCTCCATGCTTCTATTTAGCTTCTCCTTGCATTTTAATTGTTGCCTCTATAGGCATCTAGCATGGTTTACAAGCTAATGAAGGTGATTTACAATTAGGCACGAGCTTATTGAACATCATCAAGCTCTCTTTTTAAACTTACTACCTTAATTCTCTCTTGTTCTAGCTATAGTCTAATTTTGGTCAATTGCACCTTGGCTTCTTTTGCCTACTTCTGCACCTCTGTTATTCCTTGGATTTGGACTTTCAATTCCTCTACTTCTTTATCCTTACTCTTCATCTCTCTATCTTTACTTTCTAACTGTTTGTGCAATTCTTATTATTTTTGTGTGGTCTTTTGCATCAAGTATTCCTTGGCAACTCGCTATTACTTTCTCTTGTTTGGTTTTGTAATTTTGTGTTGTTCATGACTACCTAAGTCTTCTCCCTCTTACGCTCTTCTCAGACCTAATCTAGTGCTAGTAGATTTCCTCCTACATACATCAATTGATTGCCTTGCTCATGCGAGCTAGTTTTCGACTCATTTGGTTGATGCCCATCTTCTTTAGAGGTGCCTCCTCCACCAATCTCCCTTTCTTTAGCTTTAACAACTTTGCTTGTAGGATAGTTAGCACTTGCTACAATTTTGTAGGTCCTTCATTTAGTTTTTCCTTCCCCTTTGCTAGAACTCTCAACTCTCCCTACCTACTGTGCATCAACTCTTCTTATTACTTCCTCCTATCTCTTGTGCACGTCTTTGTCCCTTTTAAGTAGCTTGTCCTCTCTCTAGCACAAGTCCTCTTGGTAAGATAAATACATGCATGTGAGGGCATCTTCATGCTCCTTCAAGGATACCACTTGTTCTTGTCACAGTTCTCTCAAAGCCTCTTTTGTGGTCTATGTCAGATCATGCTTTAGTTGCTTAGATCATTGTGCCTCTCTTCTCTTATCCATTTCACTTCTTCTATTGTGTCTTTCATTTGTGTGTCAACATTTACTTCTACTTCCTTTGAAATTTTCCTTTGTTCTACTATATGTTGCTCAGCTTACCTTGCCCTCTTGTATAATGGCTATTGCAGTGACGATGGTTGCATTTCTTTCAAGAGGTTTAAATTTTGTGCTTATTGCTAGGCCCACTATGAAGACCCTTGCAATTGGAGCTCCCATGGTGGTGCATATCACTCAGGTGAGTGGACACCCATACAATATTGTGTTGAATCTTGCTTCATATACAACTACATTTGAAGGATATGATTAATTGGCCCTTGAGAACTTTTTCTTATGATATTTGAGTTATAATTAGTTCTTCAACAATTTTGGGATGCTTGGTGAATATGAATGTGAACTCTTCCCATGAGCAGGGAAATGTTTGCCTTGGTCAATAAGGCCATAAGCATCGGCCTTAGGGCTTGGACAATTCACCCATAGTAGATTGATGTGAGTTGGCCTTGTGTCTTGGCTATTTAGCCTTGTCTCTATCCTCACTACTACCAACATTGTCCATGTTGCACTTGGAAAATATGAGGATGAGCGAGCTCTTCATGATCACTAGGACATAGGGTACACCCACCTCGTGTCCACTTAGACATCCACCCAACTCGATCATGTCAAGTCCAAACAAGAAACCTATTGACCATATGTGTTATGAGGATGACAAGAACTTGGCAAGGATAAGGATTTGCACCTCTCACAACTTACAAGGAATTAAGAAGAAGAAGAACAAGAAGAACTTGATTCTCTTCACAACTAGTGTTGGCAAGACTAAAGGCCTTATAGCCCAAGACCTCTATCTATACTAGAGTTGATGAGGTTAAGGAGAAGCTTCTAAATGATGACATAAGCATCACTGATATAAAGAAATGACATAAAAAACTTGATGTAAGCATTGATGCAAGCACTCTTCTAATATCTTTCAAAAAAAATTCCTTAGAATTTTCTAAAACTTTCTCAAAATTTTTAGAAGTTTCCATATACTGGGTTCCCTATGTTCATAACATTACTCTCTCTAGTGTTGAGTCCATGAGGAGTGGTGGGTTTCTTGGTAAGCCTCTTGGCTTCAATGGATGTCATTGATGAAACTTCTTTATTTTAGCAAGTGCTCATAGTGAAGGTGGGAGGTTGGTTTCCATGTTTGTTCACGAGTATCATTGCCCTTCCAATGAATAAGGCATTCAAGCCTTTCGTGAGGAATCAAGTTAGTCTCAACTTTTTACTCTAGGTGACCTTCGATTTCAATATGTAGTGGTGATCGTAAGTTCCTCCCCTTTATTGAGGATGTATGGCAAGGTTCCAAGACTAAGACATGGAATTCTAGGTGAATTATCATGGATTTTGGTGATTGAAGATGATAACTAGTTGGATTCACTTGGCCAATGATTTTGAATGGCCCAAACCTTTGATAATCCATCTTTTGGGATGGGTGAGAAGAAGATAAATCCATAAAAGCCAAAATCAATCTCCAATGTTGTAAGCTAGATGTTGCATCCATTGTCGATTGACATTGTCTTTATATCTTTCCTACGCTGTTGAATATGTGACTTTAACTCCTATGAATCTTTGACAAGTGTTCAGTTAAACTCATAGTTGTTTGGATTCTTTATCGGGTCACTCATATAAATTTCCATTTTAGGGTGTATTCCATTGTTGGCAAAGAATGAAGTTTGCCTAGTAGAGGTATGACTAGCATTATTATAGTGAATTTGGCCAATGAAAGTAAATCCATCCAATTATCTTAATGATAATTGATTGTACATCAGAGATATTATTCCAAGACTTGATTTACTCTCTTTGTTTGTCCATTACTTTGAGGATGGTTTCCAAAGAGATGCTTGCCAAGGATTGAGAGGTAGACGTGGGATTTGTATTGTGGATTGCTAGAAGACATCTAATTTAGTTGGAGTTTGTGGAATCCAATGTTTGAGATAGCCCATTTTAAGATAGGAGTAAATCAAGAGTAAATTCCTTGGAGATTCATGAAGCAATGTTAGAAAGAGATCGGTTTATAGAAAATCTATTGAATTACAGGGGCACTTACCACACATTCCTTTGCCCTATTAGGTACTCAAGTAATCAAACAAAACAAAACACATATAACCCTTGCAAGAGCATAGGACACACTTTTCACATCCTATGAGATACTCAAGACTCAATGATCTAGGGATCCCAATGGTCTTCAGCAATATAACTTATTTTCCATCTAGATGTCAAAAGTATGGATTTAGAGTAAGATAACCATCACATACATATGTCTGAACACATCATACCACAAACCGAAAGCATAACTTTGATTATTAATGGCCATACCATGCATGAACCTTGGGATTGCTTTTATATTCATGTTAATGTGCACATGTCTTCATTCAAATTTGGTGATAACCTGATTGGAAATCAATCTTGGTAAGCAATTTATCATCTTTGAGTTCATCCAAGAGATCTCCCTAAACTATGTGATGCTTGACTAGTCTCTAAATGCAAATTTCATTAATTTAGAAATTAGATGTGCATGTAGTGCTTGTTGCACATACATTTATGATGGTGGGTTCAATGTTTTTAAAAATTAGGTTGTGTGTGTAGCATAGGAACTACAAACAATAGTGAATGGCAATTCATTTTATGTGTGGAGTGCGGATGTGCATGCCAAAAAATGATAAGTGGGCTTCTTGACCAATAAGGTACAATATGGTTGGTATGAGTTGGGAAAAGAACAAGAAACCAAAACATGGAAAGATGTGTGTCAACCAAGTTTGAACACAACCTAAAGCACAATCTCCATAAAGAAAACAATTGTGTTGACATGAAAAATATAAACAACTAAAAATAACCACCAAAGAGGGAAATTATGTGTGGAATGATGGTTGGTAATTCGTGTGAAATTATATGTGTGGTGTTATGTAAAGGAATGGTCACGATGTGGGTTGGATTATGAAAATTGTGATTTTTGAGTGGTTATGTGTGTAGTTTATATTGGTTTGTTGGGTTTTTTTTGTTTGTTTCTAGTGTTGTCTCTTATTTTTAAAATTATAAATAATATTTAGATATAGTTTAGGGTGAAGTGTTTGGTCATGTTGTGTGTGGGCTTGGTTATCAATTGGGTTTTTGGTTTGGGTGCAGTTTTTTGTTTTGTTTTTTAAAGTTTTTATATGTATATGTTTTTTTTAAATTTTGAATTGTTGGATTTGGTTTAGTTGTGTATTTTGGTTTCTATGTGTTTGTGTTCTAATTTGTCTCCCAATTTTCAATTTGTGTATTTTTGTGTGTACATGTGTATGTTTTGTTTTGTTGTTCTTATTGTATCGTTGAAGGATTTTTGTTCTCTTTTTTAAAAATTTTGTGATTCTATTTTTATTATTTTTTCCTTGGTTTTTTGGTTTTGCGTTTTGTGTTTTGTTTTTTTTTTCTTTTTTATTTTTGGTTTTAAATGTATGGGTCCACTTAAAAAAATAAACGTGTAAGCGATTGATTTGCATTTTCAACATGAAACCCAATAGAGACAAGATATTGTGCTATCTTCTCATGCCATGCTCTCGGTGGTGCATGTTTCATCCCATATAAGACTTTGCATATCCCCCACACATAATCAAGGTGAACCATGCTATCATAACCTTGTGGCTACTCTGCATATACTTCTTCTTGCAACTCACCATGTAAGAATGCATTCTTTACATCCATTTGATGTAAAACTTGATAGCCTTTGTTATTTACAGCTCTTACAATTTCCATCTTTGCTACTAGAGAAAATGTCTCCTCACAATCAATCCCATAATATTGCGCATAACCTTTGGCAAACCAATCTTGTCTTATACCTGCTCACAATATCATCTGCATTATGGTTTACTTTGTAAACCCACTTGTAGCCTATAGCTTTCTTTCCTCAAGAAATGGTACCAAATCCCAAGTTTGATTTACATCCAATGCAACCATTTCTTCATCGATGGCTTTCTCCCAATACACATGACTAATAGCTTTCTCAAAAGAAGTGGGCTCAAATGATTTTATAACCTTGCCATATATATATAGTGGCGAGCAACACAACCATCATGTGTGGATCTGTTTATGGGATACCTTACTCACATTGACTTGTGTACTTGTGGAGCACTCTATGATCCCTTCATATCAGCCTTGGTTTCCTTGCACCGTGCATATGAACAATGAGAATACCAAACTCCTCATCCATACTTTGATTTGAGCCATCCCACTAAGTGACTCAACCACATTTTCTTTTCCCTTGTGTGATACATTTTCTACACTTATGGGAGTGATATATGCATGTAACTTACCACTCGGTGGCCTCTCAATAGACCTACTAGAAGAGGACTCTTTTGGCCCATTAAATATCTATGTAGGCATGTAACTTGCCACTCGGTGGTCTCTCAATAGACCTACTAGAAGAGGACTCTTTTGGCCCACCAAATGTCTATGACTATGGACCTAGATTTTTTGCAATTACCCTTATTTGTCACCATTTGCAACAATATATTTTTAGTAGCATACCAACTACTCATCTCATCAAACACATCATCTTTGCTCACCTGTAACTTGCAAATAATTGGATTATAACACATGTACCCTTTTACTTGAGGGAATAGCCACCAAACACACACTTTTTAGCTTTTATATCAGCAACTTTTTCCTTAGCTCATTAGGAACATGCATATAATTAATGCATCCAAATACATGCAACAAACCTGATTTCTTACAGGTAAACTTCTTCTCTAGCATTGCATCATGCAATCCAATAGTGGAAGTCTTGTTCATAATAAACACAAATGTAGAGACAACTTCAACCCAATAATAACGGGGCTTATTCTTTTCAACCATTAAGGCTCGTGCAATTTTTGCAATGTGCCTATTCTTAATTTTAGCAACACAATTTTGCTGCATGGTATAAATGCATGTAAAGTGCCTTTGAATTCCATGATTTTCAAAAAATTAATGAATTCATTGGAGAGGTACTCTTCCCCTCCATCTGTGACCTCAACCACTTAATATGTGTACTTGTTTGTTTCTCAATTAGATTTTGAAAACCTTAAAAATGAGAAAACATCTCACTTTTCTCCTTCAAGAAATACACCCATACCTTCCTTTTGAATGATCATCAATAAAGATTATATAATACTTATATCTAGCCATTGATGCATTATTTGTAGGACCCCACACATCTAAATGTATGACATCAAGTAAATGCTTGCTTGCATGTTCATCATGAGGAAATGAATGCCTTATTTGTTTTCCAAATTGACATGCTTCATACACTTTTTTCATATTAGCCACTTTGATGTCATGAAGGGACTTGAGAGGAGAGAGAAAGAAGAGAGAGGAGAGTGCAAATGAGAGAGGAGTGCAGAGGAGAGAGGAAGTCTAGATGAGGAGAGTGAAAGACTAGAAATGGAGAGAGAAAGATATGAAAGAAGGAGAGAGATTGCTAGCAATCATGAAAGGACAAGAAAGAAGCTTAGAAGGTGAAAGAAAAGAGTTGTATTATTGTAAAAAAAAAAGATAGTTGTACATTGTCATTTACCCTTTTTATATGCCCCTACCCACTCTCTTACATTTTATCCCTATTCAAACGTTTTTATCCTCAAAAACAAGATTTAGGACTTACTACAATATATGGGACATGGTACTACTCTATTACAATGGAAAACCAAATAGACCAAGCATTCATCCAAATAAGATGATAAGGCCGAGAACTTGGCCACAATAGCTTCATGATGGCACCTACAAATAATGGACATCATGCTGGATACTACAAGGCCTTGCTGTTGTAGTAAATCTCATATAATTTTTTGTAGAAAACTCCAATCAAGGCATGCTACACATTAAAATGGAGCTTGTAGCAAGTGCTTTTAGCCCATGGAGGTTGGGTTTTACTATACAAAGTTCAGAGTAAAATTTGGTGTAAAACAATGAGCTTTGCTTGCAGTCCCCCTACACTAAAATAGAGCCATAGTTGACTAATCCTCAACCAAAAGAGTAGAGATGGATGCTGACCTAAATGAGGTCCCAAAGCAATCCATTAACCTCCTAGATCAAAAGGTTTTCCAACATAATGATTATCCAATAAGAGAATTGCCATCAATCATATACTCTTGTCCACCCGAATCAAATAGATTAAAAGAAGTATCCCCATAGTCAAGTCCATAATTGCATCCATAATTATTGGGTCATAAGATAGCACAATACCATCATCATCTTCATGTATACCCACATCATGGTTACATGATCATCGTACACATACCAATCATCATAACCATGATCAAGATACTCATTATCATATGCATTTGATGGATGTTTGTAAACCTTGGTACATGATAAGTTGATGGTCAATAAGATCGTCATGAGGTTTTTCTAAGACTCCAAAACCTTTAGCATAACCATCTATATTCGGAAGTTCCTCGTGTGGTTCTTCAACTACTATGTCATTAGGTTCTACATCTTGCTCTTCAAAGTTCCCTTCTTATACATCTTCTTGGTCATTGTCTTGCTCAGCTCCATCATGACATAGCATCAAGTTTACATGTTGTTCACCCTTTGGGTCAAGTGTTGCTAGCCAAAATCCCTTCATATGATCACACAAAATTTACAATATCTATGTTATTAGACCCTCAACAAAGGGCTCAAACCTCTACTTTGTTTGCAAAAATTTCGACAATTTTAGTATAATGCCCTCCATAGCAAAATTTTTATAGCCAACATGATCTTGAATCCCTCCTTGAAAGATAGCAAGGATGGTCTGAGCATTAATAAATTGAGTATCTCTGGAGTTAGTTTCTAGCAAGGTAAGTAATGGAGGTATGCAACCCCCAACTAGTACCTTCACTCTCCACTCATCTTCCTGACATAATGTCCTAAATATACCTACAACATAAATTTTTCTAGCCATTGTTCCTTAGTTGGTTAATGCTACAAGAAAAGGTATAGCTCGAGTATTAGCACCAATGCCAATTCTAGCTTCCATTTTGGTCCTTGCAAGCTCAAGAATATGCCTAGCAATATATTCCTTCTCATTGGGAGTTGACAAATTTTCCCTTAATTTCTCAATGTTTTGAACAAAATTTGTAGCAAGTCTATTTAGATCATGTAGATATTGTATCACACTCTAAAACATGATTTTAGCAAATTGTGTAGAACTACCTTTTACATGTCCATTGCAACATCATCCTGTAGAACTGCCTATTTGTTAAGACAAAAAATGGGCTTGGTAGGCTCTAAGGCTCTAGCTAGGCCTCTATGCTTGACCAAAACACCCCATGGCCTTGCGACCACCAGGAGTGTCTAGAGGCTACACACATTGATTTAACTTAAATACAGATATGTATCGTTTATAGTCCAATGGATCCCTTTTCAACTCCTCATAGTAGGGAGTACCCAAACATAAGGGTGCCTAGCACATTGTAGCACATGCATAGGGAGCACTCCTTGGCTGAGCCCACTTCGGCTATGCCACTATACCTCAAGGATTGGCCCCAAGATGTGCCGTCCAAACATATAACACATACGATACATAGTCCTCTCTTGATAAAAATTGTTCCAGGAGATAGTTTGTATCCTCACTGAATAAGTTCCCTAAAGGAAACAAACGTGCTAAACCTATAGCTTGGGACTTCTCACGCTCTCAAAGTGGGTCAACATTTAGGAAACCAAGTGCTATGCAATCTAGGATATATATTTCCAATACCATGTAATGAGTGCAATGCAAGAGTGGATGATCTGTCATGCTCAACCATTTTATTTATTCAAAATAGCATTGGGATTGTGCACAAACAGTTCTCTTCATGCTTTTTATACTAATGCATTTGCTTTATTGCATAGGGAACAACACCGAGTATAGTCGTGTTATTGAACCCTTTAAATTAAAAAAAAATGTGTTCTATATGTAAAGTGCATCATAAAAATCAGATTTTAGCCTATATTCAGCACTCATGAGCCCTCCCCTCCCTACTGTTTAATGTTATGCTTGTAGTGGTAGGTGTAAAGGATATCTCATGTCATTTTCTTGTTTGAAAAGCAATAAATCATGCACTATAATATGGAAATGGGGCTAAGCTGAGGCTAAACCTCATGCCTCATGTCCACCATACATCCACAAACACGTTTATAAATTTTTGGTGCATAAAAACTATTTTTAAAATATATAACCCATTTTTATTGATTTATTATATATATATATATATACATATATTTTATTTTTTTGACATAAGATGATTATGAATATTGAGATTTATCATCATTCACCATTTCACACAATAGGGACATACTATAACTCAACAAAGCCCGTAAAACTCATGATTTGCCATAAAATCACACTTTGTGAGTTTTGCATGTTTAGCATATAATTATTAAGTGATTAATGCTTGCTATTTTTAAAAATGTTTTTGATAAAAAAATAAATTCCAAGAAATAGCAATCATTTTCAATAATATGAAACCAAAATGTATTGTAAAACAATGAAGAATCCCACTTATTCATTAAACTGTACAAAAATCCATATGTATCTTGCGTTCGGAAAGCCGTTGATGCTCATCCATGGCCACTGACACTTCATTGCGATTCCTTGATCTATCTCTTGCATTCCATCTCAAATCGGCATCCATTCCCCCTTATTCTCTCAGCCCATATGCACCACGTTTATGGCAAGAGAGAAAGAGGAGAGAGAAAGATTGATTTTGGATCTTGCTAAATACTACATCATTCTTCATGAGAATCAGAGCAAAAAATTGATAGAACTCAAGCTCAAGAGCAGGGAGAGAATGGTGATAGCCTCGAAAATGCCATTTTTGGGGGGTTTGAGGAGGCATCGAAAAAATGGCGACCCTCCCCTCCATCACATTTTTTTCCATGCATTTCTTCTTCTTAATCAAGCTTTACACTTAACCCCTCAAATAACTAGTTCATTTTGATATTTTCACACTTGCTTGAAATGGTTTCAACCTAAACAAAGGGGCGAATGAGCTCGGAATCATGAAGGGACTAGATAACTAGCTTCGTGGCATTGAAATATATCAAGTTGGCCTATGCTATGCACTTTCCAGCTCCCGGATCTAGTAGTTGCTTTTTATAACACGAAACCTTGGGGGGATTCAATGTGGGGTCAAACATACTTCGATTAATGAACATGCACTTGTGTTGGATTTCGACATCAAAATGCATCTAGAAAAACTTTGGCTTCTTGTTTCGAAACCATTTTTCGGGACCTAAAATAGATTGACACTGGCTCTAAGCACTAGCCGGGCCTCTACTACTCACCTAAAACCACCCCACACAGCCTCAGGGCTAGGAGCGTCTAAGAATTTTACATTTGTAGCATTTTTCGTAGTCCAATGAATAACTCTTTCCCTACTCCTCAAAGGGAGTCCCTAAACATCTTAGTGTTATACACCATGTAGCACACACACAAGGAGCACCCCTCGATTAATCACTACGGCTCCACTATGGGTCTCCTACACCTTGGGGATTGGCCCCAAGATGTACCGTGAATATAAAAACACTTTCAAAACAAAGTCCACTCCTTTGATAAATCGATCCATGAGATAAATGAATACTTCTCACAAAATAAACCCCAAAGAATCGAATATCTAGCCCTATGGCTTGGGATACCTCACACTCTTAGCGTCGAGTCATCACTCATACAAACAAGTGCTATGCATCCATTATACAATATCATGAGGTGCATCAATGCAAGTGTGAATATGATCATCGTGCTCAAACAAATATTCATTGAAAATTAACAACGTGAATGTGCAAAGACAAGTCTTTTCATGATTTCCTTTTCTACTACGCGAATGCTTCGTTAAGGGCTAGCATCGAGTTTCCTTGTACTACTAGTCCCTTTAATTCCAAACAACCGCAAACTTTATATGATATGCAGCTTTAATCATCAGCATTTAACATACTTTAACTGCTCAACAAACCCCCTACTCCCTACCATTTAAGATTTTGCTTGCGTTGATAAGTGTAGGTAAAGTTTTTTAATGTATTTTTCTATTTGAAAATCTAACAAAGAAATAGGATTGAACTAAGGCTAGATCTCATTCTTCAACTCCATTATATGATCACACGCATTAACATTATTTTTTCTTATTTTTTTGACATGAAAAATCTAAAATTTACTATTTTTCTTTAATTTTCTTTATTTATTTATAGAAAATTACAGCAAATTACTAATTTTTAGATATAGATTGATTACTCTTATAGAAAAAGATTTTCTTAGCATATTTTGTTTCATGGGAATGACAAATGCACACCAAAAACCCAAAAAACACATATTTTCCCTTACACCACCTAGTCTCGGATTTTGCGTATTTTGCATATAATTATTAAATGTCTGGTTTCTTATGATTCTTTCAATATGACTGATTAAATAGAGAATTGACAATCAAATCCAAGCATTACTAATAACCATTTGAAACAAGAATCCATCATAAAATGATAAAAAACTACATTTTTCTCATAAAATTGCTCAGATGACGCACGTATCTTGATGTGGGAGGCCTGTTGATGCTCTTCCACGGCTGCTAACGATGCGTCCAACTCTGATTCACATGTCTCTTAGCTCTCATTGTTTGACAAAAAACGTCCATCTCAGCACGTCCCCCTTTCTTTTACATTGATCCATAAGAATAGTCCACAAGAGGAGAGAGGAGGGAGGAGACAAAAAGACTAAAAATATATCTCTTTGTTTAATGCATCAAATCTGGTGATTTCAACAGTGATAAAGAGCAAAAAAATGGTGGATCCCATAGCCAAGAGCAATCCCCATGAGATTGCTGAGTTAGAAAATGGATTTTTAAATGATTGGAGAGAGCACCTAGAAAATACCCCCTTGAAAAAAAAATGTTTTTTCCTTCATGCCCCATCATTCCACAAGCTTAAACTCAAGTTTAAAAAAAAACTAGATCACTTTTGCATGTTCACACTTCCTACCAAGTGGATTTTTCACTTTTGGAGGGGCAAATGTGCTTGGAATTGAGATCCGTCTGGTCGGTTGACTTCGTGACATCGAAATGTGTAAAAACTAGCACTCGCCACGTACTTTTTGACTTCTTGATCGTGTAGCTGCTTCATAATGCGAAACCTTGCGGGGATTAAATGGGGGTTCAAACAGACTCTGATTGACAAACCGAGACTTGCGTTGGCTTCTTGGCATTGAACTCCATCTAGGAAAATTCCAGCTCATCGATCCGCAACCATTTCATTTTGCATGAAAATTTGGTTTTTTATGGCCTCCCGGGCTTTTTTTCGCTTCGAAAGTTGCCTTTAAAATCTGCTATTACCATTTCATTTTCTATGAAAATTTGCTCTTTTACACCTCTCATAGTATTTTTGTACATTAAATTGAGCTCCAAAAATCCACTCTCATTGGTGACCATGGGATAGGGTGACTAAGCTCGTCGGATCCATAAACTGATTTGCACATAAATAAACTATGAAGAGCATCAAGCTGCTACAAAGAGATTACACAACCAAACACGGATATAGCTCTCACCCTACCCCTTTCCAAAATCAAGGCATGAAACCCACAAGAGACAGGCCAAGTATAACCTAATAGAGATCCAGAGCTAGTTACTAGCCAATTGATCCAATACAGATGAGCTAAAAAAGAACTATCAAAGAAGTCATCTTAAGGGGTGGTCTGAACTATCTTCCTAACCTAGGACAACTGGACTAGGAACTCCTATAAGGCGAGGACTCCTATATAGCCAAATCTTATATTTGTAGATACTTTTGATTCATCACTTTTTATGGACTTCAGGACTTGATACTTGGGTGTGTAAAAAGAAAGGAGCTAAGCCTAGCGACCCAAGGAGAATAGAGCATCGGCCTCGGGTCCTAACTCGATACCCAAGAATCTACCAAGCTCTTGTGAGGTGATACTTAATTTTCTTTTCCTTCCACTCACTTTTATTTTCTCTCCAACCATCATTTTTTTTTTCTGGCTAGACATCACCCCCAAGAATACAAGGCATTGGCGCCGGGTCTCCTGACTTGTCCCCAAAAACCTATTAGGTCTTCGCAAGGCGATGATTATTTACTTTTTGATTTTTTTTTTCATTCCATTTCTTTTTCTTTTGTTTAGGGGTTAGAACTGAAAGGAGGTGAGCCCTGAAGTGGAAGCACGAGTGAAAGCAAGAGCTATGGTGGAAGGAGCAAGAGTAAGAGAGAGAGAGAGACACAATGTGGGAACTCTAACAGTCACAATGTGTGACCGGTCTTTCCTTTATTCAAATGTCACTGAAAGAATAAAGAATAAAGTGACAGTGTGAACCTGCCACTTGCAGTGTGCATATGCGGGTACTATCAGTGTAGAAATACATGAGCGGCTAGGCAAAGGCACCTTTAACCCCAATAACCTCCCACTTAAAGGCAAATCTGCCTCAATGAGGATTGGAAAGAAAAAAGAAAAGATAGAACAACATATACATAGATACAATAGGATGAGGAAAGATGCCATCTCATCCAATGCCCATCAACCTCCTAAGGAAGGCAAACCGCTATGTAGATAGGCTTTTCGTGAGCAAGTCTGCAGAATTTTGGTAAGTTGAGATCTTGACAAGGTCAATAGACCTGTCCTCATCAATGACCTCACAAATGAAGTGTTATCCCACCTCAATGTGTTTCGTCTTCACATAGAAGATCGGATTCTTGGCTAACTGGATAACACTCATAGAATTTGAATACAGTGTAGGGATAGCATCTGCAATACCAAGGTCAGCTACCAAAAGACCCAAGCAAATGGCCTCCTTGTGCAAGCCTCAGTGGTGGCTGCAACATACACGGCCTCTGTAGTAGTAGAAAGGGCCATGCATTTTTGCATCCTGGACATCTGAACATCCATGAAACAACACCTCCAACAAAAGTGAACACATAGCTAGAAGTGGACTTCCTACTATCTGCATGTCTTGTATAGTTAGAGTCACTGTATCCCACGACTCCTGTATCCTGGCTACCATAACATATGCACATATCAGCAGTGCCCTTAAGGTACCTCATGATACCCTTCACGGTATCCCAATGCCTCTTGCCAGGTGTAGCCATATAACATGCCACAATACCAACCATAAATGTGGTGGCTATCATGGCATATATAAGACTACCCACTGTGGATGCATAGGGAATCTTGGTCATCTCGGCCCTTTGCTCATCTATCTGTGGACAATCGGCCTATGATACCTCATATGAGAAGGCAATGGATAACCAATAGGCTTTACATCCTGCATACGGAAGTGCTCAAGGACTTTATGGATATACTCCTTCTGTGGACAGATAGAGTAATCCTTGAGACCTCTCACGTGTAATGCACATATGAAGTATATGAGAGCCATGTCCCAGATCAAAGCTCTTCTTGAGCTGACCCTTAAGAGCATCTAGCTCATTATGAGCTTTCCCTACTAAAAGCATGCCATCCACATAGAGTACCAAAATTAGTAATAATGAACCATCACGGGATTTCTTCATGTACAAGCACGAATCCATAGCACTACGGCTGTAGCCCCGTGACCGCATGAATGCATCAAATTTGTGGTAGCATTCCCTAGATGCCTACTTTAAGCCATAAAAACTCTTCCTCAATCTGCACACTAGGTGTTCCTTGCTAGGCTCTGCAAAGCCCTTAGGCTACTCCATGTATATCTCATCATGTACATCCCCATGTAAGAAAGCCATCTTGACATCCAATTGATACAAGTCCAAGTCAAGCTGTGCAGCCAAAGCCAAGACTAAGTATAGGGTGGTCATCTTAACCACAGGAGAGAATACCTCATCAAAGTCAACATCATGCTCCTGCTTAAAACCCTTTGCTACCAATCTGGCCTTGTATGCCGACCTGGGGTGTTCAGGGGTACTTTTCAACTTGTACACACACTTGCAAGGCAAAGCCCGCTTGCCACTAGGCAAGGAAACCAAATCCCACATACGATTCTTATGCAATGTGTCAATCTCAGACTGCATAGCCCTCTCCCAAAAGTGACTGTCATCCTTGCACATAGCCTCATCATAGGTGAGAGGCTCTCCCGCATCTATAACCAAGAAATAATTTATGGAGGGATCATAACGGTCATGAGGTCATCTATCTCTAGTAGAATGCCTCAATGTAGGCTGTGCTACTTGTCCAACATCCTGTCTAACATCCTCTCTAGCATCTTGGCCATGAGGATCGGTTTGCTGGTGCAGGATGTCTAGCTGGTTGTGAGGGAGCACGAGGCTCCTCCTGAAAGATAACCCTGTGTATCTCAACAACTTTGTCACGCTCCATATGCATTTTGTTCTCATGGAACACAACATCATGGCTATGGATCACTTTTCACACATGCGGAGCCCAAAGATGATATCCCATCTTACCTGCATCTCCATAGCCAAGGAAAATGCATTTCACACTTTTAGGATCTAGCTTATTGTGTTTGTCCTTGGGCACACTGCAGAAGGCCTCACATCCAAAGACACACAAATGAGCATATGGGGGAGGCTTTCCTATCCATACCTCCTCTGCAACCTGGAAGTCAATACCACTACAAGGTGACCTGTTAATGAGATGCACGGTAGTAGAGATTGCCTTAGCCCAAAAATATTATGGTAAGCCTGCTTGGCTAATGCGGACCCTCTCCTAGATAGTCCTATTCATACGCTTAGCCATACCATTTTGGGGAGTTGTGGGAGCTTTCGCTCAATTGCCAAGACCCACGGACCGCTTATTGTTTCAAGCGTTCCAAGCGAGCTCTAATGGCTATCTCTCACCTAGCCGATGCACCGTTGTCCTACGAGTGTAGTGAGCTTACCTTGATGCTTGATCGAGTACCCTCCTCTCTCTTGCACTCCAGTATCTCCACGATTCTTGATGCTAGCTCAAGCATCCTCAATCCTCCTCCATCTCCAAGCTCCATCCTCCATAGCCGTGCGTGCAAGAGAAGAGAAGAGAAGAGGAGATGGTGAAGAGCTTCACCCTCTTGATCCCTCACTCCCACACACTCACTCCCTCACACTCTCACACTCACTCTCTCAAGAGCACACACAAGCAAGAACGAGGGAAGAAGAGAGGAAGAAGAAGACTCCTTTTGCCACACATCCAAGAATGGGCTTCTCATTCACTTTTCAACTTTATATACAAAACCCTAAATCCCTTTTGGGCGGCCATCCCCTTTTCCCCTTTTTTACATGGCCGGCTGTAGCCTAGGCCCTTTTTCCTATTTTCCACCATTCTAATTTATCCTATCCCCAACTAATGCGTACAATTTGCACAGGAGCGAGCTTGGAGCTCTTCTACAAGGATTTGAGAGCGCTTCCACATTTAATGGTGCGCCTTTTACTCTTTTGTTGTCTCGGGGCGACACCGAGACTTTCTGAGAGTCGTGCCCAAACATTTAAAATTTTCAGGGTCTGGTTACCGGTCAAGGCACCTTTTTCTGCTTTTATCCTACACCTTTTTTGCTATTTTCTTTTTTCCATTTTCTCGCTCCTCTGTGCTGCAGTAAACACGGTAACATTACCCCCCTCCTAGCCAAGTGCCAGTCCCATGGCACTGCAGTGGGAAGTAGTGGCTAGTTAGGTCGGCTGCTAGGTGAAACTGGTAGGTGGATGACACTGATTCAAGGCGATTATGTGAATGAGAGGTGATGGAGTTTAATGACGATGACCAGGAGAGATTCCGGCGTGCTTGAGGCTTTATGAAGATGCTCGGCATTTCTCACATGGTTGTGGCTTCCATTCTGCGAGACTGCTGATCAGAAACGCTTGATCAATAAGCAATCCTTTAGGAGGATGGTATTGGAGGGATTTATCTTGGGGAAGCCCCCCCTGAACTCTGCCTTAATAAAGATATGCTTTGTCTTCGCATTGAAAATCTGTGTCTTTGATTTGAAGATCTTAGTCCTTGAGTTGAAGGTCTTCAATGCTGTGTTGAAGATCTTCAACCTTGCATTGAAAATCTTTAGGCTTGTGGAATCAATAAGCGATCCGTAGATCTTGAGGTGTTAGGCATGCATCCTTGGAAGATGAGGTTCCAAGATCTATGCCAATGGCAAATCTATGGTAGCCATCAGCAGGTAGATGGTTGGCGACATGAAGCATGTTGGTCCGTCCACTCCAATGTAGAAAAGCTCCTGAAACAGCAGCAATGGTGTCATGTCCGGCATATGGAAAAAATTTTGGTCATTAAAGGATGCCGTGGGTGATCTTCTTCAGCTGAGTAGCTAGTTTTTGAAACTCGAACATAACCTGCAAGAAAAGTTGTGCACTGCCTAAGGGGTGTGTATGCCTCTCCGTGTAGTGCATGGTGCCCGTGGCAGTGGAACTGGGAGACGGGTCTAACCTTGGGCAAGCCCTTGGTAATGTCCCACACTTGAGGACCCAGTTTGTGTGTCATTGGAGGTGTGGTGCAAGTCTTAGGGTGACAGGTCTGAAAGTCCTGCTCTTAATGTGCCTTAAGTGTGAAGTGGGGGAGAAAAAAGGGCTAGGGGGTTAGGAGCGGAGCCAGCCAACCGAAGCCACCGGGCACGCCTAACTTGAGGACCCCTAGGTGCAGTGGTAGTGCTCTATGTGGTGTTTAAGTGCTACTGCGAGCGTTTTTTTTTTCGACTATAGCCAGGCCTAATTGTCTTCATTGGAACGAGGAGGGAAAGGAGGTCGGATAGATTTGCTCAAAAACTGGTGACTTTGCATGTAATCTTTCAGATTCATGCGGACATGAAGAGAAGTGGTGGAGAGGAAAGGGTGATTGCACCTAGTGAATTGGCTGTCATTCATATCTTCTAAGAGGGCTAGGCAAAAAGAGGGAAGGAGACTAGCCCTCATCATAAGATGAGCCATGGCACAAGTGTCAATAGTGTTAGGGTCAAAGAATAGGGGAGGTAGGCCGTGCTCTTGTGGAGTCAGGTCTTGTTTAAGGAGTAGCCTAAGTAACCTAAGATAATTACAAGTTGTTACAAAAGTGGGGTTAGGACATGAGGAGAAATCCGTAAGAAAGCATGTCATAGAATCATCTAGGCTTTCGGCGGTAAATAGAAGGGCATGGTCGAAGGATACTACATTAGAGTTATAAATAATAGGGAAGTCGTATCGCTCGTGGAGGGTGGCATCAAAATCCATCCCTACCCTTCGAGGGTATGCCATGTAGGTAGGGTTGTTCCGCTCGAATGGCAGGGTGTTGCAAAACGCCATCCAGGCAAGCATGCTGATGTCGCACACTCGCCTCCTCCATAGGGGTTGGCTTTTGTAGCCCTATACAGTGTGTGGGACTTCAAAAACTTTGTTCTGCCAGTAATCAGCCGCTTCTATGCCCTAAGAGGTCGGGGTTTTTTCTCGCTCTTCTAGCCATCTTTGCCCCAACCAGCCACTGACCGCGATCACCTCATCCATCACCTTGAGCGGCAAGACCCTCCACAGACTGTTGGGTAGGAGGAAACTAAAGGTGAATGGATCCTTTCCTTGTTCTTGTATCTCCCACAACACCAATTCTGTGTGGAATCCCGCGGGGAGATCATCAGGGCACGGTGGGAGAGGTGCGGACGACAGCGCGGCTGGTTTGGCTCTCAGCTATTTCCTGGCTTCCTCTGCTAGCTTTCTGCGTCTTTCCCTAGAGGCGGCTTTTCTTTCCGCAGATGGGTCCTCTTGTGGTGGCTCTTGAGATTGTGGCGAGGGGGGTTGTGGAACTACATCCTCACTGAATTGGTTCATGTCGATTTCAAGTTCTGCTTCCTCCCCTTGCCGTTCTCCCTGTGCTGCTTCTTCTTTGAATCCGAGGGCGTCGATTTCCTGGGGGGTTAGGCCAGCCAGCAATAGGTATTCGTTGCTCATCCAAGCTCAGCCTAACCTCCGCAGGTAGGGGTGGCATCTGCAATCCAGCATGTAAGGCTCTTCATGCTACACTGAGCTTTCTTTGCGTCACCTCCAATGACTCTCCTTGCGCTAAGTGGGTGGTGTCCATGATGGTGTCGAGGAAGGCCTTCTGTTGAGTGCCGAAGGCCACTTGGGCAGCTTCTGCCTTGCTCTGTGCAATGATTTTCTCCTTCTCCACCAGAGCAAGGCACCGTGCCAGTGTCTTCACCCTCTTTTCATTGTGCGCAGCCCACTCCTCTACTCTTTTGTTCATTTCTTTCGAGCTCTCTCCTTGCTTTAGGGTTAGTATCATGAGTTTCTGCTCGTGGTCTTCCAACTCCCTGACTAGCCTCTCTTGCTCTTCTTTTTCAGAGTTTAGTTGATCTGTCAGGCGCTCCATTTCCTCTTGCTGCTCCTTTATGCCTTGTTTTCTCTCCTCATCCTTGGCATTCAGCTCAGCCACAAGCGTATCAACCTGAGCAGATTTTGTAGTGAGCTCCTGGTATTGCACTATCAGGAGCTTGTGCTCTCTTTGCATTTTCACTAGCTCCTGTGTCTCGTTTTCAAGCCGCTGTCTCCAGTGCTCCTCCCTATCATCCTTAGCCTTCATTTCTTGTTTGAGATCTGCGATCTCCCTCTGCTGCATGGCTATCATCCTCATTTTATCCAGCTGGAAGGCGGCCACTGATTCCTTCTCGGCTGCCAACTTAGCCACCCACGGCTATCTTGTGTTCCTCCTTAGCTTTCTCTAATTGGGAGAGCAACTCGGCGACGTACTCGTCGTAATTAGCCGATGGCGTCATCGTTGCTTGGATGGGTGAGGTTGAGGCTTCTACCTTCTCCCTTTTGGGCTCTTGCCTGGATTCCGCATCTGTAGCTGGTCTCTTTTGTCCAGTGGCGGTGGTTTCTGTGCTCCTGTCCTTGGCCCTTCTCTTTGTTGATGAAGTATTGCATCCACGCCACGAAGTTTGACACGTTGGCACTGGTCGGGATGCTAGGGGTGATGGTATGGGTTCAGTGGAAGGCACCAGGAGGGTAGGAATTGGATGAATCGGGGCCTTGCCCTTGCCCTCAGGGACTGGAGGTGGCACAAACTCCGGCACCTGTGTGCTAGACCCTGGCCCTTCTTCTCTATGCGGGCTTAGATTTCCCAATTCATCTGCTCGGCTCTGTTGCTCGATGGACCGGCGTGTGGGTTCCGCCAGGTCCTCTTCCTCCTTCCTTCGTAGCTCTCCCTCTTCCTCATCCGCCTTCCTTTTCCTTTCCTCCTCCGCTTTTCTCTGCTCTTCCTTCTTTTTCCCTTTTTCTTCTTTTTCCTTTCTTTTCTTCTCCTCTGCTTCTTGTTTTGATGCCTTCTTTACTTTTTGTAATTCTTCTTTTTCCTTCTCCTCCTCCTGTCTCTTCATCCTCTCTCTCTCCTTGGCCTCTTTTAGGGACTCTTTCTTTGCCCTTTCCAAGTTTTCTCTCTCCTTCTTTTTGCCTTCGTCATCCTTCTTCTTTCTCTGCGTTGTCTTCTTCTTGGGTTTCCTGGTTGTCTTTTTGCTTGTCTGTCCCTCCCCTTCTTCTTCTGTCTCAGTTCTATCGGTGGACCTATCCTTGTCCTGGTGAGGAGGTGACCTTTTCGGCGTTTCTCCTTCTCCTTCTTCCGCATCATGCGCTTCCTTCACTGCCTCCTGGATGAGAGCAGTCAATACACCTCCATACCCGATGAAGGAGGCTTTCTTTCTTTCTGTAACTTTAGAGGCCGGAGATTCTCCTCCTGCTGGTAGACTTCCTAGGGCCAATGCTTTGGCTGCCCGATCGATCGTTTTTCACACATACCCGTTCCAATCTACTTCGTCTAGGGTATGGGCTGCTACATTCTCTAGCGCCGGTATGCTAATTCGATGCATCAATGAATTGTAACGCTGGCTGGAGAAGAGCACATGTATCAGCTTGGCCTGCATCCTGGCTTCCGCATCAGGGATATCCTGGATGCTTATGCCGTCATTTGTGAGCACATCTTCTTTCTTCATTTTAAGCATGGCATAAACATCCCTCTTTTGTTTCCTCTCCGTCTTTGGTACCAATCCCAAAGCCTTCTCCACCAAGGCTGGGTCTAAACGGACATGTACTTGCTTTGCATCTTCTCCTCTGCCCACCGTTACAATACCACATTCTTGATCTGGGTTGTATGTTATGAGGAACTCCACGCACTTCAGGTGGTCCGGCTCCTGTGAGAACTTTTGAAGATACTTCATGAGGTCGCATTGTTCAACCACCCTCTTGGCTGCTTCCTCCTTGGCCACCACGACTTCTATGTTGTGGATGGTTCGAAATTTGAGCTGGCTGAAGGCGTAGTTCTCTAGATGGATGCGGTATTGCTCCCTTTCCTCGTCTGTGAACGGGAGTTGATGGGCGCGGTCTTGCTGTGACATTTTATGCTCCTGCCATAAATCGTAACTTTCATTAGTACTTTCCACATATCAATTCGCTGATTGCTGGAAAGGAAAAACTCTATGCTTTTTGAATGAATTCATTAGAAAGCCATGTAGTTTTTCCTGTTTAGACTTGGACTTTTTGCCCTTTACTTCAAAGTTTTCCTGCCCATTTTCCTACCCCGTCCATTTTTTCATACTACATGTTTATGCTTTTCACTAATTTTACTTTGATTTATCCCCTTTGAGTCATTTCTCATCTGATTCATTTCACCTTTGATTCATTTCTCATGCGATTCATTTCACCTTTGATTCATTTCTCATGTGATTCATTTCACCTTACCCCCTCCCCTTCCATCTTGAGAAGAATCCTTCCTAGGATTGAGGGTCAAAAGGTTAAGGGCCTTCGGCATGTTGAGGTGGGAGTTACTTGTGAAGGAGCCAAGTATAGAAATTTGGATTGTATTCCAATTGAGCTGTGCGGTCCAAATCAAAGGGTCGAATTCCCACATGCGTGATGTATGTGAGAACATATGTGAGGAGGTCACCAGAGTCGACACGGCTAGCAATGTGTAGCTCTTCCTCGGTCAACAAGCGATCGAGGTAGGGGTGTCCTTTGAGGTGTTCTTCCATGGGTCGGCCCCGAAGAGTGGTTAACACCCTATACGAGGTGGGCATGATGTAAGTGAGATCATACTCTACTGTTTTGATGGCGCGGCGTTGGTCATTATACGACATCCTTCAACTTCCCATTGCAACCTAAGAGCGTACCACTGCCTCAAGAAAGGTGATCCAGTATCAGCGAGGTGTGATAACTCCGCAATTTCCTGGTCAGTGATAGTAGAAGTGGTTTGTGAATCGTATGACGTGATAAGGCACTGTTTGATGGCTTGCTCCTTGGAGATCTCGCTGTTAATCAACTCAGCAGCAGAGCGAGAAGCTTTTGTGAATGCGAATTCAAAGGTTTCCCAAGAGCAAGGCATATTTTGTACTTCTGTTGTAAAGGGTTCTTCTAATAGACCTAGGTCTAAGCGGTCGTAGCTTAGCGCAAGTGACACAAAAGTGTCATCTAGTCGTTTAATACAATCCACCACGTCATCCTTGGTGTCCTCAGTGAGGTCAGCGGTCAGGGCTAGGAAGGATTTTCGTTCATAGGAGGGCGTAAGGCCGATAGGTGGTCGAGGTTTGACAGAGCAAGAGCTTTTGATAACGAAGATGGGCGGTGGGGGGGGTTCGTGAGTTTGTGGTTGGGCTGTTTGGATGTTGAGGGGATTGGGAGCAGCCATGACGGACGGTCTGCTGCATTCAGGTTGGAGTTGGGGAGGTGGATTGACTTCGGCGATGGTGATACTTGTGACGGAGCCTGCGGTTTGGGCCGGTAGACTTGTGGGACTCCCATGGGTCTAGGCGTGGATGAGGCAGATGGTTGCGGTTCAGAAGAGCACTGCGGCTTGTGGGTTTGAGGGTTGATGGAACATGGTTTGATCAAGCTTGAGGGTGGTGTATGAGTGGTGCCTCTGGCCATGGGGGCCTTAGGGATCCACAGCCAGGTATTTCCCTTGTAGTAGCCCTGCACACGTAAGAGGGCTTTAGGGACCCATCTTTGAGTGACCACGCGGCGCTTCCTGTGATTGCGTCTTGGCCTCCTAGGTTTAGAGTTCTGGGTCTTATGAGAATAGGAGCGTCACCTCCTAGGCGGTGGGTGCGACTGTTTAGGCACCCATTGAAGGCAAGGCTATTGGGTCTTAGCTTTGGCTGCTGTGGGTTGCGGTTTATGGAAGTTGGGGAGTGGTGGCCGCGCACTACCCCCCTCCTTAGTCTTGCCTATAGATGTTTCTACCGGTGGCTTTGTGGACGGTGATGGTGTCGCACAGCCCTTGCTGAAAGCTGTGACAATGCACACGTTGCCTATTGCTAGGTGGATGCATTGCGACCCATAATCAACATTGTAGTGAGTCTGCTTTTTGAAGGTTCGCCCTAGCAGTGACTCCGTGCCTGCGTCTGTAGCACTTGGCAATACGTAAAAAAGCATTGGAACAGTCTTAGACTTGATAGAAATGGCGACTCTGCACTTGCTAAGAAGTGCGTATGAGTGGGCCCCATATGGGTTTAATTTGGCAGTTGTGGGTTGGAGTAGTGGTTTGCCAAGTTGGATCCAATGACTGTGGGTTAATACATTAAAGTCTGCTCCCTCGTCGATCAAGGCATTGAAAGTGCATGTTTTCTTGGCAGTGATCGTGATACGGAGGTAAGCGGGTTCTATGGCTTCCTCCTCCTCTTCGTTGATTTCAATGATTGTAGCTACTCGTACTTTGACTGGCGGTTCTAACAATGGTGGCTCATGCAAAGGATGCGTGGGAGGCTAGTACTTCTTGACACGATTGCCATTGAAGAAGCCTACTCCCTCATCGTCTAGTATCTCAAGCTCGACATTGCTGGTTCGGCTGATTGCACGAACCTTGAAGGGTCCGAGACCTCTGAATTTCATTTTTTGTTTATGCCCCTGAATTGAGTAAAGGAGCACTAAGTCACCCTGTTCGAACTCGTGCTGCTTGACATGCTTGTCGAACCAGCGTTTGCGTCGGGCCTTCTCACAGATAAGCGCATGGGTGGCTAGGAAACGAGTCTCTGACAGGAGTTTAAGCTCGACCAGACGTTGCGTCCATGCCTCCTTCCCTTCCCATCATTCTTGGAGTGCTATTCTCAGGCTAGAACAAAGAATTCTAATGGTAGAATTGCCTCACTTCCATAGGTCAACCTAAAGGGGGTTTGGCCGACAGCCGTTTTATAAGTTGTGTGGTAGGCCCACAAGGCTGCCATCAGCTTGTTGTCCCAGTCGTTGCATGAGGCTGAGACTACTTTAGTCAGGACATTGATAAGAATCTTATTAGTTGATTCTGCCTAGCCATTTTCCTGAGGGTAGTATGGTGAGGATTTGCGATGGATAATGAGGAAGGTGGATAGGAGATGTGCTATCACTTTGTTGATGAAGTGCGTGCCTTGGTCACTAACCAGTTCGATGGGGCAACCGAAGTGCAAGATTACTTGCTCCCATAAGAACTTGCAGTTGTCTTAGCGTCGTTTTTTCGTGTGGCTCTTGCCTTTGCCCATTTTGTGAGGTAATCCATGGCCACCACGATGTACTTGGCTTGTGAGTACTGTGCCGCAGGACTGATGGGTCCTATGAAGTCGATTTCCCATTTTTCAAAGGGTTGGAGAGCAATAATTGGGGTCAACTCCATTTGATCCTTGCGAATCGGTATTTTTGTCCGTTGGCACTCGTCACAATGCTTGACGAATCGCTTGGCATCGCGGAAAAGTGTGGGCCACCATAGTTGAGACTGCAGCACCTTTCGTGCTATCGTGTCTCCATTAAAGTGTCCTCCCGCAATGCCGCTGTTCGCCTCCGAGAGCTCATCGTGCATCTCATGGTCACACATGCATCTATGCAGCAATCCGTCTTGCCCCAGCCAATAGAGTTGGCCTGTAATCAGCTGATAGGGCTGGACCTTAAGGATTAAGCGCCTAAGTCGGGCTTTTTCTATTGCTCGCTCAAGCAGTCCGTGCTCAAGCACTTGGACTACATCATCTGCCCAATACGGCGTTAGATCAGCCTTGAATAACTCTCTCTCGCTAGGCAGGTTAAATAGATAGGCATCGGGTAATTCATCAACGATACCTTGTCCAGCTGCTTCTCCTGTGGGGATGCTTGACATGTGATCAACCATGTAATGTTGTTTTCCCTTTCGTACTACCACGGAGAAATCGAACTCTAGAAGCAGAAGGAGCCATCGAGCTATGCATCCTGGTAGGGTTTGTTTACGAGATAGAGCAAGGCTTGATGGTCCATGAAGAAGGTAAAGGGTGTGGCCAAAAGATAATGCCGGAATTTCTTCACAGCGAACACTATGGCTAATCCCTCTCTTTCTGTTGTCGAGTAGTTCATTTCCGTCTCAGTGAGTTGTCTGCTAGCAAAGCTCACTGGATAATCTAGGTTGTGTTCACCAGGTTGGCATAACACTGCCCCCACGGCAAACTTAGAAGCGTCGATATGCACGTGGAAGGTAATGGTCAATCTGGGCCTCGTAGAATTGGTGTTGTTGTTAGAGCATTTTTCAATTCTTCGTACGCTTGTTGGCATGCCTCGGTCCATTCGAAGACGATCAGCAGCTTGTATAATGGTCTGGCGGTCAACACATAGTTTAGTATAAATCGTCGATAGTACCCCGTATGGCCTAAGAAGCATTGAACTCCCTTGTAGTTAATTGGGGGTGGAAGGTCAACAATGACCTTGACCTTCGAGAAGTCAGTAGCAATGCCGTTCTTCGACACCACGTGCCCTAAGATGCATCCGTGCTTAACCCAAAACTGGCACTTGGTTCAAGGAGAGACGATACAAGTGACAACGCGCTCAAAGACTGCGCGGAGTTTGTCTAAATGTTCGATCCAGGTTGAATGGACACAGAGATCGTCAACAAAGACTTCTAACTCCTTGCGAAGCATGTCCTTAAAGATAGTGCACATGAGACGTTGGAAAGTGGTGGGGGCATTGGTCAACTCGAAGGGCATGACTATGTATGCAAAGACGCCCCACTTAGTGGCAAAGGCGGTCTTGTGCCTATCCGCAGGATGCACTTGTACCTGGTTGTACCCTGAGAAGCCGTCTAGAAAACTATAGGCTTCCTTGCCTGCCACCCTCTCAAGCATGTGCTCGGTGTATGGCAATGGATAGTTGTCCCTCTTCGTAGCAGCGTTCACCTTCTTGTAATTGACGCACACTCAGATTTTTCTGTTCTTCTTCATCACGATGACTATGGGTGATACCCAATATGTGTGCTCAATTTTGTAAATGAATCCAGCTTTCATCAGCTTGTCAATTTCCTCTTTGATAGTATGAGCGTGTTTTGGATTCATAAGGTACGGTCGCTGCTTGACTGGCGTTGCGTCCAGCGTCATGGGTATGTTGTGAGTTACGACACTTGGATCTACCCCGCTCCTCTAAGGACCATGCAAACACGCCTATATACTCTCGCAAGAGAGTGACAAGACTCATTTCTTCTTCACCAGTCAAGTCATCGGCGATGAATACTGGTTGGGGTGTTTCCCCTTCCTGGGCTAACTCTACCTTCTTGACTTTGGCTAGTCCCTCGATTGGTTCGCTCGTCTGCCCTTGACGTTTGGCACCTAACAGAACTACTACCCTATCCCCTTTTTTGAATTTTGTGAAGCGTTTAGGGAGGTCCTACGGCTTTTGGTGTTCTTCTGTTCGTGTATCCCTGGGTTACTTTGTCTTTTCCTACCCTAACCGTCTGCGCCTCAGGTGGATGGGTAGGTCCCCCTTGGTACGTCTGGTCGTGGGCGGCCTAAGGATCTTTGGATCACTATCCGAACTAACTTCCGATTCAGAGTCAAACCCTCCATCTTCGCTAGAAGAGGTGGTCTCCCCTGGTGGCCGCAGTTCAGATGGTGATTCGGTCCTAAGTATTGATGTTGTTCCTGGCTGGGCTAGGCCTGCTTGCTCAAGGTCTATGGCTCCTACGCGTTCCAACCAAGCGCGATCACATTCCATGGGCATGACTCCTTGCTCTACTCTAAAGGTCTGTCTTTTCTGCGGCTTGGCGTCTGCTTGTATCTGCTCAATTTCTTGTCCTTCAGTGTCATATTCTACGGTATCTAGTTCACCGTCGCTCTCATCACTGAAGGATTGGCCATCTTCGTATTCGTCGCTAGAATCTTTGTCATCCGACTGCTCGTCATCTCCTAGGGTTTGGTATGTCTCGTGTCGTTGGTCAGGAACTAGGGCCTAGTTATATATGAGGTTTAAATTGTGCACCCTGGTCCATTGCCACTTGGATTCCTCTAAGAGATCCTGGAGTGGTTTGAAGTTTGTAGCTGGATTGCTAGCTAGCTTGTCCATTAGGTATTCCAGTATCCTCTAGAGTTCTCTTTTGTTGGATGGTACGTGGAAGGTGATAGGCTTAGGCTTTCCACGGAGGCTTTCTGCCATCATGCAGACTGGTGTAGAGAGTGCTTCGTTAGACTTGCTGATCAGTTTGATGGCTTGCTCATACGCCTCATGATCTGAGAATGGCAGGTCGATTGTAGCAAGAACGTGCATCCAATCCCGCTCATCCTTTGGGCATGGGATATACTTGGTCAAGGGTCCATAGGGCTTCTTGACCTGAGTGTTTCCCTTGAGCATAGCAGAGATGGCGTCTAGGTCGACTGGTGAGGTCTTCCAAGTGTCCATCTTTATTCTTACGGTATCCGTTCTATTGCCAAGGAAGATCAAGCCGTTACCCTAATCTTCGATGACTCTAGCGTTGCGCATCCAGGGTCGACCTAATAGGATATCATAGTCCACTCCCTTCATGACTATAAAGTCAACAGAGAACTGGACACCTACGATCTTCACTGGCCAATTCTTAAGTACCTCGAATGGCTTCACTCTCATATCATTTACTAACGTGACATTAAACCTAGCAGTTTCGACAGGCGGATTTCCCCAAGTCTAGAGCATTGCGTGGCTAAGCACACTAACCCCAGCTCCCGTGTCTACGATTCCCTTTCTTGTTGTATCACCTAGGGGTAGGACCGATAAGACCGTGTGCATCTCAAAGCCTTCCCAAAAGGCATTGACATGCAAGGATTTAGGCACGGAGTGCAGCGTCAAACTTGGTAATTGCGTTTTTGCATCATGGTCTTGAGAGTCTGCCGTGACCTGCTCTTGTGACCCTTTGACCCATTGCTTAAGATCTTGCCATAGGCTAGGATGCTGCTTAAGTAGATCTCCCAGGCTAAGTGTTATAGGGATAGTCACTAGCGTGGTCAGGAGATCGTTGGATACTCGTCCTTCCCCTCTAACATAGATTGTTCGAGCCAATGGCCGTGGCTGTTCTGCGGCTCTGTCGCGTCAAGGCTTGGTCTTAGCGGCACTGCTTGTGGCGCAGCTGCTTCTGCCAACTTAGGTTGAGGCGGTGATATTGGCGTGCTTACGCTGGAGAGGTCATCGATCTCGTCCTCTACGATGGGCTCAACGTCTTTGAGGTGCTCTTGAGCCTCCTTTACCCATTCCTTCACCTTTTCTATGGCCTCTAACTGTCACTTCGGATGCGGGTATTCCCCTACCTTAGGCTTCCCTTTTCGGCCGTCTTAGGGGCTGAAGTCTTTGCCTCTGCATCTGAAACCTTCTTTCCAGCAGGCAGAGTTGTAGCACTCTCGGTCTTTAGTGCGACCTTAGCTTCTGATCTCTTCTTTTTCCGCTTGCGGCTTTTCTTCCCTATCGAGGTTGCATCAAGATTACTAGGTCCTGGCAGAGAGATGCTGGCCTGCTTCATTTGGGCTCGGGTCATGACCCGCAATGGAATAGGTATGGCCTCCCCATCGAGGTTTTTGACACCAAACAACCCCAATGGGACAGATGGCAAGTTGGATGAGCTAGAGGATGGCTTTTACTTTGGGCAATCTACGAAAAGATGGGTGATTCCGCACTCTACACACCTTTGGTCAGCCTTGTCTCTGTTTTGCTGCTCTCTTTCAGAGCTGACCTGGGTGACCACAAGTCCAACAAATGAATGGATCTTGCGGCTGCCCTCCTAGGCCTCTATCTCATCCTCGTCCTAACGCCATCACCGGCACGGGTCGATAATCCATGAGGACCGCGTTGCCCTCGTCGTCGTGCGAGACGTAAGGGTATATGTAGGTCTCTTCATCATTTAGCTCCTCCACGTAGTGGACTGGAGCATCGCTCGATGGGTGGTTGACGTAAGGACCAGGCAGTCTAGGAATGCCCGTAGGGTTTATGTCCATTCTAGGGACGACTGGTTTCATATCGTTAGGCGCGGGAAGAGCCAATGGGGCTCCCCTTCCGAAGAATGGCTGTGGCCTATTCGCTAGGTAAGGCTGGCCATAGGGTTGCGAGTATAAAAGTCTTCTTGGTAATCTACAATGTGCAACATCATGGCCGAACCTACCGCAGTTAGCACAAGGTCTTGACCTAGGGTCTTGACACTCGGCCGGCAAGTGGTTTCCACCACAGTACACGCATTGGACGTGCGGGCACGTTGGTCGTCTCAACATGTCTTGCAACTTGGCCAATTCCATCTTGACCTCAGCCAACTGTCTCGGTGGCCTTCCTCGTATCTTGGGATGATGGGATTGACCGCTCACTAGAGGCTGACGTTCTCTCTGAGCTTCTCGAGTTGGTCTCCTCTAGATTTGAGCTCCTAGAGCTCCGCTCTTTTAGCTGATAATCGACTCTGATGGCTTTCTCAAACACTCTAGCTACCACGTCCCACTACAAGCTTGAATTTCCTGCCAAAGCCTTATATAACTCCTCGTCTCAAATTACGCTGATGAATACAGCCAAAACTGCTCTTTCAGTCGGTCGCTCGCCTAGAGGGATTCTCTTAAAGAGACTCCTCACATGGGTCATGTAGTCGCGGATGTTCTCCTCTTTCTGCTTGATGTTCATCAAGCATACTAGTAGGTTATTGGAGTATCCGGGCTCAGCGAATCTCTTGACGAAGAGATCCTTGAGGTCATTGAAGTTGGCTCGCTCTAGATCATCTAGGCTCGTATACCACGTCCTACCCTTGTCACCTAGGCAAAGCCCGAATGCTTGCGAGTGTTGAGTTTGGTCATTGAGGCCGTTGGCTTTGCAGACTTGCTCAAACTGCTCAACAAAGCTATATGGGTCGTCATGAGGTTAGTACTTATCGAGTTGCTGGCAACAATTGGTATTTTGGCATGGCTCTTTGAGCCTTGGTTCGCCCCTAGTCCTGCGAGCAACGACGTCGCTAGTGCGGTGGCACTCTGCTCTGCTGTTGTATTATCGAGCAGTCGCTTCATGAGAAGCTCGCTCAACGTCAAGTCTCCCTCTAGTGCTCTCTCATGGTTTGTTCGGTTTCGGCCAGCTACATTCAGCACTCGCTGCACCTCATGCAACTCCATGCTTTGCCTTTGACTCCTAGCTTGCTGCTTCCTATTGTACTCGGCTATGCTCTGCAATGCTCTACGGGCTAGCCTTCTCTCCTCTTCTAGGTCTACAATGATTGCATCTGCTATCCTGCCACGGTGCTCGTACCAGGCATGCGTGTCGTAACTGCTCACCAACTGCTGAATAGCATCTGGGAAGATGTTTAAATCGAGTTCCTCATTAGACCCGCGGTCTAAGCCTTCCTCTGCCATCGCCGAGTTGTCTTGCTCCACTAAGCTATCGATCAGGTTCAGTAGACTTGTTAAATCCACGTCATTGGTGCCCCTTGCTCGGTCCTACTCTGCACTTTGATGGTTTGTCTATGTCTTGGGTCCTCTCCTATTGGTGGGTTCTTTGAGTGGTTTATCTGAGTGAGTTCCTTTGGTTATTGAATACAAACCTCAATTTATGGTCACTAAGTGTGCATGTCGTTTCTCGTGCACTTGTGCCCAATCAGGCTCTCAGCTTTCTTAAGTGTACTTCAAGTGCGGAAATTCAATGTGAGTGCAGTAAGCAATTCCTTAGCGTCTTACACACTCTCACTTGTTTCGGGCTTGATAGACTTGTAGATCCATTTTCTGGCTGTTTTGTCAGGGTTTAGGGTTTTCTCGTATGTCGCCTTGTTCGTTTTCGATCAATCAGGTTTTACAGCTCAACGGTTCGCGTCTAAGTCCTTGGATCTCACAACTGCCCACTTCTAGCTACTGCCAAGCGGCTGCGCACTACAATTTCTCCTATTACATTGCAAGAATCAAGTTCTGAGCACCTGAAGCGACAGTTTGCGCTCCTATGTATTTGCCGGGTCAGGTCAAACTTTTGAAAAATTTGATAAAAAGTTGCACTCGGACCATCTGGTCCGAATTGCAGGGTCCGAGTAGGTCACTCGGATAGGCTGAGGCACAAGGCTGAGGGTCCAATTTCGGGGATAGACTCGAACGGTTTTGATTCGGACTCGGGCCGAATGGTGAGTTCGGACAAGGTGATTCGGACGCTGAACGGCCCTTGGGCCGAGGGCCGAATTTGAGACTCGGACAGATGTGCCACATGGCAAAAAGTTTTGAATCGGACGGCGGAATGGGTTGACTCGGACAGTTTGCCTTAGACGGCGGTCCGAGGGCCGACTAGCGAGTGGGCCGATTGACAAGGGCCGAGGGCCGATTCTGGGACTCGGCCCAGGAAAGGCCACTCGGTCGGGCCGAATGTGGCACGTGTAACCCGTGCGAATACGATTTTGATCGATTCACCAGATGTAGGCCAGCACCATGGCCATACACTTCCAGATCCTATCTAGGGGAGTAGAGGGAGAGATTCATATACCTGAATGGGCCGGTAAGCGCATCGGTGATGCAATCGAATTGATGCGGGCTAGAGCTCTCTATCTCTCTCTCTCTCTCTCTCTCTCTCTCTCTCTCTCTCACTAAAATGGCACAAATGAGCTCTCCCTTGGCCTCCTGGCTCTTATACCCCTTCCCAAGTGTGGCGTTGATGCCCCCAATCACTCACTTGCCGATCTTAGGCATCACTAGCGAGCATTTTACCCATTTTGCACGATTTTTGCCCTGTTTTGCCCTATTTTGAAACAGTAAACCCTACCCTTATCCGGTTCGATTTCCTAATTCTAACCTATGCTAAATGCAACAAAAATCAAAGGCAAAAAACTGAAATAGATTCTCCATGCTTTCCAATTATCAAAAAACCAAAATATCCCAAAATACTTACTTGTTTTGAAGATAAAAAACACCCAAACTTCCTACCTGTTGAGATATCGAGCTCTACTCGTGATATGCTAGGGTGACCGTTGTGCATTTATGTCACCGACTTGTCAGTTGATGCGGTTGGTACACCGCCCATGAATAATAGCTAGATGACAGCTATCCTTATCTACTCTAGTTCGTGGCTCAGTTAGTATGCCACCTTAGTTAGTTGAGTTTTGTTTGAGACCCATATATAGGGTTCTTCTATTTCTATATACTTGAGTTCTTTTGGCTTACACAAAAACTAAGAAGAGGAAAACTATTTTTAGCCTCCACCTCTGTGTGTATTCCCCCATTATGCAAGCAAGAAAGCTACAAGTGAGACTCCTTCCTTCTCTCCCACAATCTTGACATGGTATCAGAGCCTTGTTCATGGTAAGGAGCTCAAGAAAGCAAGCCAAGTTCGCGGTGTTATGGTAAGAAGACCAGTGTTGCTTTCATTTTTCTAGTTTGGGAGCAAGTCTTTGCAGGTAGCACAGCCGAAAAGTGCAGGAGTGCATTGTCTCAGGTTGAGACGCCCTTCGCGGTGAAGCAAGAGGGCAGTATATGCTGGGGACATGGCTTTAGCCCTTGGTGACCCTGTTTTTTTGATTTGAGGCCATTTCGGGGCCTGTTTTGGAGGCGGAAGTTTTCTGCACACACTCAGGAAAAAGCCTTGTTTTATGCTGTGCGACCACTATTCTACAGGTCGGTGAAAAGTTACCACAGAAATTGCATCGTATGCTTGTGTGCAGAGACATTGGGAGTTGCAGAATCATCCTTGGTTCCTGTATATGCAAAATCGTCACTAGGAAGTGACTGTGTGGTCAAATACCACTTTCGTCAGTTTTGCAGATTTGCCCTTGTGAGGATGAAGCTGTGTTTTTTTGCAGTGACAGAATTTTTTGCAGTGTTCTGTAATGGCGTCTGATTCTCTTTCACAGATTGTAACTGAAAAGCTTGACAAGAACAACTTCCAAGCATGGAAGTTTAGAATGACGAATTTCCTTATGGGAAAAGGATATTGGAAATTTGTTGCAGGAAATGAAGAAGAACCAGTTCTTCCTGATGTTCCCAATCAACAACAAATGCAGACATTTAAAGCATGGCATGAGAGAGCCAGGAAAGTTATGTATTGGCTGTCTATCAGCATTTCAGACTCTATGATTGTGCATATTCAGGATGCAAGTATGCCAAAGGAGGCATGGGATACTTTGTCAAAAATGTATAGCACAAATACGCAAGCCAGGAAAATGCAGCTCAAGCAAGAGTTGCACAATGTGCAAAGAGAAAGTATGAGCATCAATGACTACCACATGAAGGTGAAGAAGATTGCAGATGCACTTGCTTCCATTGGGTCACCAGTGGAAGATGATGATTTAGTTTCTGTGACCTTGAATGGTCTAGGAAAGGATTATGCATAGTTCCGAACATCGATTTCCGTCCGTGAAAGATTTCCTGATTTTGAGGAGTTGATTGCTCTTCTAATTTCTGAGGAGCAGAGAAATGGTGGTGCATTTTCTTCAGGAGGAACTTCAAAAGAAGCTGTCTTCTACTCAAATGCTGGAAGAGGTAGAGGCAGAGGTAGAGGAGGCTGATCTGGAGGCCGTGGTAGAAATCACAATATGCTGCAAACTCAAGAAAACCAGTCCTATGGAGGAGGACGTGGTAACTCTAGAGGCAGGGGGAGTCAAAGAGGTCGTGGTGGATGGCAAAGAGGCCAAAATATAAACAGTAATGTTGAATGCTACTACTGTGGTAAAATGGGTCATATGGCTAAAGACTGCTATAAAAAGCAGAATGACATCATGAATGGAAAACTGCAACAAGGGAATTATGCATCTTCTAGTAGACAGGGTGATGACAGAAATGAGCATTTGTTTATGGTGCAACACATGACCAATTTTGTGACAAGTGCAGAAGAAAGTAATGATGTGTGGTATGTTGACTCAGGTGCATCAAACCACATGATAGGTCATGCAGAATGGATGCAGGATGCAAGGAAAATGGAAAAACCAGGATTTGTGGAGACTGGTGATGATACTGCACATCCTATTGTGCAGATTGGAAATATTCCTTTGTCTATGCAGGATGGGAAAAAGAAATACCTATCGTATGTATTTCATGTTCCGAATATCACCAAGAACCTGGTTTCTGTTGGTCAAATGGTTGAGCAAGGCTTGCAAGCCAGATTTAATTCCCATGGATGCTTTGTTGAGGATATGAAAAATAAAGGTCGCTTAATAGCAAAAGGAAAGAAGAAGGACAGAATGTTTACATTGGATGCAGGCATGCCTGAATTGAGTGCAGCAATGTTTGCACATGGGACCGGTGTAGTTGCAGATATTGATATCTGGCATAAACGCATTGGTCATGTTAATGTACAACGACTTAAATCAATGCAAGCCCAAAATATTATTGTAGGATTTGCCAAAATTCAAGGTTGCAGAAATACATAAGATATGTGAAGCTTGTCAGTTTGGAAAACAGGCAAGGAAACCATTTCCTAGACATGTTTAAGAGAGTAAGAAGCCATTGAAATTAATCCACTCTGATGTGTGGACTACTAAAGCTGCATCTCTTGGAGGCTGTCATTATTTTGTCACTTTTATTGATGACTATAGCAGAAAAGTTTGGGTGTATTTTATGAAAAAGAAAAGTGAAGTTTTTGGGCATTTCAAAACTCTTAAAGCTGTGATTGGAAAAGAAACAAGCCTGCAAATAAAATGCCTAAGGTCAGATGGAGGGGGAGAGTACCTCTCAAATGAGTTTGCAAGGTTCTTGCAGGAGCATGGCATAAAGCAGCAATATTCATGCAGTCATACCCCACAGCAAAATGGAATTGCAGAAAGAAAAAACAGGCATATTGGAGAGGTATCTCGTGCCATGCTCAATGAAAAAGACTTGCCAAATTTTTATTGGGCTGAAGCAGTTGCTACAACAGTCTACATAATGAACAGGACTCCCACTGCAGCAATACATGGGATGACTCCAGAGGAGAGGTATACTGGTAGGAAACCAGATATTTCTTATTTGAAGATTTTTGGTTGCATTGCCTATGTTCATGTGCCAGATGAGTTGAGATCCAAGTTGGATCCAAAAGCTGAGAAGTGCATCTTTATTGGTTACTCTCTAGCAGAAAGGGTATAGATTCTATAACCCTTCTACACGTAAGTTTACAGTGAGCAGAGATGTTGTTTTTGATGAGATGAGTAGCTGGTATAAACCAGTAAATGTGATTGATGATGTAGATGCACAAAATGGTAATGCTACACAGAATTCACAGCAGCAGTCACAAAATATTAGTGGACCTGGAGTGTCCTCTAGTAGTGGGTTATATTCTTTGCCATGGACAGGCAGATTGAGATAAGGAGAATCTCCTCAAAACAATACAGATAATGGTATGCAGGTTTCACGAAAAGGAAAAGAGAAGGTAGATCAGCCCATGTTTGATGTGAATGCAGGTCACTCTTATGTGGATGGTGAATCCAGTGGCTCAGAACAGAGCATTGATGATGAGTTGGGTATTCCTTCTATTGTTACACCTGGAGTAAGGAAGACCAGGGATGTTTTGAGAGCACCTGGGAGTGAACCTACTTTGCGCAGGTCTACCAGAGCTAGGTATCCTGTGGATAGGCTGAAATATGACGGATTTACAGCCATTCACTATGCATATATGGTCAAAGTGATATATGAACCAGAACCCACTTCTTTTGAGCAAGCCATGGGAAAAGAAAAATGGGAGAAAGCCATGGATGAAGAAATGGATGCCTTGGAAGCAAATGCTACCTGGGAATTGGTACCTTTGCCTAAAGGTAAGAATGCAATTGGCTGCAAGTGGGTTTATAAGGTGAAGCACAATGTAGATGGTTCTGTGAACAGATACAAGGCAAGACTAGTAGTCAAGGGGTATTCACAAACATATGGCATTGACTATGAAGAAACATTCAGTCCGGTTGCAAGGATGGCAACCGTAAGAGCAATCATTGCTATGGCTGCATCAAAGGGATGGTCTTTACATCAGATGGATGTAAAGAATGCCTTCTTGCATGGTGATTTGCAAAAAGAGGTCTATATGGAGCAGCCACTAGGTTATGTGCATGCTGTTCATCCTGAGTTTGTTTGTAGGTTGAAGAAAGCCTTGTATGGCTTGAAGCAAGCACCTAGAGCATGGTCTGACAAGATAGGACAGTATCTTGTCACTATTGGCTTTCAGATTTCCAAGGCAGATTTCTCACTTTATGTGAGAAAAATAGAGAAAGGTATTATGCTACTTGTCATTTATGTTGATGATTTGATTATGACAGGTGACAGTGATGAAGATATCCTTCATGTGAAAATGCTATTGAAGCAGAAGTTTGGGATGAAGGATTTGGGAGAGCTGCGTTATTTCTTGGGCATTGAGGTGATTAGATCACCAAGTGGGATACCGCTCTTGGAGAGGCAGTATGGATTGGACATGCTGTGCAAATATGGGATGACAGGCTGTAAACCTATTTCAGTTCTTTTGGAGCAGAATGTGAAGCTGAGCGCAGATACAGGTGAGCTTCTGGAAGACCCTACTATGTATAGACGCGTAGTAGGAAGCTTGATTTATATGACTATTACCAGGCCAGATTTGAGCTATGCTGTTGGATTGGTAAGTCAGTTTATGCAGGCTCCAAGGAAACTGCATTTGGATGCGGCTAGACGCATACTCAGATATGTGAAGTCCACATTGCAGTATGGACTATTTTATGAGACTGGGGTTCAGATATAGTTGCATGGATACACTGATGCTGATTGGGATGGTAGTATTTCTGATAGACGATCTACCAGTGGATATGTGTTCTCTTTTGGAAGTGCTGCAGTCACTTGGAGCAGCAAGAAACAGCCTACAGTTGCCTTGTCGAGCACAGAGGCTGAGTACAGGGGTGCAGCAATGGCTGTATGTGAGGTAGCTTGGTTGCATAAGCTACTTTATGATATGCATTAGTCTACAGATGGGCCAGTTGTCATTTATTGTGACAACATGAGTAGTATACACTTGGCAAATAACCCAGTCTATCATGCTAGAACAAAGCACATTGAGGTGCATTATCACTATGTGCGGGAGAGGGTTTTACTAGGTCTTATTGATCTAGTTTATGTCAGCATAGAGGATCAGGTAGCTGACATATTCACGAAGGTATTGGGCGCAGAGAAGCTGCGCAAGTTTAGAGACTTGCTTGGTGTGCAGGAATTGGGATTGAGCTCAAGGGGGAGTGTTGAGATATCGAGCTCCACTCGTGATATGCCAGGGTGAGCGTTGTGCATTTATGTCACCGACTTGTCAGTTGCAGATGCGGTTGGTACACCGCCCATGAATAATAGCTAGATGACAGCTATCCTTATCTACTCTAGTTCGTTTGCTTTGTTGAGCAATCAGCCTTGCCTTGAGCAATGTTGTGCCTATGATGCTTGTTCTCCCCTTGGGAAATCAAAGGCTTCTTGGGCACTAATGATTTTTGTGCATGCTCAATGGCTGCATATGACATCTGTCTATTCAGCATGCTAGGCTGAGGTTCTTTCCTTCGAACAATCATGTCTGGTTTCTTGCCTTGAGACCTAGAGTTTCTCTTAGATTTCCTCTTGTGCCATGCTTTTGAGGCACTCTGGCCTTCAACTGATAGAGGAGGTTTAGCAGGGGGTTTTGGTACCCAAATCCATTGGTTGCCTGCATAATACCCTTGAGCACGAAGCAACGCTTTGGATATCCATCGCGGCGTTGTGCTAGCTCTCCATCAATGCCTTCGCCTATAAGGCTTGGGCTTCTTTCGTGGCCTTCTATGATATTTGTGAGTCCAAACCCTGTCCTTGGCCTTGTCTCTTGACCTTCTTGTTTCCGGCATGGCCTCACTCACTGGTTCTCGTTGTTCGACCTGTGCTTGTATCAACTCTTCCAACAAGTCCTTGCCCTCATTTGTAGGCTTGACTATTACGTCAGCAGCTTCCTTGCCTTTCCCTTGAGGTTTGATGAGGTCACCCTTGCTAAAGGTGGTGACTATCCTCACACCCGGTAGTGTCAGGTGTATCCTCTGTGCTACATAGTCAGCCTCACATTTGGTCGCCCTTTTGAAGGGTCTTCCCAGGAGGGTTTCTTTCCTGCAGCTAGCACTTTTTGAAGGAACATGAAATAGGATAGGCAAGCTTTCCGTTTCAATTGTCGCAAGGATTTTGCACTTCCCTACGAGTGCTTGTGGGTGTCCCCCATAGGGGCTAAGAGTTGCACTAGTCGGTGTGAGCTCTGGTTGGCCTAGTAGGGTCCATGATTCATAGGTCAAGATGTTAAAATCTGCTCCTTCATCAATCAGAGCATCGATAATATGCTCTCTTTTCGCGGTGAGTTTGACCCTAAGATAAGCAGGTGCTACTATGTCTTCATCTTCCGGGTCCTGGCTTATAAATTTAAGCCTTCTGACAGATGCCCTTGAGTTCTCAACTGCACGACTAGATGTGGATTCTTCACTGCTGTCTTGGATCGTCAATGCAGTGCTATTCAAGGTACATCTCTCGTCAAGAGTGTCATGTCTAGTCACCTTCGCATTTGTAGCTTGCTGAAGTTGCATTTTTCTCTGACTAGACACGGTTTGAACACAATGTCTTTGTGTTCTAGTGGTGTGGCCTTTTTGCCCTTGATGGCTAGATTGGCCCATTGATGTTCTAAGGTCTCTGTTTCTCTCTGTTCGGGTATGGGCTTTCGGCTGCTCTTTTGCAAGTGAGAATCCATGCTCGTGTAGAGCCATTGCTTCACTAGGGTCCAATTTGGAAGACTTGTTACGGCGCGCGTTTTCCCTCCAACCTACTCGGGGGAGGTGCAGAGGGGCAAAGCCCCCTCTGCGGGGGTCCGGGGGGGGCAGTCCCCCCGGCCCGCAGGGCCGTTACGGTAAACGCCATATGTAATTTGGAGGACCGTTTATAGCCAAATTTTGAATTACGTGCTTTAAATTTTAGCGCAGTGATGGATCTGTGATGTGCCTTTAGCTCTACGCAGCCTTTGGGGTCAATCTCAGGGTTTAGATGTGTCAAAATTTATGTTCTAGATACCTGTCCGATTTTGACAGTTTTTTGTCCGATTCTCAGATGTCCAATTTTCAGGAGTCCGATTATCAGAATCGGACGTCCAATTTTGGGTGGGTCCGATCGGGACCAATGGTCCGATTTTGGTCACGTCCGATTCTAGGAGTCGGATCAAACAGTGGTCCGATTTTCAAGTGGTCTGATTCTGGGAATCGGATCGGACAGGGTGGTTGGTCCGATTCTGGCTGGTCCGTCCGATTCTGGGAATCGGACCAAACTGGTCCGATTGTGAGTGGTTCGATTATGGACTCGTCTGAGTGTCCAACTGTCCGAGTCAGACCGGTTGGTCCAAGCGTCCGATTCTCAAAATTGGACGGGTTGGTCCGAGTGGTCCGAGTGTCCGAGTCGGACGGGTTGGTCCAAATCCGAGTGGTCCGAGTGCCACGTGGCATGTCCGATTCTGAGCTAGTCCGATTCTGGGAATCGGACGGCCTGACTTTCGAACTCGGGTGGTCTGATTCTGGGAATCGGACCACTACGAGTTGGTCCGACTGCGTTGGCGGCGGGCGCGATTCCCGCGCGTTTGACCCCTCCTCACTGTCTGGTGCACACAATTACCACAGACTTTCTATATCTGATCAGGGCACTTGTTGAAAAACACCAGACTCACCTGGAGCAGCACGAATCACCGATGCCTAGGAATCGGGGCAGCGCTTCCTCGTCTTGTGAACCAGAAGTTCTCTCTCTGTCTCTCTCTCACAAGGCAACCCAAGGAAATGAGGTCTGTCCTGGCCTCCCAGGCCTCTTAAGGTCCTTTCCCAGCACTGCACAACCTCACAGCTAGTTCCCTGTCCCTATCTTCCTAGAAACTTGAATCTGGTCCCCTATTTCCCTGTTTTAGCCTATTATACAGCAACAGAAAACCCTACTGTTTGCTTGTTTTTTCTTCTTTTTCTTTGTTTTTTCCTACCCTAAATGATCCAAATCACAAAATAATTACCTATACTACTCCATTCCACAGCATAAATCTCAGAAAGTAAAAAACCTACTTGCCAAGGAGATCGAATACCCTCTTCAACCCCCTCGCTTCCTACCTATCTACCTCAAGCACCGTTTCGGGGCAAACCCTACTCCAATGCTCGATTCGAAGCGCGCAAGCGCTCAAGGCTTGAATCCGTAGGTCCTGGCAACGGAACCAAAATGTGGGAGCTTTCACTCAACCGCCAAGACCCTCGGACCGCTTATTGTTTCAAGCGTTCCAAGCCGAGCACTAATAGCTACCTCTCACATAGCTGACGCGCCATCCATATCTACGGGTGTAGTGAGCTTACCTTGATGCCGTTCGAGTTACCTCCTCTCCCGCGCACTCCGGTAGCTCCACGATCCAAGTGCAAGCTTTAAGCAAGCTCCATCCTCAAGCTCCACACTCCAAGCTCCATTGCCGCGAGCAAGACAAGAGAAGAGAAGAGAAGAGAAGAAGAGAGGAGACGATGGAGAGCTTCTCCTCCTCGGTCCCTCACCCTCACACACTCACTCCCTCACACTCTCACACTCCCTCTCTCAAGCACAAGCTTAAGCAAGCAAGGACAAGAAGAAGAAGAAGAAGAAGAAGAGGAGAGCTACTTTTGGCCACACACAAGAATGAGCTTCTCATTCACTTTTCAACTTTATATACAAAACCCTAAATCCCTTTTGGGCGGTCATCCCCTTTTTCCCTTTTTACATGGCCGGCCATAGCCTAGGCCCTTTTTCCCATTGTCCTATCTTCATAGCTTCCTTTCCACCGCCCGTCTACCTTTACAAATTGCACGGGTGAGAGCCCCGCGCTCTTTACAAGATTTCAGGGTGTGCCTTTTTATTTTAAAATGCACCTTTCCCCTTTTGCCTTTGCCTTGGACTTTTAAGGTTGCCCTTGCGCTTTTGGCCTTTTCTCCTTTTCTTTCTTCATTCGGGCAACCTTTTTTCCACCTTTGCCCTGCGTCTTTTCCATTTCTTTTTGCTTTCTTCGTGTTGGGGTTAACAAATAGAAAAAAGGAAATAGCAAAAAAGGCGCAGGATAAAAGTAGAAAAAGGCTCCTTGACCGGTAACCAGACCCTAAAAATTTTAAATGTTTAGGCACGACCCTCAGAAAGTCTCGGTGTCGCCCCGAGATAACAAAAGAGTAAAAGGCACACCATTAAATGTGGAAGCGCTCCCGAATCCTTGTAGAAGAGCGCCAGGCTCACTCCTGTGCAAATTGTACACATTAGTTGGGGATAGGATAAATTAGAATGGTGGGAAATGGGAAAAATGGCCTAGGCTATGGTCGGCCATGTAAAAAAGGGGAAAAGGGGATGACCGCCCAAAAGGGATTTAGGGTTTTGTATATAAAGTTGAAAAGTGAATGAGAAGCCCATTCTTGGGTGTGTGGCAAAAGGAGTCTTCTTCTTCCTCTCTTCTTCTCTCCTTCTTGCTTGTGTGTGCTCTTGAGAGAGTGAGTGTGAGAGTGTGTGTGGGAGTGAGGGATCAAGAGGATGAAGCTCTTCACCATATCCTCTTCTCTTCTTCTCTTCTCTTCTCTTCTCTTCTCTTGCGCACATGACTATGGAGGATGGAGCTTGGAGATGGAGAAGGATTGAGGATGCTTGAGCTAGCATCAAGAATCGTGGAGCTACCGGAGTGCAAGAGAGAGAAGGGTACTCGATCAAGCATCAAGGTAAGCTCACTACACCCGTAGGATCGACGGTGCATCGGCTAGGTGAGAGATAGCCATTAGAGCTTTGGAACGCTTGAAACAATAAGCAGTCCATGGGTCTTGGCGGTTGAGCGAAAGCTCCCACATTTTGGTTCCATTTTCCAGGACCAATGGATTCAAGCTTGAGCACTTGCGCGCCTCATATCGAGCATCAAAGTAGGGGATTCATCCTCAAGACGGAGCTTGAGATAGGTAGTGTCAAGATTGTGGGAGAGAAGGAAGGAGTCTCACTTGTAGCTTTCTTGCTTGCACAATGGGGGAATACACACAGAGGTGGAGGCTGAAAATAGTTTTCCTCTTCTTAGTTTTTGTGTAAGCCAAAAGAACTCAAGTACATAGAAATAGAAGAACCCTATATATGGGTCTCAAACAAAACTCAACTAACTAAGGTGGCATACTAACTGAGCCACGTCACAATCGTCTAATAGCCTTGAGAAGATCATTCAGCTAGTGCCACATCCACCTAGGAGTCCTAGATCTCCTACGCCCTCTTCTCCCAAACAGACACAGGAAGCACTACAGCAGTTGTCAAGGGCGATTGCTCAATTCCAATCTCTATCTCCATCTAAGCTTCCAAATATCCAAGAGGTGGGACATGACGCCATCTGTAGCTCGCGACCCAAGGATATGCATGAGCAACCTAATGCGACTAGATCAGCTCATGTTCGATCTACAAAGATGAGTGCTCAAAGGCCAACAAAAGACATGACCGCTTCTGATCGCCCTAGGGACTTGACAGCGCAATCCACCAAGGGTAGCCAACCCACTAAACTAGCCGCTACTACTTCCAATCAGGGATCATAGCAGTCACAGCCCTTGGCCGTGACAATACCCTATGTGGAACGTGTCCTTAGAAGTTCACCTATGGAAGAGGTGTCGCAACCAACTTCCTCGAGAACTCCAGCACTTTCAAAGAGCCTAAAGCCTAGGCTGGAGGAGTTAAACTCAAGGGAGCTGGCAGAAGAGCTAGACCCTCTGAAACGGGAGGTAATTGTGCCCTCACAATCGGGCAAGGCTATTCAGCAAACCACGGCTATGTCCCATAAGGACACACTAGAGAAGGGAAATGCTGAGGCCCGACCAAGCACATCAACGGTCGATATAGCCCAGGGTCCAGAGTTGTTGAAAGAGGCACCTTCATTGACCAAGAAAAGGAGGAGAAAGCAGAGAAAACCGCAACAGATGCAGGTGGTTGTGGACCCAAAGAACATTGAGACGAAGGGCGCTGGAGAGCTAATGAATAAAGCATTGAGTCCATCCACCAATGAACCCACTGATGCCTCTCCTAATAGTGGTGAAACCCCAGACACATCCATGTGTTCTGAGAAACCAAAGCAACCGTTGCCATCAACAGTTGCTTGCAACACTCTATCCACTGACAATAGAACTCACATTGATAAATCAAGAGTGGATACAACGCTGTCACAACAGGGTGACAAATCTATACCAGTCACATCCGAGAAGGACCATGACGAAATAACAGCAAAACCTCAGGAGAAATGTGAGAACCCCAAGAGCATAAGAAAACCTAGCGTGGACCAATCTTGCTCATCTAGGCCTGAGCCCCCAGCCATGCTAAAGCCTAAGGAAACTCTTAGAACTTTGCATGAGATAGCAACCGAGCAAGCCCTCGTTGAACATAGAAGTGTCGCAGAATGCTTAACTGAGTTGGAGGCTAAGCTCAAGGTGGTCGCGTGTGTCTACGTCCTTGCGGACATGGGCACAATCCCCAAGGAGCAGCTTGGAGACTACTTGACCTTTCCACTATCATGGGAAGAACAAGAACATCTTAACGGGCACTACGATAGGCTCTTGCATGAACATATGCGACTCATCCCTGACGAGGAGGCTGACGAACTGCGCTTAACCGTCACGTTCAATGAAGTGCTCTGTCGACCGAATCTCATAGACATAGAGCTACTAAAGCGACTGTCAGCAGGCCAGAGTCAATTTGAGCAGCGTTGGTGCGAAAGCCGCGTTGTAATGGCCGAACTAGGGGCTCAGATCATGACGGTCTCAGAAGAGCGATTGGCCAAATGGCGGTCTCAAAGAGACCCAACCTACGTGGCACCAACTTCCCTTCGAGTGCTCACTGACATTCAAGGTGCGGACTTGGCTGGGACTAGGCTACAGGGCCCTTTGATTGATAAGGTTCTCACCGAGGAGGAGTTACATATTGCCAGTAGACTCGGTCAAGGTTCCATGCTACTCGACGTGGCAAAATATCTATCAGTATTAAGTCAGCTGCCACGAATACTAGATGCGTGTGCCACGCTCCGGTACAACCCTGAGTTCTACACTTGGTTCTTATCCTCATGATGTGACATGGATTCATAGATATGTATATAAATAAACACTGATTTTTGCGTCACCATGTATAAACAATATCAACACACACAAGCAATGATAGTCAAGCGCAGGGAGAAGAGTCGGGTTTGACAGGCTAAGCTCCTCAGGTCCTCCTCACATTACACTTTTAAAAGTCGTGTGACCAGCCCCACCTCCAAGTGAAGGGCATGCAACCCATATTGCCGCCATAGGAGGCCTTGACCAACAACTCTGATGGTGTAGACAGGGTGTAGTCCCTTCCTATACACCTTCTTCCCTTTTTGGTCTATCCTCCCGAGGATGTACCCTGTCCCACTCCACGACAACCAGTCCACGCGACTTAGCATAAACTAATATCTGCTAATGACTGGAGGCAACGTGAACATCAGCATGGGGACCATTCCCCTACAACAAACACCGCATGCCTCACCCCTCACCTTCTTGCCATATGCGCTTGATAAACCACACTAAAATCCCTTCCATGCGAACAATTGTATCCTGTATCAAGGTCTAACCCTTGGTTCGTACCTTGTAGGTTTCCTTTTTTAGTGGAACGCATGGAGAATCATGGAGATTTGGCTTGCAAAGACGCTCTTCGCAAGAGACGGGAGCATGTGGCACGCGCCCCTCCACCGGAGCGCTACGTGCCCACCATCAAGAGGTATGCCAAGAAGCGAGGCCCTAAGCGACATTGCCCAGGGCGAAGGCCGAAGAATCCTCGAGTCAAGAAAGTCGAGACTCGAAACCCACAACAGGCCGCATCACTAGTGGTACGCACTCCCAGCTCCCGCTCAGGCCCCAGACGCTCAAAGGCAGAAAGGGCAGCTCGAGAAAGAGAAGAATTTAATGAACTATTTAAAGATATTTTGGAGATGGTAGCGGGCCGGGATTACACCATTCATGTCCCGGCCGACATGTTCCCTGCTCACCCCCACGGGAGTCCCACACCAGCAGAGCCCCAATCACCCGGCCACCCAGACTCGCCCCGCCTCGTACAAATCGAGTAGCCCATAATGGATAAGGGGCTTATCAAATGATAACTGGCCAGGACTTTTGGTTTTTAAATGGTTAAGTGTTCCCGACTTGTTAAGTGTTGACATGTTCTTGACTTGTATGAACTTATCATATCTGCATTTAATATATGCTACGCCTTTAGCAAAAGAAAAAGCTAATCAAGCGCAGGTGATAAATGTCTAGTCAACACCATAGAATTCAAATAAGTGATGTCTCCTTGCATTGCACTGGTTTATTATAGTTGCGGCATACACAATGCATATGCTCTCATGAAGCGACAAGTGGATGCAGGATAATACAGGTCCTTGTGCGAAAATGTTCAATGCCCAAATCACTGCAACACCCACAACCCCACAACGAGCCGCGGCAAAGCCACGCTGCCGAAAGCACCCTTGCCAACCGCCCACATTGCATGGCCCACAAAACATTCCTGGGCCACGCCCCCTTCTTGGGTCAAGCTCTATAGTTGGCTCACGGCAGTCGTTACCTCAACTGTACCCACATCGCATGTGCCGCAAGGAGGGTTGCAATATCTCAAGTGTATCTCCCCCTTTCGCCAATTGCTTCTCTAACAACGAGGCTAGGGCACCATCATCATTATACTATTCATTTTCTGAGCATTCGAAGCTTGACATTTTCCAACCCATTGAAAGGCTGAGAGCATCAACATATTGTAATGGTTGTACTCAGGAAAAAAAAAAGAAAAAGAAAAGAAAAGAAATAAAAAGAAAAGAAAAGAAAAGAAAAAAATGGAAAAATAAGAAGCACCCACGATCACAGGACAGCACCTAGGGGTCCTCAAATTAGGTACGTCTGGTGACCTTGGTCGACCGGCTTCATCCCTAGTCCCCTAGCCCCTTACAATCACCCACAATTGTTCAGGGCACATCAAGGGCATGACATACGTGGGGAGCTTGTCTCGCCTAGGGTTAGACTTGTCACCCTGACCCACTTGCACAATTTTCTTTTGCACTCTGCCTTAGTACCATTGCAATCAATGGTGATAAGCACCACACGATTGGCCATGAAAATTACACCGTACTCATCAAGCAAGTCCAATAATTTCGAGCTACTAAAAGTGCAGTGTCCTTGTATTCCATTATGCTACATCGTGCAGTCACAATGCAAAGGATGTCTCATATGCCTTCACGCGTACTCCTTCTCCACATGGACAACTTTGCTTCATCCATGAATTGTTATGAGAAACTAGCCCATGGCCTTCTAACTATGTAATATCTAAGTATGCATGAGCACTCACATAATATTTGCACCGAAGTATATCCACAGTTTGGGTCCTCAAGTGCAGGACAATACTCTAGGCTTGCTTCGAGTTCGACCTGTCTCCCAAACTAATCAAAATATGTCTTGTGCACGATGAGAAGCCTAGCACTACCCCTTAAGGAGAGATCACAGGTGAGGTTTTCCAATTGCAGGTATAAGGTGTTGTTTGCTCTTCATCAACACTCAACTGTGATACTTGTCCCTTACCATCCAACAAGCCTGCAAAGAATCGTCATGTGCAGAATCCCCAACACACCAACACTTGTGCTGGCCATCAATGCAATCCCCAACACAGCATAGCCCTACCACCAACTCCAACAACCTCCCACCAGCCACCTTGGCCACCAACAGGCCCCTAGGACCTTCTGCTACACCACCACCAACACTCCTCCACGGAAACCACAGGCGTCCTTGTCACCCACGTCTTCGGTGCATGCTACAGCTTGCTACGTACGACAGTGAGTGCCATGGGACTGGCACTCGTCTAGGAGGGGGGTAATGTTAACCCCAACATGAAGAAAGCAAAAAGAAGTGGAAAAGACGCAATGCAAAGGTGGAAAAAAGGTAGCCCGACTGAAGAAAGAAAAGAAGAAAAGGCCAAAAGCGCAAGGGCAACCTTAAAAGTCCAAGGCAAAGGCAAAAGGGGAAAGGCGCATTTTAAAATAAAAAGGCGCACCCTGAAATCTTGTAAAAGAGCGCGGGGCTCTCACCCGTGCAATTTGTAAAGGTAGACGGGCGGTGGAAAGGAAGCTAGGAAGATAGAAGGACAATGGGAAAAAGGGCCTAGGCTATGGCCGGCCATGTAAAAAGGGAAAAAGGGGATGACCGCCCAAAAGGGATTTAGGGTTTTGTATATAAAGTTGAAAAGTGAATGAGAAGCTCATTCTTGTGTGTGGCCAAAAGTAGCTCTCCTCTTCTTCTTCTTCTTCTTGTTCTTGCTTGCTTGAGCTTGTGCTTGAGAGAGGGAGTGTGAGAGTGTGAGGGAGTGAGTGTGTGAGGGTGAGGGACCGAGGAGGAGAAGCTCTCCATCGTCTCCTCTCTTCTTCTCTTCTCTTCTCTTCTCTTGTCTTGCTCGCGGCAATGGAGCTTGGAGCATGGAGCTTGAGGATGGAGCTTGCTTGAAGCTTGCACTTGGATCGTGGAGCTACCGGAGTGCGCGGGAGAGGAGGTAACTCGAACGGCATCAAGGTAAGCTCACTACACCCGTAGATATGGATGGCACGTCGGCTATGTGAGAGGTAGCTATTAGGGCTCGGCTTGGAACGCTTGAAACAATAAGCGGTCCGAGGGTCTTGGCGGTTGAGTGAAAGCTCCCACACTATTTTCCCGCTCCTCTGTGCTGCGGTAAACACGGTAACAAGAGTGGTATAAGGGGCGATCAACTGACACTTAATACCTCGCTCATCACAAAAATGCTCAAAGGCACGTGAGATATACTTATCTCCATTATTGGTCCTTAGGCATTTCAGCCTATACCCAGAGATTGATTCTCGACAAGAGAGAGCCAACGCTGAAAGATAGCCAAGACATCAAATTTTTGCTTTATGGGATAAGCCCAAACCTTACGTGAATAATTGTCAATAAATGTAACAAAATACTTCACACCCCCTAATAATTGACAGGGCATGGGTCCACATACATTTGAATGCACAAGAGTCAAATGCTCACCCATGCGTGGAATACTAGACTTTTTATGCGGATTCCTAGTCGACCTGACATATAAACAATGATCCCACGACTCAAAATATAAGTAATCAAAAGACGGAAGATACTACAAAGCGCTAAGCATTTTCATTCTCTTAAGTGACATATGCCCAAGACGAGCATACCAGAGCGATACATGTGGGATAGAGCCCACTGAAAAAACATGGTCAATAGTTTCAGATACAACCAAGGTGTTTATGCTACCAGACTTGGCACCTCTTGCAAGAACAAGCCTGCCACAAGTTATCTTCCATGCAGAATCACCAAAGCATATATGATAACCTGCATCATCAAGCTACCTAGCAGACATAAGGCTTTTAGTCAAGGAGGGTACATGATGTATATTATGTAGAACAAAAGTGCTACCAGAGGGAAATTGTAGAGTGACATCACCAATGCCAACAATAGTAAGAGACCGATCATCACCTAAGCACACAATACTAGATACACTGTGATAGGTATGAAACCATGCACGGTAGGGGGTCACATGAAAAGACACACTTGAATTCAAGAGCCAACACTGTGCATGCATAGACTGAGCCTCGATTAGCTGAGAGGCATCACATGAAGAGGCTGCTAAGATGTAGTCACCAGCGGACTCCTCAGGCTGCATAACATTTATCTCCTCAATCTTTACGCTCGACTTTGCAGGTATAATTTTGTGATCATTGGATTTCTCTTGCACTTTTTCTTTTCCCTTTTCTTTGCTCTTGTTATCATGCATCTTATGGCACTGCGGCCGTATGTGTCCTGCTTTCCCACAATAATGGCATGTAAGATCAAACTTATGTCCACGTGACTTGCTATGTCCATGTGACTTAGACCGGGACTTCTAAGATCCTTCCCATGACAATCATTATCTTTCGTACCACTTCTGCGACCTCTAACGGATAAAGCATGTGAATTGCGGGAAGCATCATTGTTTTTCCTGTTAATTTCTTCCAGTCAAAAGAGCACTCTCTACATCTTTCAATTTTAGCCCATCAAGTTTGTTGGTACAGATCACAATGCAAAATACATCCCAAGACTCAGGTAAAGTGCCAAGCAGAAACAAAGGATGTAGATTATCCTGAAACTCAATACCCTCTTGAAGTAGATTCTTCATGATAGAATGAAACTGGCTAAAGTGAGCAAACAATGGGGTCCCCTCCTTCGTGCAGATATCCATCAAGCCAATACATCTACAAAGCAAGGCTCTGCTTTGCATAAAGTTCATGAATCTTTTCCCATAGATTCCATGCACTCTGATCTTCATCTTCAACAACATTATTGTGGATCTCTTCTTTAGAGAGTGATACAATGATAGTGGACTTGCATAGTGCATCTAAATCAGTCTAGTCATCATCATCTCTTAGTGTCTTAATCTGCAATTTCTGTACCAACACCTGCCATATTTGAGACTTCCAATAGCCATAATTGGTGCCATCCAACTTGGCAATGTTAAACAAAGCCATATTTTTGACATGACCAACCATAATGAGTCAAACAGAGGCAGACTATGTAGAAAATATCATGTTGTAATTAGTAGTAAACAGGCCAAAACCACGGCCAAAACAAGCTGAAAATAAGAGAAATTGCTAAACTGACCAGCTGTCCACCAAACAGTACCAAAAGTACATCAAAATGACATGATTAAGCTCAATACATCACAGTCCGCATAAAACAGCTTAATAAATCACAACAGTGAGAAAATGAGAGCAAACAATGAGCTAACAGTGATCTAAAGTCAAGTATGACTACTAGGTTAGATCTTGCATGAAGCGGACATGTAACAAACACTATAGCAGCTGAGAACCATAATCCAAACACCAAATACCTGACAAAGGTCAGTGTATGCTCAAAGAAAAGACAAATCAAATCAGCCCAAAAGCATTCAATGCAGACAAGTATCTATCAAGAGTATAGACATGTAAGAGATCCCAGTCTCATCTACTCAAGAAGCTTAACTGCATAAACCACAAGCTCTGCAATATCTAGAGATAGCATGACACTCCCACTGGTAAGATCAATGTCAATCGAGTAATCGAGCTCAAAGATAGCATGTGAATGCATAAGGCATCATGGAGCCAAGACCGTATATCAACGAAGCATCTAAAGCAAGGGATAGGTCAAGCATCACCTATAACATCCAGTACATCATGTAACAGTCAATGCCAAATCTCTGACAATCTAAGTAAGCATCCAAGAGCTCCAAAGTATGCAAATGGACACCCAACTGAAGCTCCAAGTGGCAATCAAACACAGACAATGTAAGGAGCATGCATTTTTGACATATCTATCAAAGCATGTACCGAAGGGTTAAGTATAGACCATAGGCATAATGATTGTCACAAAGCAAGCCAGTGTAGACCAATGTCAATCAAATGCCAACCAAGCAAAGCTTGATTGAATCTCAAAAGGCATTCCGGAGCAATACAAGACATGTGCTAACCTCCATATACATCCCTGTAGTCATATGAGTCACCTGGGAAGCACCCTGTAGGTAGAGCATACACTGACCAGATAGGCTTTGGCCCTGGTTATTATAGCAATAAATTCAGTGTCAAAACTGAGTAAATCAGTCCTCAAATGAAGCTCAAAGCCACCTCAAATCATGGGGATACGATATACCAATGTATTACCATCAATGACACACATCAGGAGTGCATATAGAACACCTAGAAGCAATAGGCATATAAAATCCATGTTAAAAGAGGCTCAACCTACTGTATATGGTAGTGAATACACTATCAAACCAAGCTATTTTAGTACCAAAATCAGCTCCAAATCCAACCCATAACACGGCATAGCATTCCCATACATGTAGACATCACTTCAGCATAACCCGACATCATAAGACCAACAAAACTGACCATAGAAGCATTAAATAGAGGGCTTCCCTATATTTCCAGCCAGCAAACCTCGGCCAAAACAGAGTAAATGAAGTGGTTAAATTAGTCCAAAATCAACTCCAAGCAATGACATAGCATCCCCAAATATATAAGCATAAACTGAGCATAACCAGGCATCATCCAACCAATGGCAATGAGTGTAGACATCAAAGATAAGTGCTGCCCTATTTTATGATAGTGTGTGGACTATTATAACAGTCCAAAACTAAAGCTTATCGCTCAAATGGAATACCGAGAGTGGAAGGATCAATCCCAAGCATAAAAACCAAGTGTATAAGTGCTTGTATAGCTACCCAATAAAGAAGATATGTTGTAGGAGATAAAAAACGTGAGCTGCTGCTAAAAAAGGACATGTTTCACATAATGTGATGCTACGCCAGCAAGGTGAGGGCTATGGGGGTTGCTTCAACTTACTCGAGAAAGCTCAAAAAGTGCCCAGGAAGAATGCAATCGAAAGGAAGCTCAAACAAAGTGGCTATGGTTGCCAACAAAGAGATGACTATTGTAGGTATTCGGATGGAAGTTGAGAGTGTGTTGGACCAAGCTTGAGTTTGCAAAGAAGAAGCTCTGATATGAGTTGAAGGGAGGTGAGCCGTAAAGTGGAAGCATGAGCGGGAGCAAGAGCTATGGTGGAAGAAGCAAGAGCAAGAGAGAGAGATACACACAATGTTGGAACTCCAGCAGTCACAATGTGTGACCAGTCTTCCCTTTATTCAAATGTCACTAAAAGAATAAAGAATGAAGTGATAGTGATGGGTGCGCATCGCGTGCAATGTGTAGGCGTGGGTACTATCAGTGCAGTAATACATGGGCGGCTAGGTAGAGGCACCTTTACCCCCAACAAGAACACCTTTTTACACACCTTGGTATACTATAATCTTCAGATATATACATTGTTTCTGCTCTTTCTTGTATTTAGCAAGCTTCTCTAGGTGCTTCACAACTAACATAAACTCTTAGAAACAACTACCTAGCAAGCTGGCAGAATGGGTCACTAGGACTACCTTAGAAACATGTCTTTCAATGCCTGACAATGCCTTTGTAGGAGGTAGGCAAGCACTCACTTAGACCTCCCTCAGATGTTTCTAACCTAACCTTGGGACTTCATCCCTTGAATGCCAGTTCCCAAAAGAAGAAAATCCCCCACAAACACATATGCATTTTGACTAAGGAAAAATAATTTTGGAAAGGAAGAATTACACCTGGACTTGGCCAAAAGAAGCTTTAGTGCAACAAGAGGCTCTCTCCAAGCACTTCTTCAGACTTGCTAGATGCAAAAATACAACATAAAACCATTAAACACACTTATACCAAACAGACACATGGCCCTCTTGGCCTAATGAGATAAATGATATCATGACAAAAGAAACAACCCTCTTGGCCTAAAGAGCATAGGTCATTTTGCTCTAGCCAAATATGGTCTACTTGGCATATAAATTGCATCTTATTAGACTAACAAAGTTAAACCAAAGTGACATAAGGTGTGAGGGCTAGTCTCATACCACAGATGCATGCCAACTCACTATAATTCAATCATTGAGTTTTAATCTTGGACTTTTTGTATAATTCAATCATTGAGTTTTAATCTTGGACTTTATTTATTCAAAACAACATTGAGATTGTGCACAAAGAGTTCTCTTTATGCTTTTCATACTAACACATTTGCTTCATTGCACAAGGAACAACACTGAGTGTACTCATGTTACTAAACCCTTTAACTTTCAAAACAAACGTGTTCTATATGTAAAGTGCATCATAAAAATCAAAATTCACCCTATATTCAGCACTCATGACCCCTCCCCTCCCTACTGCATAATGTTATGCTTGTAATGGTAGATGTACAGGATGTCTCATGTCATTTTCTTATTCAAAAAGCCATAAATCACGCAATATAACATGAAAATGGGGCTAAGCTAAGGCTAAACCTCATGCCTCAGGCCCACCATACATCCACAAACACATTTATAAATTTTTGGCACATAAAAACTATTTTTTTCATATAAAATATATTTTTCTTGACTTATTATATATATATTTTTGTTTTTTTTGACATAAGATGATTAGGAATATTGGGATTTGTTGTCATTCACCATTTCACACTATAGGGATACACTATAACTCAACAAAACCTGTAAAACTCGTGATTTGCCATAAAATCGCACTTTGCAGGTTTCATGTGTTTAACACACAATTATTAAGCGATTAATACTTGCTATTTTTTAAAAAAATGATTCTAATAAAACAAATCACTTCCAAGCAATAGCAATCATTTTCAATCATATAAAACCAAAATGTATTGTAAAACAATGAAGAAACTTACTTACGCATAAACCACATAAAAATCCATGTATATCTCGTGTTTGAGAAGCCATTGACGCTCAATCATGGGGGCCACTGATACTTCCTTGATCTATCTCTTGCATTCCATCGCAAACTGGTACCCATTCCCTCTTATTTTCTCAGCCCATATGAACCACATTTATGGCGAGAGAGAGAGAGATGAGAGAGAAAGATTGATTTTGGATATTGTTGAATACTCCATTATTCTTCGTGAGAATCGGAGCAATGGAGAGCGAAAAATTGATAGAACTCAGGCCCAAGAGTAGGGAGAGAATGGTGATATCCCATTTTTTGGGGGTTTGAGGAGGCCTAGAAAAAAATAGAGCCCCTCCCCCCCATTACATTTTTTTAAACATGTATTTCCTCTTCTTAATCAAGCTTTACACCTAACCCCTCAAATAACTAGTTCATTTTGACAACTTCACACTTGCTACGAGATGAAGGGGGAAATGAGCTCAGAATCACGAAGGACTAGATGATTGGCTTTGTGGCATCGAAATCTACCAACATGTCCTCCATCACGCATTTTCTAGCTCCTGGATCCAGTAGCCATTTTATAATGCGAAACCTTGTGGGGATTAAATGGGGGGTCAAATGGACTCCGATTGATGAATGGACACTTATGTTGGATTCCTGACGTTGAAATGCATATGGGGTAACTCCAGCTCCTTGTTCCACAACCGTTTTATTTTCCATTAAAAATTGCTCTTTTATGCCTCTTGGGGTCTTTTTGCGCATTAAATTGGGCTTCAAAAATCAGCTCTCGCTATATATTTTGTATGATGGCAATACCTAATGAACAAATTGCTGGCCAAGTTTAAGAATCCTACAAACACCAATTCCTTATCCTTGATCAATTCGATTTTAATTCAATTGCTCTAGCCAAATATGTCACTACATATAGCTTCAAGTATGTACTTTCAATGAGAATCCAAACTAGAGAAGTCCGAGTTCCGAAAACTTCTTCAAATCCGTCCTGTTCTGCCTTGGCTTGGCTGGTTCAACACCAAATATCCCAAGCAAATCTTCCAAAACTGCAGGGCTTGTGTTGTTGTAAGAAGTTTGGAATGCTCTAAAGTCAAGACCATTGGATTTCCTTCCTAAAAATGCAACATATGGTACAACAAATAGATCTCCTTAGAATCTAGAGCTACACATCCTTGCTGCTTTGATTCTACAATGCCTCTCTTACTTCATTCCATTTCCAGCTGGTTGCTGAATAAATTGATAGAGATCTACCCACACATCCTACTACATGTCACCCTATACTACTCATAATTCTCTGAAGCATCTTCCTCATGCATAACATGCTTATACAAGTCTTGGAAGCATAAATGTATCTTCACATTGGTGATTGCACACTGTTAGCTCTAGCACCAACATGCCAAGATGAAGCTCTTCAAAACTAAAGCTTCCTGCAATGTAACAAATCTAAGCTAGTAGTCTGAGATCTGTTAGTGGCGCAGATCTAATTTCAGAATTCACAGAGTCAAGCACAAGAGCATTAGTCTGAGGAAACTAGTCATGGTATCATATTTTAGGGAGATTTGAGAATATTTCCATCAACTGCTTAAGCCTATTACGTAGACATTTGATTGCTCAAGCTGTGCGTTTGCAACTCTGCAGCACAAGATGATGACGCTAATGATATTGTGCTACAGCTCTTTACCACATCTTGAATTTTCTGCTGACATAACAAGAAGTTTCAATGTTGTAGCATTGTACAATTAGATCTGTCAAGCTCTAGAAGAGAAGATTAAACCTGCATTTGACTGTGATCAAGCACGAAACGAATCAAGGCTATGGTAGATGATCAGAAATTTTCTGCATAAAAACTGTTCGTCTTCTATCTGTAAAGTTGCCGATCTCTGTACTTGGTATCTTGAAGCCTATAATTTCATAGGCTTAGCCATAAAAAGTAAATATCAGTAGGTCTTCTCCTGGCGTTGTACTCTCTGCTCATACGCAGACATGAAGCAGTAATATAGCGGTTAGTCAAGTCTCCAATCTCAAGGTATTCAATCTTGTAACCAGTTTCGTGAAGCCTTCATTCACCATAGAACTGTAGGCTGCATGAGCCTGAGCATTCACACATAGATTTGAGCATGCATGCAGCTTTCCTGGTCACATAAGCAACTCAGAGTCATGACTATATTCTGGTTATGATGCATTACAATTACATTTCTGTTCTCAAGACAACACCCTCTGCAAATTTATACACAGAAGTCAGCAGACTTGGAATCGGTTTCTGATATACCGCTTACAATAGTACATGGTCAATTGTGCATTCCTAGTCAGACGGTATATTTTCTGGTTACAAGGCAGTCTAGTGGTGGGAGATACGTTGCCACAGCTTGTTTGGTTAGGCACAATTCTCGTCATGGCATGTTCAAATAGCTTACTGGCTTGTGTCCTTTGAGTGTAACAAAAGTTGCAAGGCTTGTGAAGGGGCTTGATGCACCAAAGAATATCAGAGTTTTCAGGAAGAAAGCCTTTGACAGAGAGCTTGCTGTGAGACACCTGTTTGATGAGTTTGGGCCTCTTCCAGGGAAGTTAGACGCATTTGCTAACAAGGCCTCTACGACACAATCAGTGAAGGTAGCTGATCAAGCAGGGGTTGCTTCTCTCCAGCATTATGAGGCTTATCCCAGATTAGTGCAAAGGAAAACACTGTTCATGCAAAGGAAAACATTGTCGTGAGATGGCAGTCAAGATCTGCGCAGGCGGTTTCTTTTTTCTACTGCAAGGTGGGGAGCTTGCCCTGCTCATGCCGACCTTTGTTTGCAACATTAGCCTTGCATCTGGAATGTGACCCTCTTGTGATCCATGGAGATGTTAAACTGAGCAATGTGCTGCTAGATCAGAAATTTTCTGCATACATTGCCAATTTTGGACTTGTAAGGTTCAAGGTCAAGGATCTCGTCTGCGAATCCGGCAAGCAAGAGACTCCTAACAGGGCTGGAATTGAAGCTCCTAAAAAATTCAAATATGATCTTTCAGATCAAGCGTATCAGACGCTAGGCACACCTGAAAGCATGCGTGGATCCAAGATGAGGAGCATCTTTGATGCTGACATTGTAGAGAATGGAGGTAACAGAGAGCATAGACAGGTAAGGAAGATGAAAGGGGCATCATGAACTTTGTGGTAGGTCGAGATGTTCACAGATTGACTCAAGAAGATGCTATCATTGCCTTAAGGAAGCTCTCACCCAGCTTCAACAATAGGATTTAACATGTCTCTCTGCAAGTAGCTTGAACAAAGGGATTTGAAACTTCCCATGGCTTCATCAATGGGGTTCCATGATAGACGAGATGGTACATGCTCTATCCCAGCCAAGTGCAGGGTAGTATGATCCTTCTCTAGACTTAAATTGTTTAGCCTCTTTGGACTGAAATTGTTCAGCCTTGACTCCATAGAATATTAGCTTGATTCAACATGATAGATCTTCAACTGATTCTGAATTTTTAGCTGCAGCACCTCCAATAACTGCAAGAGTGGCCTCATACTTTGAAACTTACCAAATACTCTTGACATGATTGCTGTGTAGAATGCTGTTGTCCATGTCTGTCCACAATTAGGTTTTCCAAGAGGTAAAAGAGTACCAAGATCTCAGAGAAATGCTCTATTCTTACCAATGAGGTTTGTCAAAGAGTATTATAGGCATAGGAGACTCTCCAAGCATTGGGAGAATGACCGCGTGGCTGACTTGTGGGATTTGTTGATGCTGAAGTTAGTGTAATATATGCTGAAGATCAAGGAGTGGATGGAGTAAGTGTATTGGAGTTGTACGAAGTTGAAAACTACCCTATAGACTAACCTGATTGCTCATGTGGATGCTTGAAACACTATTAAAATGGTGCTTGTTGTAAAGCTTAAGAAGAAAGGAGAGTGACTATGGAGTTCATTGTTGATCAAGGTTGAAGGCTAAAGAGAAATGTAAAGATCCATGGCTGCACTCCATGAAAGCTTGAAAAGAAGAAAGGAAAGGCGGACCTTCAAAAGTAACCCTGGCTTAAGTTCTCTCTAACTCCTATTACCTCTCTTTTGTCCAAAATACCTTCAAAATCGGCCTAGAATTGAAAAAGTGTGCTGCTATCTTTAGTGATTGGCCTCCAACTTTGGCCCAAGGCTCCATTAATACTTCTAGGTTTGTTGTCCTCTTGACTGAGATCACTACTGTCAAATGCTCTCTATCATGCATGTACTTGTTGTACTTGAAAATCGACATATTTTTTGATTGAAATATGGAGAAAATAGACTCGGAAAGGAATCAGAAATGGATCAAAGACATGGCTTTGATTCCACTTGTCATGAAGGGACCTGAGGGGAGAGAAAAAGAGAAGAGAGAAGACTACAAGAAAGAGAGAAGAAGAGTGCAGAGGAGAGAAAGTCTAGATGAGGAGAGAGAGACTAAAAATGGAGAGAGAAAGATAGGAAATGAAAGAAGAAGATAGCCGTGAAAGCTGGAGAGAGAGAAGTAAGAACATGACTTGTACTATTTTCAACTTGGTAAAATTAACTAGTCTTTACACATCAACCAAACAACTTTTCCATCCTACATAGATAATGGGATACTCCTAAGATGAGCAATAGGATGTGCTGTATTTTAGCTGTTTTCATAAAACCAAGCATTTAAGTTTTTTTCATTTCTCTAAATTATTCTCCATGAGATGTCATATGGTTAGAGGCACCTGAGTCCATATACCATACACAATCTATCATTACTATCGATGCATTTGCATTTTGCTATATTTATCATGTGTTGCATAACAAAAAACTTCTCATTATCAACTTGATTACCGATGGGTAGATGCATAATTGTTATGTTGTCTTCTCCCATTTCTGTTATTTTCACATCTTCTCTTTTCTGAAAAGTCATATGAAATATGAACTTTTTGATCATAATTATAGAATTCTTTGTTATCATAACTTGCATTCTATTTGCCATGTCCTCTATGGCTCCTTTTGTCTCAAGACTAGCCTCTACCACTTGTATGTGATTGCTCTTGTAAGTTATGAGATTGCCCTTGATTTTTCCCATAATGACCACCACCACAGCCTCTACCACCACAAACTGTGCCTCTACTTGTGTTAGAGTAGAGCATCTATTCTGAACTATTCTTGCTTTGAAGATGCAACAAGACCAAACTTATCAACATAAATATTAGACCTACCAAATTAGAAATGGTGTCTCTTGTGTTGATGGATATTTGAAACTACTTGTACTCCTTGCCCAAGCCATCCAAACATGTAGCCACTATATCATTATCGTCGACTTGTTCTTTAATAGATCCAAGAGCTTTAATAATACTCTTAATGTTCAATGCATAGTCATTAATAGATAGAGTGCCACACTTAATGTTATTTAATTCAAACTTTAACTAAACATTTTTAGCTTTGGTTTTGTACCAAATAGTTTGACTAGGTTATTCCATACTTCTGTAGGACTATTTACATCAAGTATATGCCTAATTATATTGTCTAAAACACTAATGGAAAGCCAATACATAAGTTTCCCTCTGGTTGTAATGTTCTAATTTTTTTTGCGTGAACTACCTCTAATAGGAAATGAGAATAATGATATAGCATTTTTTAAGGATAATGGAATTTCTAGAGCTTGCTCACACTTGGAGCCATGCTCGTCGACACGTAGGAGAGGGAGGATCCCCCTCCCCTCCCCTATTTAAACCATGGGGCTGCTACTATCGAGCAGTGAAGGAAGGAGTGAGGGCCGCCACAACGCCGTGTTGTGTAGTCGATGTGAGAGAGAGAGGGATTGAGGAAGGAAGAAGCCGAGGAGGTTGCTGCGCGTGCTGGCGAGGAGCTGCCAAGTTGCCCGTTGCCTGGACATTGCCGCTTTTTCAATTGGCTCCAAAATTTCCCCCTTCCCCCCCCGCCCGCCCCTCCAACGTAAGCTTCTGGAAGCTTAGAAGCTTCCAAGGAGGGGGCCTTCTTAGCCCCCTTTCCCTTGGGCTTTAAAACAAACCCCCCTTCCTGTGGCCTTGGAGACTTTCTCCCTCATAAAAGGGTTTTGACCTTAAAGGTCTTATCTCCCCGGTTTTTTTTATATAAAAATCCTCTTTAGGGCCCTTGTTCTTATAACCTTCGGGACTACCCCCCTTATATCTTCTCCTAAGGCCTCCTTAGGCCCCCTTTTCCAATAGCCTTTAAGGCTACTTTTCCCCCCCTTGGAGTTCCTCCCTTAGGATTCTATAAGGCCCTTTTTCCCCCAAGAAAATTTGTCCTTAGCCCTTTCCTTTCCCTATGCAAAGTACCCTTGGGGCTTTGTTTTTTTCCCGCACTCGTAAAAGGAAAGAGAGTGTTGAGGGTCTTTTAACACCTCCCTTTCCCACTCAAAAACCCTTGTAAGGGATTCCACACCTTTTTATTCCCCGTTCGTGCGAGTCCTTACAAAGGCCATTAAGCCTTCCCCATGGCTTTAATGGGTCTTAGTCGTGAAAGATTTTGAACACCCCCTTTCAAATTCCCTACTTCAAGGAGGAAGCCTTCTAAAAACTGCTTTCGACGGACGGTGCAAGTTATTGCAAAAGAGAGACATGGTGGAATAATTTCAAAAAGGAGTTGTAAAGCTTCTTCCACGGTGGAAATGCCTCCTAAGAAAGTCCAAGGCGCAGCCGCGGGAGGGTCATCTCCCAGCATCCACGTGGACATCTCACCCCAAGCCCAGGTTTTTCTTCCTAATTTTTATTTGGTATTGTTGTAATTCAATCATGCAAGGTTAATTGTTGGAAATAGGATATATTTTTGTCATAAATGCTCACAACGGAGGAACTTAGTCATTAATACTTTCCATGAATCATGCAAAATAAAGAAAGCATAAATGCATTTCGAGCAAATAGCTTTATGCATTGAAATGAATTAAAAATTAGATTATTGTCCATTAAAATAGTATACTTCGTTTAAGCCTAGAAGTATAAACTGCATATCGCACTATTAACCCATATCCTCTTTGTAAGGAATCATCGTGGAAAGTGCAAGGCATAAAATGATTCTTATGATGCATAACCCTAAGAAATTATCGTTTGTCAATTGCATAAATTATCAAGTAAAATGTTGCTTGTTTAGCATGAATTTTTGTTCGCAAAGTTATAGGAAGATTAGTTGGAATTTAACCTAACCTATGCCTGACCTCAAATCGATAAGTTAGGGTTGAAAAATCAATTTACGCATAGACAACGAGTCATGTGAAAAATGATCACATAATTATCTTCTAGAGTTAAACAAATTGGCATAAACCTAAAACACCTAAGCCACGGAGTACTAATTTAGAATGAGTTAAATTCCAAGAAATTCACTAGGAAATTAATACGTGACCTAATCGTACGTATTGTTAAAACTGATATTCCTATACCTTAAATACTTGCCCACATTCACTGAATGTAGGGACAGTGAAAAATGTAATTGGAAAGTGAAATAGGGTTTGCCCCTAAGAATCTTACGAGATGGAACTTGGAACTCTAGGACTGACAACGTCAGCCTAAAGTAATGAGGAACAGATTGTTTCATGACTCCGTTCAATGAGTAGAATAAGTCTCATAGTTCGACGCGACACTTGCGCAGCAAGTGCGGAGTCATATGATCTTGTGATTGAAACACAAGGGAATGGCCAAATTCTCGCATGAGGTTGGCAGGTCCTTATGCATGTTATCTTGCAAGAGGATAAATAATCATCCTAATTTAGTATCATTCTTGAGTAAAGAAGATTGCTTGGAAGTAATGGACTAACCGATAAACTGAAATAACCTATGAACTTAAGGTTTGACCAAGTCGGGTTAATAGGGTATGCCCTAACCTAGGATATAGGGGATCTTGCCAAGTTGCAAGTCATCCCGGATCGAGTGCTGGATGCATTCGAAAGGAAGGATTCATTCCTTAGCAGTTTGCCAACAAAAACGATCAATGGAAATGTTTGTGCTCGCTACAGATTTTAGAGCACTGTTTGGCTTTGTTTGATCAATGAATTAAAATATAAATGGATACCTATACTTCAGGTTGAAGGCCTAAAGGGAGAGGCAGCTTGAGTTACCCCCGGCTGCCTGCCTGACCCTAACCAAGGGGGTTGTTGATCGCACCAGGAAAGTGGACCAAACCCACCGTGAGAGGTCTCTCTGTTGATCGCTACTTGGAGCAGGAGGATGCTTGGGTGCCAGGGGGGCTCTGGTCATAAATTTCTCGCTTTCCGGGCCCTGCACAAGAGACTAACGTGACTGGGGATTGGATCTCGAGGCCTGCATACTAGTCTACGGGTGGAAACTTGGATTAGTGATCCCTGTGGATTGCTGGATAGCCTTCGGGCGGATTGTGGATAAGCCTACGGGCTGGACTCTTTGTATTTCAAAGATAAATATGATAACTGTTAATAAGGAACTTGTTTGATATTGTTTTTCTATGTCAAGTGATATGATTACGTGAAAGAACCAGTGCCTAACAGGCTAATTAAAGAAGCTGATTGTTACATGTCCAACTAAATGTGCTAGGTAATTAAATAACTAAAACAACCCAAGGAAAGTGCGGTGGATGTGGCTATAGTCCATCCTACGGATGGGTGGTCCCGGTTGGCCGGGAACTTTTCTCAAATCACGATGGACAACAGGAAGATCGTCAAAGAACACGAACAACAAAAGCGTTGACTTAGAGTTATGATTGAACTCGATTTACGCTGTTTTAGGGGAATGGAATGGGACTATGCCTTATGGCAGAGAGGTTGAGCTTTGCATCCCTCTTGTTTCCTATTCTCCTTGAACCAAGTGCAGCGTGAAACCGCTTCGGACCTAGCGTTTTTCGTAAAGTAGTTCGCTTGGGTCTGACGGTTGTTGCCATTAGGAAATGACCAATAAGGAAAACCCTAATTCAAGTCGATCCTAAGTGGGAATGGCCGAAATACTTCCGCTATGTGGCAGACGCGGAAAGCCCTAGATCGCAAACCCGGTAACATTCCATGGGAGTTCCGGGTGGAGCTTTCTAGACATCCTTTCCGATGGATTGCTAAGACGTGTCCTGAAGATACAAGTGGACACGTTACACTGGTTCCATTCCTCAAATGCCTTGATCTCCTCAAGTATGGCATTTTCCTCTAGTAATTCTAGAGCCTTAGCATTATCTCCTTTGATGTAGTTCTAATATCCTTTACTCATAAAGAAATTGGTCAATGTAAACTTCCAAGTTTTGCTTTTATCAATAACCTATTAATTTAAGTAAACTATCACCTATACTGAACTTAATACATAAGCATACCCTTAGCAACACTTATACTATTTGACAATATCTAAATACTATTTACCACACGCAATACTTGTAAATTTTTTGCAAAATTTCAAGGTTTGCAGAGTTCATGTGCTTATTAGATTCATATAAGAATAGCCTCTAGCTCTTGAATAAAGACAGAAACACAACTGCAATGCAAATCTGGTCGCACAAACTTATACTAGAGGTCATCATAGGTCTAAATTAGATGTATTGAATACTCACTTGAGTACTCCAATCTCACGACGATAGCTCATCAACAATTAGAGACTGTATGAGAGAGATCTCCACATGTGTACTCCACACTAGGGTTTCCTTGTAGACTATTGTGCTTATGGCTTACAACTCCTTGCTTGAACATTGCTTTGTTACTCAGTAGGAAATGAGATCCCTATGACCATAGAAGGAGTGTGATCACATATAGCTTAACCTTGTGGGGCTAGAAGGTCCCATCCTAGGCATGATAGTTTTATCCACTCTTGTGAAAGTGATGGCTTTGAACTTTTTTTTTGAATTAATATAATATTGTTTTTCTAAGTGTTTGATCATGTGCTTGAATATTTTCAAAACCAATCCGATATAATGAATTAATAAAAGTAAGTTGCTTTTATATGTTTACACAGTATGGTAGTATGTTCTACTTAATTAGATGACTAAAACAAACTTATTGAGGAGAGTGGGAGGCCTTGGTCCCAACAACAATTGAGAGTATATGGCTAGGAGGACCTAATAAGTCTAGTAACTTTACATAAGATACAACAATTTTGTAAACCATATTTGAATTAATAAGGATAGTCCTTACTTTTATTGTGAGAAATTTGTGAGATGTGGATATGCTAGTAATTGAGCTATTTTGACAAATAAGTTATGATGCCCATTACGTCTAGTTTATCTTTCAGATTATATACACAATGTCTTGTTGATTACTTGTGTTGGAATTTTGAGAGAGTACTTTGAGTATCTAAGAAAAAGCACACCTTTGGACTTGCCTTAGCATACAGAAAGGCTATGGATGGAGCATGACATGGGGATGGGATCGATCCCTACTTCTACTTGGATTCGAGCCTTTAGGAAGACTTGAGAACCCACTTTAAGCTATTGAACTGCCTTGAAAAGCTTAAGTTAATTCAAATTTATAAAGTAAGACAACATTTGAAAGGACAATGTGCAATATGTAAACAAAAAATGTGTAATGAGAAATGAGACCAAGATTTTAGAACACTTGAGCAATTTTTGAAGCTTTTTGATGTTTTTAAGGCTCAAGCAACATATTTGAAGCCTTAAAACATTCAAAACTCTACATGGTGACACCACATTTTCAAGTGCATAAAAGGTGGCTTTTATGCAAATAATAAAGTGGAAGTCGAGATGGAGCTCAAATTGGGATTGTAGGTAATAAAAAGGACAACAAAATGTCAAAGTTTATGAAAACATTCACATTTGTGCAATTGATTTGTCAAAAACACCCTAGAAAGTGGAGAATGTGGAGGGCTTAATGAAAAACAAATGAAATTCAAATGGCATATTATACATGAAATAAAATATTGTTAAATGAAAAGTCATGAAGATTGGGAATGAGGGGCCTTGTAGATTAGAGAACAAAGAAAGGATGCATTTTTCACTTGGCCTCATGATTGGTATCATCATCATCATCATGATCATGATCATGAGAATCTTGCACATTTGATTGAGGGTTCTAGGCCCAAGTGATGAGAGGAATACATCAATCTAGTTCTTGTTGAATGTGAAAAAATTAGCATTTCAATATTTCTCTCTCGTCCCTTTGTTTCTCTCTCCTTCGTAGCCATGTCTTCCATAGTGGTTGTTTTTGTATGTATCATATATCTCATTAAAAATGTGAAGAGAGGGGGTGGGGGTTAAGAAGATGGTTCAAGTTTAATATGTTGGAGTAGAATGGAGTCCAAGAGGAGTGCGTCACCAGTAACTAATGCATCAATGGTGGCTCTTATTATCCCTTCGCTCCTATGCCTCCGTGGGTTTATTGTGTGTGTTCGTGTATTCATATCACCTGCATTTAAGGCCCACTTATAAATACCCTTATTTATGGATTTTCCTTGAATAAAATACAGTCATTTTCTATTTAATTTATAAATAACCCCTTTATATGGCACCCTTTTGTATGTTAAAAAGTATTTAAAAATGGAATTTCAAAAATTGCTTATGTTGAACCCACATGATACATACAGATATACATAAGCGACTCCCCCAAGCTATATTCTTTGGAATTATGAAAAACGTGATTTTATCAAGTAAGTGTAATGTATAGTTCATAGAAGAGATCAAATAAATTTTTTACATGGATTCTTTCATGATGTATTATTTGTTGCTTTTGGTTGTGCAAGAGAAAAATAAGTAAATGCCATATTTTATAACCCAAAATACAAGAAAATGCTTAAAGTTATTACAATGAACATAAATAATTTACCAATAAATGAGAAGAATTAATGTTAGGATATATGCATGCAAAATGATAAAAAAATATATTTTAAAACATTTTCCCTTGCCGTTGATCAATTTTCATGTCGAATGATGTGTTTATACAAGTTTGTAGCAGCACAAGAGTAGTGTCAATGCCATCTTGTTGTGGCAATTTAAAGTGTGTGTAATATGTGCATAATAAGAGCATGAATGGAATGTAAGTAGGAGGGTTATATTAGAAAAAAAATTAAAACTTTCCTCATTTTGTATAAAGACACAACAAAATTAAGAAATTGGCCCCTTTTAATGTATCATGCATCTCCACATATTACGCTTTACATATATACATATTTGTGCCATTAAAATAAGATACTTAAAGTTTCATTTATTGGTTTTTCCTTAAGCATATTTAGAGATGATCATGTGTTTATTTAAACTATTGCTAGCATACGGTTGGTTGCCTTGGTGCCAATAATTTTTATGATACAACACCACACATGGTAGAATTGCATGCATGGAAAGTGAAAAGGTTGTTTATGCACCTACATTATTATTTGATTAAAGTGCATTTGAGCACTAGACATCCACTTGTTGCATTCTATATGCTATGATCATACGAGAACACATTATAATGATCTTTTCCCTGTGACTGAGTGGGCGAGGATCTCCAAGCTGTTAGCCTAGGAGTGATAAATTTCCTTTGGGGCTTTAATAAGGATGAGGGAAGTGTATACATTCATGACAATTTATGTGAAAGAAAGGGATGGTTGGGTACTTAAATCCCTACACCATAAGTGAGGTTTATGGTTAGGGGCCATAGCAACCTATCTCCTAGGGGATAGCCAATGTTTATGACATGTTGATTTGTTCACTAATATTTTTGGAAAAATTTCTTGCTTGGGAAAGTTTGGTTGATGGCAATAATTAGGACTACAATAGCATGATATTGAACATCGAGTTCTATTTGTAGTGAGTCACTCATGATTATAGGGCAGTGGGGGTTGGTGTTTGAGTGTGAGGCTTGAGTGAGCTCTAGGTGTTAGGGAAAACCATTGTTGGGTCCATTTTAGGTCACAAAAAGTGGTGCATTTTCCAATAGTTTCCATTAGTGATCAAAGTGCTAGGGTCTAGTGGTCTCAAGATTGTATCATGACTATTAAGTCTAGTGACTTGTCTATCCTTTATGGATTGATGAGGTCTACTGCTAGCTAGTGGGCCATGTTAGGTGTAGTAGTAGGGCTTTACACTTGCTTGTCGGCACTTATCTTAGTTCCACTTCTTCTGCTACTGTACTTGTGCCTAGCATGTACTCTCTTGTTGGGCTCATCATTGCCAATTCATGAGATTGGGAGGGCTACTTCACAAATCTCCAAATGGCCAGGGCACTCTCCTCCTCCTCCTGTTACCTTAGTCATTCTTCCTCCTCTTCTTGCCTCTTTCAACACTCTTCTTCTAATCTCTTTGATTCCTCCTCCACCCTTTGCAACTCCTTGTTTTCATCAGAGGTGGATCAAGTTCTCCTTATGGGGATTTTGAGAGTGATCTTTTTCCTCTCCCTTTGGCTTGACAACTTTGAGCCTTGCTGCTCACTAACTGTCCTCTCACTCAAGGCTTCTTGGTATTGAGGTGGTTGGTCATTCTTCTTTTCATTAGCAACTCCCTCTGTATTGTCTTGTTGTTCCTTGTGGACTTCGTCTTCCCCCTATTCTCCTGCTAAAAGCGAGATGGTTGGGCTTGTTGGGGTGGAGAGCAATGCTCCTCTTGGATTGATGATAGCTTCGGGGTCTCCTCTGCTACTTATCTTTTTGCCTCCCCAGAGCTTCCCGAATGATGGCAGTTAACACTCCTCCAAAGCCTATAGTCGAAATGTTGGAGGCAATTTTTTTTAAGACTTTGTTGTGGTAGCTAAAGAGTTCCCTTCTACCACCCTTGGTGTTGTGGCTAGTACCTTTGCCAATGCATATATTGTCTTCTAGACACATGCATTCCAATTTACCTCATCCAAGGCATTGGTTGCAAGGCTCTTCAGCAATGATACACCTATTTTTTTTAATAAGAGCATTATGTCTCTAGCTTGAGAAAAGGGTGTGGACCATTAGATTGTAGTCGAATGGTGGGGTCTAGAATATCAACTAGCCGTTGATTCCATCATTAGTGTAAACCTTCTTTTTGTCTTTCCCCAACATCCCATACACATCTCTCTTTGGCTTCTTTTGACTTCTCTACTAATCCTAGTGCCTTCTCCACAATTTCTCAATTAATGACAACTTCCATCTTTCTAGAGGTTTTAGCTTGCCTGATGGCCACCATGCAACTATTCCTTTGGATGTCACAAGTCCTCGGGAATTCTATGCTCTTTCCATGGGATTGCACTGGTCGACTATTTCTCTCACTACGCCTTCTTTGTTCATTGGCTCTCCCAAATTATTGATGCTATGGTACTTTATTGGTTGTAAACTTGTGTTTTAGTGGCCAATCAGTACTTGTTGTGCTTCTCTTTGAGAACAAGAGTTGGCATGACATCTTGAGTTCTTATTATGGCACAAGAGCTTACAATTAGCTCCTTTGAGATTGCTTTTTGCAAAAAAGGAAAAGTTTAAGATTGAACATTATAGAATGGTGTGATGTTCCAGTAAGGAATGGAAACTTTTTATACTTCAAGCAATCCACACATTCCAAGCATGAATTCCATAAAAGATTTTCTTCAAGTACAAATTCCCTTTATTCGTCCTTTTTTGCTTTTGAACCTTTTTTTTCTTTTGAAATTCGGTTTGAAGTTTTGAAGTTCAAGTCATGTTTTCTTTTCTAGCTTACCCCCTTCTCCTCAACAATGATAAAAATCCTTCCTAGGATTTGAGGATGAATGGTTAAGGGCATGAAGCACTTGCTTGCAGTGCTTTATTTTTTCATGAGCCAAGCATAGAACTATGGGTTATACTTTAAGTGGGTGTGACTATCCATATTTTGAGGCCTAATGTCTATTTGCATAATGTAGGTCAAGACATTAGTTAGGAAGTCTCCAAAGTTCATCATGCTAGCAACATGTAGTTCTTCATCAGTCATCAGGAGTCAATCCAAATAGGAATGGACCATGACATGTTCCTCTAAAGGTTGTTTGCACGTGATGGCCAAGACTCTAAATGAGGTAAGAGCCACATAGGTAGGGTCATAGTGAACCGTTTTGATTGCGTGTCTCTACTCGGCGTTGGTCATAATTTGGCAACCCTCTTATTTCCACTGGAGACCTAGAGCATACCATTTTTGCATAAAGGAAGAGTAAGAGTCGGCTAACTACTCCAGCTCTTCTAGCTCCTGGCTTGCTGTAGAGACTTTGCTTCTTCTATAGGATATGAGCAACCTCTGTTTAAAAGCTTTCTCTCAAGAAATATCATTGTCAATCAAGGCTTTGGCCTCTTCAGGAATCTTTACAAATAAACTCATATTCCTCCCAAGTGCATGGTAACGAGTGGACTTCCTTTGCAAATGTCTCGTCAAGGAGGCCTAAATCCAACCATCCATAGATCCTAGCTAGCATGGTGAAGGCAGCATCCAAGCATCTGATGCATGTGACTAGGTCATCCCCCATGTTCGTGGCTAGGTTTGAGGCTAGATCTATGCTCATAGGAGGGTCTGAGGCCTACGGTGAGAGGTTGGGGTTTGGTTGTGAACTAGATAACTCTACTACTAATGCTTGCCTTCTAGGCTGTTCAGTGGGGGTGTTTGTTCGTTACTTGTGCAATGGGTTGGTCTTGTGGCTGAGTAAATGTACTGCTTGCTACTTGTGGAGTAGTTGGAACACTAGAAGTGTCAGGCTAAGTTGATCTAGGGGCAGCTGGTTGTGTTTTTGATCGATAGACTTGTTGAGACTCGATGGGTTTGGTTCCTTTTGGGCAGTTCATTTCTCATACCTAGCTAGCTCATCATTTTGTGGAGATGGCTTGGAAAGTGGTGGTGGATGAGGGACCCTCGGGCCACTCATGATCTTGGGTAACCAAATCCAAGCATTACCTTCGTAGTAACCTTGAGCATGCAATAGGTCTTTGGACATCCATCGCGATTTGACCATTAGTCTACTTCTATAGTGCCATTTTTGTGTCCTAGGCCTTGGGCGTGAGGTTCGGTGGTTATATGAGTCTGTGTGGTTTGACATCTAGGATTGTGGTTGTTGTTTGGGCACCCATTTGAGCTTATGCTCAGTGGTCTTGGATGTGTCTCCTTTGGGTTACATGCGATTTGTCTTGGTAGGGTGGGACAAGTCATGACCCCCTCCTTAGACCTTGCACTTGGTTCCTCTACCGGTGGCATTGTTGTCTTAGATGGAGTTGTGCTACCCTTGCTGAAAGCCAACACTATCCAAACATTGCCAATGGCAAGATGAATGCACTGTAAGTCGTAGTTTTTGAGAAATAGACAAATAATATATGCTCCATGAAGAGATGTCTTGAATCCCATATGCACAGTGAGGAGAGTGGAACAACCCAACTTCTATAAAGCATTGTACTTGACTATCACATTCATAATGATGAATACAATATCATGATGCTTTCCTCTTTTAGTTAGTGTCATTGTCATTGTCAGTCTAATACACAAGCTTGTCTTTATGAGTCCAAGCTTCCATCTTGGAACCTAATTCACTTGTATAACAGTTGTCTACTCATTGTCCATGTCAACATGAATTTAGTCGTATCTGCTCCTCTTGCATGCAGCGCGATACTCACCATCACCATAGGGTAACTGAAGCTTTATCTCTAAGCTTTCTCCAGCTCAGAGGGTTCCCTAAATGATATCTTGTATGAGCTGAAATCTGAGAAATACCAGTCGAGTACAGAAACTCTAACTATGGATTGCATAGCCACTCAAGCTTTGTTTAGTCTTCACCTTCCAACCTCCATAACTCATGCCATACTCTAGATCTAGCATTTTCACAATAGTCGATATTGCAGTGTGCTTGTTTCTTCAATGCACGTCCTAACTGCAATTTCTTACCAGTGGCCTTAGTGTTAGGAATCACGTAGAAGATCATAGGAAGGCTTTTAGTCTCGACAGAGACCACTATTTTGCACTTTCACAGTAGTGAGTAGGATTGTCCCCCAAACGGGATGAGTTTTGTGTTAGTAGATTGCAAATAGGGTTGACCAATGAGGGTCCAATGATCGTGTGTAAGGATATTACAATCAGCTCCCTCATCAATGAATGCATCAAAGGCATATGTCGTGTGGCCAGTGGTTGATATGTGAAAGTATGCAGGTGCCACTACTTTCTCATCCTCTTCCTCAATCTGAGTGATGGTGGCTACTCTTATGTTTATAGTAGGCATGTTCAACATTGGAGGCTCTTGTGGTGGGTGCACTGGTGTTGGTTGATTGCTAGAGCTCCTAGCCATCATGCATAGTGGTATTGATGGTGGGACCCTACTCTTCGGTAGCTGAGATGGTGGGACTTTGTGGGACTCATCGGCAGCCTATTTATAATTCTCCTCTTCATCTGAGAATGTCAAATCAATGGTGGCTAGCACATGTATCCAATCCTACTCATCCTCATGAGGCAAGGGATATACATTGTTAGTGGCCCCCTTAGGAATTGCTGACTTTTGCATCTCCTTTCAACATGGTAGAGATGGCATCTAAGTCGATTGAATTGGTCTTCCAAGTATCCATCTCGACTCTCATGACTTTCGATCTATTGTGTAAGAACATTAAATCATTGCCCCAGTCTTCTATCACTCATGTGTTTCACATCCAGGGTCGGCCTAGTAGGATATCATAGTCCACTCCCTTTATAACTATGAAGTTCACTGAGAATTGGATTCCCACTATCTTCAAGGGCTAATATTTTATCATCCCAAATGGCCTAACTCTCATTCCATTGGCTAGTGTGACGTTAAACATTGTGGTCTCCACAGGTGGGTTACCCAAAGCTTGCAAGACTACATGGCTGAGTACACTGAACCCTGCTCGTGTGTCTAGGATCCCCTTTTGTGTATCATCTCCTAATGTGTTTATAGGCAAGACTATGTGCATCTCTGTGCCTTCCCAAAAGGCATTTATGTGCAAAAACTTAGGCATTGAGTTCAAGGTTAAGCTTGATATGTGCATTACCACATCATGGTTAGGGCAGTCGGTCACTCCAAGCTCGTCATGTCATTCTACCCTCTACTTCAACCCTTTCCATAGCATTGGGTTTTGCTTCTGAGCAGCTCTCCTAGGGGTAGGGCCGCAGGGGTAAATATCAACATTGTGACCAAGTTGCCAACCATCTGCTTTTTGTTAGGCTCTATACTCTTTTGCCAATGATCTTGGGAAGCCTGCCTACCTATGGCATCTAGGCTATGTATAATCATTTCACATCCTTTAGGTACGCTTGGGCTTCTCTTACCCACTCCTTGACCTTATCAACCACTTCTAATTGGTGCCTTGGATCGGGATATTCTCCCAATCTTGGCACTTTCCTTTTCTGTTGTTCTAAGAGCAGATGTCCCTACTTTTGCATCTGTGACTTGCTTCCCCTTTGGTAACATGGTGGCATTGTCTATCTTAAGTGTAATCTTCATCTCAACCCTCTTTTTCCTTCTTCTACATCTTTTCTTCACATTGCTAGGTCATGGTAATGAAATACCGGCTTGCTTTGCTTGTGCTCGGGTCATGACATTCAGTGGAATTGGCATGGCTTCCCCATCAAGTGTTTCAATTCCGAACAATCCCAATGCCAAAGTAGTGGAAGTTTTTTGCCTAGGGAACTTAGGATACAAGTGTGTGATCCCACACTAAGGGCATCTCAGGTTGCAAACTTGTCTCTATTGGCCTTGCTCCCTTTCGGGGCATTGAGATGAGATGTGTCCTAGGTGGCTACAAGTCTAGCATGCAATGAGTTCTTGGTTCTATCCTCCTAGACCTCTACCTCTTTCCCTACCCAATGCCATCACTGGCACTAATCTGAAATCCATCAAGATAGGATTACCATTTCATTGTATAAGATATAAGGGGTCACATATGCTTTGTCCTCATCTGACTCCTCTACGTAATGTATCAGAGCGTCATTGAGTGGATGGGTTAAGATGGGTCCAAGTGGTCTAGGCATCCTTGTGGGGTTGATATCCATCCCAGGGATAGTTGGCTTTGAATCATTGGGTGTGCTGAGTCGAAAGGTGGTTTGCTTCGAATGCACACATTGCATATGAGGTCGTGTGAGCCTTCTCATCATCTATTGCAACCTAGCCAACTCTAGCTTCACATCCGCTAACTCCTGGGCTTGGGTTCAACACTCTTTCCCTTGTCTTGGGTGCTCTAGCTAGATCTTTCACTAATGGTTGTAGCTCTTTTTGAGGTTCTAGAGGTAGTGATGTCTTGGGTTGTGGTGGGTCTTGACCTCCTCTCCTTAAGTAGGTCATCGAGTCAAGGGGTAGTAAGTACTGCAAACCAAAAACTATATTCATTCCCTTATAATGGACATGTGCCCCAAATAGGCATGCCAAAGAGATACATGAGGTAAAGACCCCACAGACAAAGCATGATCAACTATAGATCTAGAAACATCTAAGGGATAGAGGCTGCCAGCCTTGGCACCTCTCGCAAGCACAAGCTTGCCACGAGTAATCTTCCATGCAGAGTCTTCAAAAGATACATAATATCCTATGCCATCAAGCTATCTAGTGGACATGAGACTGTGTGTCAATATAGGTATATGACGTACATTGTGCATAACAAAATTGCTACTAGAAGGAAACTGCAACCACATACATAGAGTGTATCTCTATCATCTGCGAAGAACTAGATGAAGCTACTGCAATGATATAATCCCCATCATTATCCTCGGGCTGCATAATATTGATCTCTTCAATTTGAACACTTGATTTAGCACATACTATGCTGTGATCAGAAGACTTTTCTTGCACTTTCTCTTTCCCCTTGTCTTTGCGCCTTTCATTGCTCAATTCATGACACTATGGCCTTATGTGGCCTTTCTTCCCACAATGATGATAAGTGAGATTTGCATTTCTCCCATGAAACTTACTACGCAACTTGCCACATGACTTGGACTGAGATTTCTACGAATCCCATCCACAGCCATTACCATAGTAATTCTTTGCATTTCCATCACGTCGGCCTCTAACTATCAAAGCATGAGACACATGAGAGGCATCCAAGTTCTTATGCTTTATCTTCTGCTTATGAACACAATGGAAACCGCTTGCTTGCTAGGTCACTCTGCACTGGGATTCTCTTAAAGAGACTTCGCACATGGTTGATGTAGTCTCAGATATCATCCTTATCCTTTTAACTGACATTCATCAACCTAACAATGAGGTTGTCAGAGTATCCTACCTCAAAGAATCTCTTGATGAAGAGACTCTTGAGATTATTGAAATAACTGTGTTTGGCATTGTCTAGACTAGTGTACCACGTTCGTCCTTTATCTCCTAAGCAAATTTTGAAAGCTTCTGCACATTAAACAAGGTCTATGAGGCTATTAGCCTCACATACTTGCTCAAATTTCTCTACAAAGCTATACGGGTTGTTGTCAGATACTTCTTGAGTTGCTTGGCAACCATAGGTATCTTCGTTTGGCTCCTAGAATTTGGGGTGATTCCTAGTCCTGCTACCAATGAAGTTGTCAGGGCTGCTCTACAGTCGTGTAGTCTAAGAGTCGCTTCGTAAGAAGCTAGCCTAGTGTAAGATCGGCCTCTAGTGCTCTCTCCCTCTCTGCATTTGGTCTTGTCCTATTTCAGTTGGTGAGTGCTACGCGTTGAACCTCGTGCATTTCTATGTCTTGCCTTATCTTTTGAGCTCATTGCTCTTGATTGTAGGCAGCTATGCCTTGCAACGCTCTCCTTGCCAACTTTCACTCTTCCTTGAGATTGGCTATGATGTCTTTGACTAGTTTACTATAATGCTCCAATTTAGTTGGTAGATCATACTGGGTTATCATTTGTTGGATGTCGACTGGGAATTCTCCAAGTCAAGCTCGTTTTCCAGGTTGGTGTTAGCCCTTGACATATTGCCAATTTCTTGAGCAACTAGGATGTCAATCATATTGATCAGGTCAATGATTCCTAATTTTGCTTATCGCTATTTCTCTTGAACCAGCTCAATGATTCAAGTCTCTCAGTGTTCAATGATTGGTGTCCTTGGCCACTACATAGGATCTCCTCCTACTAGTGGGTTCATTCAACTTATCTTATCTTACATGAATTCCTTGTTATTTAAAACAATCCTCAATGTTAGGAGCACTCAGATATGCTAATGGTGTACTTCTCAAAGTGCATTATGTGAAATCACGCTTTCAATTTCTCTTGTTCATGTCAAATGTTTAATTGATACAGTTGTGCGAATTCAATGGAAACAATATAGTGCAGCACACTCTTGTCTTGATCCTTTCACGTGGGTGATAGCCACTCTAGCTGGTTCATTCTGCTCTCTACGCCTTTCTAAACATGTAGTTTGAGGGGTAGCAGGTTCAATCAGCTAGTTTAGATCTCTATCGAGACACATGGTTGATCGTCTCTAACGCAGTTGTTTTTCCGGACTATTAGGTTGTGATTCTTGAGTCAATCGACTCTATGAGCCATTCTATGCTTCTAGAGGTCTACTAGGGTTTTGGCTAGCTTGGGCTTAGGCTATGCCTACCCTAGGTGCATTGAATGTGCCATAATTGCCATTCTGTAAACTCGTCCAAGTGGCAATGTCCGAGTTTGAGTGGCCTGTCTGAGTCCAAGTGGACTATCCAAGTTCGAGTGGCATGTCTAAGTCTGAGTCAACTATTGGAGTCTGAGTTGCCTGTTTGAGTCCGAGTTTAGAACTTAGACCAATATGGTTCATCCAAATGGACTGAGGACACATATTTTCGAACTAGCAGTAGGACTCAAACAACTGTGGAATTCGTCCAAGCACGGTTTCAAAGTTCCAAAACAATAAGAATTGTGATGAATCTCACACCCACCTTGATCAATCTCTCTATAATCTAGGGAGAAATCATCCAACACAAAGGCACACTCAGAGCTTACCTGTGGGGCTTGAGGACATTATGGTGAAGATTGTCACAAGCACGAAATGGTTTCTAGTCTTGTAGCACACACACACACACACACACACACACACACACACACACACACACACACACACACACACACACACACACACACACACACACACACACACACACACACACACACACACACACACACACACACACAACTAAGAAATGACAAATAAGCTCTCTCTGCCCCCTTGGCTTCTTAAACCCCTTCTCTCTCTTTGCTATATTAATGCCTTAAAGCTCTCTTTTCCCTATTTTTCCATGTTTTGGGTTGCTATTACAGCATAAACCCTACTATGTGTTTCTCTATTTTCCTTATTTTTCCCTCACCTAAATGCATCCAAATTACAAGCAACCACTTACATAATCCAACCTACTTACCTAAATCCAAAAAACCAAAAAAAATTACTTCCAAAGGAGATCGGATATCTCTCTTCAACTCCCTCGCTTTCTACCTATATATCAAGACCAATTCGGGGCAAAACCCTACTTCAATGCTCGGTTCAAATCACACAAGTACTCAAAGCTTGAATCTGTTGGTCCCAGCAACAAAACCAAAATGTGGAAGCTTTCGCTCAACTGCCAAGACCCACGAACCACTTATCGTTTCAAGCATTTCAACCAAGTACAATGGCTACCTCTCACATAACCATATGCACCCTCACACCTACGAGTGTAGTGAGATTACCTGCATGCTCGATCAAGTTGCCTCCTCCCTCAAACAAGTACTCCGATAGCTCCATGATCCAAAGGTGCAAGCCCAAGCAAGCTCGATCCTCAAGCTCCAAGCTCCATGCTCCATTGTCACACGCAAGACAAAAGAGAATAGAAGAGAAGAAGAAGGGAGTAGAAGATGAAGAGCTTCTCCACCACGATTCCTCACCCTCACACACTCACTCCCTTTCTCAAGCACAAGCTCAAGCAAGCAAGAATAATATGAAGAAGAAGATGAAGAGGAGAGCTATCTTTAGCCACACACAAGAATGAGTTTTTTCATTCACTTTTTACCTTTTATACAAACCCTAATCCTCAAGCCCTAATCTCCTCCTTTGGACACCCATCCCTTTTTTTACATGATCAGCCATTTTAGCCTAGGTCCTATTTCCCTATTCCCTTCCTATTTACATTGTTTCTTTAACCATGCCCATCTACATTTACAAATTGCATAGCAGGGAGCATGGCACTCTTTTACAAAGATTTAGAGTGTGCTTTTATATTTTAAATGTGCATTTCCTCTTTTGTACTTGCCCTAAACTTTTAAAGTTGCCCTTGTGCTTTTGGCCTTTTTTCCTCCAATTTCTTCAGTTGAGGACTGCATTTTTCTATTTTTTCATACGTCTTTTTTATTTTATTTTTTATTTCTTTGAACTGGGGTTAACAAAGGTGGTGAAGGAAGAAAATAGGGCTCTTTCTATGTGCATTAGGGTCAGGTAATATGGAATGACCTACAGTAAGTGCATTGTAATATTACTATGGTTATAGATATTGTACCAATGCAATGTGTAATGAACTATGGCATATCTTAATGTACAAGGTGAGTGGAAGAATGTGCAAAGGTTATTATGTAAATTCAAAGAGTGTTTTTGGGTTGTGTGTGTAGTGTAGGGTGCAAGTCTACATGCACAAGGGTGCACACAAGTACTCATGGGTGTGTTAATGGTGCAAGTACTTGTGTATTGACACAACTCCACACAAGCACACATGGGTGTGTCAATGCAAGTACCTATACACTAGAGTGCACATGAGTGCATACAAGCACACATGGGTGTACACAAGTATACATGGGTGTGCCAATGTGCTATTGCACTAACACAAGTACATAAAAGGACATGTGAGTGTGTCAATGCAGTGCACAAGAGTACACACAAGTAGATACAAGTGTATAGGGCCTTACAAGAGCATAGATAAGTACAAAAAAGTACACTAAGGTGCACGATCCATACGTTACTTCTATTGTGAATGGTGGGATGGCACATAGACATTGCAAGGTGCCTTGTTCATTTCCACTTTCACCTATTGGCCCTCCCTTGCAAATAGTGTGGGTGTTGGGCCAAAGAGAGATCGTGAGCATCTATTATGGTGTGTGTGCATGGTGGTGTATAATGGAAGATATGCAATATTTAAGTGCTCATAGTATAATGCAAATACACGTGCATATGAGTGCACATGATGCATGTGTCAATGCAAGTGTCCATGCATGGGTTAGCACATGTTCGTGCACCAGTGCATATGCTAGTGCATTAAATTGAGGTTGTGCATAATGGAGTGTTCCCAAAGGTAGAAAGAAGAAATTCAAACTCAATAATTATTTAAAGACTAGAAAATATCCATACCTTAACTTTAATACATACATCTATGTAGTGGAGCTCACCCCCACTCACCCCCATAGCGTGTCAAATGGCCATATCCCCTCCATAATCTCTTCCTTTAATGCAGTAAAATTATGTGCTAGAAAAATGCATGAATTTATGCATAAATTTTGAGTGAATGTCTTACCTCTACAAAAGGGCTGAATAAGACTCCCCTTAGCTCTTGTCATGGTGGCTCTTTTCCTTCTGTGGCAGTCTCTTCTATTTGTAATGGCTCCTTCTCAATCACTCATCCTCTCTCTACCCATAGTGTTGTGGGTGTGGACAATGGGGCATAAGGATTGGCAAGGAGAAAGTGGGGAAAGAAGAGGACACAAAGGATATTAAGAAAGATAGGGATGCACATGATTGTTGGCACTGATGATGCTCTTCTTCCCTCAACGCCTCCTATGTTGAACTTTATGCCTCTTACTCAAGATTACCTTGATGCTATGGTGTTGTAAGGACACAATCTGCTGCTAACTTTTGGATAGGAGATGATGAAAAAGTGAAGGGACAATTGATGAAGCTTCAAGTTGAAATCCAGGACACTTGGATTCAGCATGAATAAAAGAGGAAGAAGGAGATGAAATGGATGATGATGACGCTAGAGAGCTTGTGGAGAGTAATGAAAAAAAAAAGTGGATCTCTATTGCATGTAGTAATTTGTGGACAACATAGAGCTTGTGGATCTATTGGTACTATAGAAGACATGGATAGAAAAGGGAGAGTATGGGCTAGTTGCACTTGTAGCATGTGATAGTAGCAAGTCATGGGCTATTTGTGCCTCTAGGAGAGAATTCATGGTGTGTAGAGAAAGTCATGGTATCAAGAAGTGAACCGGAGAGAGAGAAAGAGAAGAGAGAACATTGAAGAAGAAAGAGAAGAAGAAGTGCATAAGTGAGAGAAAGAGAGTGACGAGGAGAGAGAAAGACAAGAAAGAGAAAGAAGCCATTGAAGCTAAGAGAAAGGTAATGAGAAGGACAGTAATGTGTTAATGTGTCAAAAAGATGAGAAAATTTACATGTCCCCTCCTTTTATACCAATGTCAATGTGACATGTCATTAATACTATTTACACACTAAATACTTATTCTTCCCAACTTCTTACAATCCATCTCATCCCAAAGGTTTTTGCCCTTTAAAAAAAACTTACAAAGATTGGAAAAGGATGGATAGAATAGAGCACTACTATGTTTTCAGCTTTACAAATGGGAAATTAAATAAAATATGAAAGACATATGGATTGAAATAGAAGAATAAGAGTAGACCTCAGCTATATACATGATCAAGATTTCTTCAAAGGTACTTGGATCCTTAAAGACTTCAACTAATGAACTCAAAATGAAGTAGATAGCTTGTTGTATAAACAGACCTTGGTGAACCAAATCTGCCATAACTTCTGGTAGAAGTGTCCAAATGAGACATGCCACATGTCAAAACGTAGCTCTTGAAGATTACTTTGACTATGTAGGTGGCATATTTTTGAAAATTAGACAAAATAAAAACTGTTCCAAAATAGCCTGCTATCAAGTCCATGTCTGCACCATAAACTGGCTCCATAGAGTAAGCTTCAGCCCCACCAATGTGTCCCTTAGGAAAGAAAACTCATCGAATATGGAATTAGGCCTCCAAGAAGCTTCCTTAGGTAGTAAACCTCTCCATTTGATCTTATTTTCAATGATGGAATGAGATTGAATCTTCTTCTCATGCTGACCTATGATAGCCTCTGGGATGTACTGAATAAGACCTTCTTCATCAATAGGTGGCAACTCATCAAGTGTATCAATAGGATCACCATAGAAAGGCTTGAGCTGTCTAACATGGAATACATTATGAATCTTAGTAGAAGAGGGTAGCTCCAATCTATATGCCAAGTCTTCAATGCACTTCAGGATCACGTAGGGGTCATAAAATCTATGAGCAAGCTTGTTACTGAATCCATGTTTCAAAGTAGAGTACGGAGACTTGGGCACCTTCAACAAAACCAATTCTCCTTCTTGGAACTCTAAAGTTCACCTCTTCTCATCTACATACATCTTCATTTGGTTTTGAGCTTTTCTAAGATTCGCCTTGCACTGCTGAAGAAGAGTTTGCATTCTTTCCAATTCTTCTTTCCCATGAGAATTAATTCTTTCATTAAAGATGACTGTGGGTAAGGGCACTTTATAGCCATACATAGCCTCAAAGGGAGAAAATCCAATGCTAGCATGAGTGGAGTTATTTTAGGAAAAATTAGCCAAGTATAACCAAGAATCCCATAAATTTTGGACATCATAACAGAAATGGCAAAGATAAGTCTCCAACTACTCATTTAGCCTTTCTGTTTGTCCATCGGTCTGTTAGATGATAGGCCGTAGAGGGAGCCAATTTAGTGCCCATGGATGTGAATATTGCCTACCAAAAGTTACTCATGAACTTTGAATCTCTATCATGAGCAATCACCTATGGTAATCCATGTAGTCTAAAAATCTGCTCCATAAATTGACTACCCACTTGAGAAGTAGTAAACTAGGTCTTGGTTGGAATAAAATGGGTTGCCTTGGTAAGTCTATCTACCACCACATATATACTATTCCATCCCTTTTCGGTAGTAGGCAACGTGCATCTATTTGCTTGTAGGAATGGGTAATGGCTGTAACAAACCACCTAGCTTATGGGTACACTTCATGACAAAGTCTTTAACATCTTTCCATAGCCCTTTCCAATAGAAGATTTTGTTGATCCTATCATAGGTTTTGAAAACTCCAAGGTGTTTGAAGAATGCAACTCCTACATAATTTTCCATGTAAAAGAAGAAGTAGAGGGAATGGCAATCTTGGCATTTAACCAGATGAGGCCATTTTGAAGCTGATAATGCGAGTTATCATCCATAAGACCTTGTTGTAATTTCTAAAAAATATGGTTGAGCTCTTCATCCAAAAGATAAGCCTCCTGTAGTTCTTCAATCTAGTACTATGTAACTTTGCAAGCCCACATACGAGAAAGAGAATCGATCACTACATTCTCTTTGGCCCTCATATAAGTGACATCAAAATCATAATTTTGCAGTGTAGCTACCCACCTATGCTACTTAGGAGTCAGATTGGATTGAGTGAGAAAATACTTAAGGACCCTATGATCACTTTGAACTCTGAAGTAGTTGCCATATAAATAATGGTGCCATTTATTTATTGCATGCAAGATAGCCAACATCTCTTGATCATAAACATTCATAGCCATTTTCTTATCTATAAGCTTACTAATTTCAAAGGCAATCACTCCATACTCTTATAACAAAATAGCCCCAATGCCTAGGCCATTAGCATCACACTATATGGTAAACTCCTTCAAAAAATATGAGCATACTAGAATAGGAGCAGAAGTAAGAAGTTCCTTTAATTGGTTGAAGCCACTATATGCGCAAGACATCCCAAAAGAAAGCTTCCTTCTTTAACCTATTAGTCAAAGAAGCTACAATAGCCACATAATGCTTGATGAATTGGTGATGAAATGAAGATAGACTAAGAAATCCTCTAAGTGAAGTAGTGGTAATAGATGTTGGCCAATCTTTAATACTCTACACCTTCTTAGGGTCAGCCTAGATCCCTTTTTCACTTACAATATGTCCCAAGTATTCCACTTCAGTGTGCATGAAAGAGCATTTCTTCTCCTTAGCAAAGAGTTTGTGATGACTCAATACATTAAAAACCTTCCTCATGTGATAAATGGTCCTAAAGGATCTTACTATAAATTAGAATGTCATCAAAGAAGACCAAGACAAACTGAAAGAGAAAAGCTGCAAAATCTTGTTCATCAGACTCTGAAAGGTATCTGGAGCATTTGTAAGCCCAAATGGCATCATTAGGAAATGATAGAGCCCTCAATTAGTCCTAAAGGCAATCTTGATCTCATCACCCCCTCATATGTGGATTTGACGATATCCTGACCTCAAGTCAATCTTCGTAAAGAATCTAGCCCCCTTGATCCCATCAAGCAAATCATCAATCCTGGGTATTGGATACATGTTCTTCACTGTGATCCTGTTAAGATCCCTGTAGTCAATACACATCGTGAAAGATCCATATTTCTTTTGGACTAACAAGACCGAAGATGCATAGGGTGAAGAACTAGGTTCAATGAATCCCATCTCAAGAAGCTCCTTGATTTGCTTAGCTACTTCTTCCCACTCACACTTGGACAATCTGTAGGGTGGCTTATTGATTGGCTTTGAGTTGGACTCCAAATCAATGGGGTAATCTACTGCTCTCTTGGGAGGCAATGAAGTAGGCATCTCAAACAACTCCTTTTAATCCTCAAGCATAGCTTTCAAAGTTGGGTGACTTGTTGCTGAATTTATGGACTAATCTTCAATATCTTTATTCAAGTGTAAAACAATATATGTGAGTGCCTCTTGTACTTATTTTTGAGTTGTTGAATGGTGATAAGCTGAAAATCTAATCTACTAGGAATTCCATGTAAATGAATGAGTTGTCCATCAAATATAAACTCCATATACATCTATGAGAAATCCATAGTGATTTTGCCTAATGTCATCAACCAATCGCAACTGAGTATAATATCTATGGGCCCCATTTCCAAGGTAATCATGTTTACTTTTGCTTCATAATTTTCAGCCAAGTGTAAAGAAACCTCTATGTATATTTGGGTGTTGATTTCTTCTTCACCATTGGCTACTTGAACTCTTATGGGGTGTTGTAAGTCAGTGGAAAGACAATTCCACTTGTCCATAATGAATTTATTCACAAAACTGTGTGTACTATCAGTATCTATCAAAATGAACACAACCTTCCCATGAATGTTACCCTTCATACAGAGTGTATTAGGGCTCTTAGAGCCTGTCCAAGAATCCATGAAAATGGAACAAGTAATGGCAGCAATCATCATAAGTCCCACCTGGGTCAAAAGAAAAAGAGTCAACCGGATCATAAAAGTACTCTTGCCCAACTTCTTCCTCAAGATCATCATTTTCAACATTAGGTGCAATTGCATTAGCCTCATCAATATCATCTTCAGAATCCTCAAAGACTAACATACTATGAACCTTGGGTTTTGCATTTTTGTATACACAATTTGTGGCATGATCAAGTGTATACTTTTTCCCACATTTGAAGCATAAGCCTTTTTCCTTTCTTTCTTTGTAGAGGTCCATAGGAATAGACTTGGGATTCATATTGACTGAAATAGATTTAGGCTTAATGTCCCCTTGTTTGAGGTCAACTCTAGAACTATTTGCTGTCCTGAAATTGCTTTGAGGTCTTGAAGCATTGAATGATGAATAAGTTGGCACTCTTAAGCCTCCACTTGGTGCATGATTGCTGCCATAAACATTGCCAATGTGTCCCTATCTAAAAACAATCCTTGGTTGTCTATAACCAAGCTGAAATGAAGGCTCTCTTCTATATTTCCTTCCATAGCATTCCGCAAGCTCAATAGCTTTGAAAAGAGTGGTAGGGTTTTGCGCCATGACATCAGCACTAATAAGGATGGCTCTAAACCATACATATACTTGTGGAGTTTAGCTTGATCACACTGATGCTCTCTACATACATGATAAGATTAAGGAATTGGTTGGTATACTCCCTTAAACTTAGGCCTCTTTGCTCTAAACCATACCATGTCGGTGCCAATTTCTCTTTTTCAAGAGGAGAGACAAAGACATCAGCCATAAGTGTCTTGAAAGCTTCCCAATTCTAGACTACAAGTATGTTTTCCTTTTCAATATACCCCCACCAAGTATATTATATGTGCAAATCCCTCCAAAATCAAGGAAGCAAAATGAATCTTCATATCATCAGTTCTAGGGAATATGTCAAAGTAAGATTCCAATTTGGAAATCCATTCCTCTAGATCAAATGGTGAAGATGATTGACCATTGAACTTGGCCAAGACGATCTTATCTTTTAGCTCTCTTTCATGGAAGGGTTGTTGTCCCAAAATAGACTAGTCATGATTATTAGGAATTGAGCCCCCAAAATGAGATGGAACTCTCCCTTAGGTGGTTAAGAACCAGTATGAAACCTTCCCGTTGGTAGAGGACCTCTAGAAAGTTGGGTATTCATCCCAAAAGCTTAGAAGTTGGCACCATTCAAATTGCGCAAATAGTCATCATATCTTTGTGAAATCTCATCTACTTCATATTGACTATTTGGGATACCCTTTTGTCTAATGATTCCATGACCTTGACCATTTTTGTTAGGTGGCTGAAGTGGGGCTGGGGTTCACTGTTTAAATAAGCTTTCTCATTTCCTTCTTTGGATCCCATTTGCATTTGCATCCATTGGGAGAATTGAGCCATTATTTGAGCATTAGATTCTACTAACTTGTCAATAGAAGCCTTTATTTAGTTATTTGATCCACTAACTTCTCAATGGAAGGCTTCGTTTGACTAGTAGGCAAGACCATCTGCTCCACTCTTGATAATAGCTCATATGACGTTGGGCACACCTATTTTCATGTTCACACATGGTATTGTTAAGTGCACTAACTTCTACATATAATTGAGGCTCTTTAGGTCTCTCTTGGGATATATTATCCAGTATATAATCTCTGATTTGCTGTGCATACTCATCCTGGCCCTTATTTTTGCCTTTATGTCCTACCATAGTAGTGCAGTTTTGCAGTACCCCCTGTTAGAAAAGTGGCTATAGCTTGAGCTAAGAAGCTCTGATTCCAAATTTTTTTGATTCAAATCAAATCCAACGATGCCCTCTTTAAGATGAGCTATAGCAAGTTATAATAGGTTTAGGACAAAAAAAATTGCAATTCAATCTTTGAGTCTAAACTGTCCAGGACTACACCCTATTTCAACCTATAAATGCCCTATTTCCACCTATAAGCATAAAATGGTGGTTCCAAATGGCTACCAAACCCTATAGGAGACTGAATAGGACTTGTGGGCATCCTATAGTACCTACACCTATACTTTAGTAATGAATTTGGTACATGTAAGGACTTGTAAATACCTTGCAATGTTCTGTAAAGTCCCTATTTTACCATGTTTTGCTCTTGAAGGTACGCAAGTCTTTGAAGGCACTTCAACCTTCAATTCTCCATTTATTGTACCTATGTGAGGGGTAAAATGACAAGACAGTTCCCTACATGAGCTCTGAATCACCAAGAGGTGGGCAAAGTTCCCCCTAGGTTGGTTGTTGCACCCCTTCGTGATCTTCGATAGTGAGGAAGCATCACCTCTCTTTTATCCCAATATATCCCCAGGCATCCACCTTTTTCTTCGATGGGTATATCAACATGGTAGTAGCATACTAATCTAATTAATCAACGTGAACTATATTTTTAAAATATTCATTCAACCCCTTTCATGGAATGCAATATGATGGAAATTTTGAAAGATTGGATGGGAAGAGGGTCTTACCAATGCAATTCAATGACTCACTGATTTCTAGTACTTACCCTTTTACAATATTTCAAGCTTGGGTAAAAGAAATCAGCCAATCAATGGATTAGAGTGAGCAAAATTATCAATCAATAAGCTTAATCAATCGAATTAAATGTAATGCTAGAAATTTCAGTTTGAAGCCTCTAATTCATTGATTAGAATCAATATGCATCAAGCAAACATTGCATTACATAAATGGATTGATTCAAGCAATGGTTGGCTAAGATTTGATGGAATTTATTCAAATCTTTAATCTCTCAATCAAGTGGATTAAGCTCACCAAATGGATTAATGAGAGAGATGAAGAATTGAAGAAGAGTACCTTTGACATTATTGAAGATGACTTCATTAATCCCCAAATGCTTGATGAAGCCTCCATTGGTCCAATGTTGCCTAAATAATATTCAAGGCTTGTGTATTTAATGCTTGGGAGCAATCTTGAAGCTTCATATGCTTAAGATTGAAGCATTAAACGTGTTTCCCCCAAATTTTGGCTCCATGGAAGCTCTTGAGCTTCAATCTTTGACCATTCGTGCTGCTTAATCCTTGCAATTTCTTCAAGAATCCTTATTGAAATGATCCCACAAGCTAAAATGATGAAGAATCTTCAAGAAATTGAAGAGAAATTGAAGCTTGAGCTAAAGCTTTCATGGATGTCCATGGACTGTTCATCTAGGGTTTCAAGAGAGTGAAAGGATGAAGAATAGGCAACTATCCATATCAAAGTGACCTCAAGAAGCAGGCAGCAAAGTGGTAAAGATTGATTAGAATGGGGTAGGAAGAAGAAGAGCAACATCATAGCCAAGAATCAGGGCTGAAAATCAGTGTAAATTGCACCAACAGTCTGCTATCCATGTGGCAACAATCCTCAGCCACATTGGTTATCAATGTGACCTTTGAAGTGAGAAGAATCAAGAGAGAGCAAGGGTTGATGCTGTTGATGCCTGAGAAGAAAGAACTTGAAGAAAATCCACCATGGAAGCTAAAGGAAACTTGTAGGAAGAAGAAGAAGACTCTTGCTCCAAAAAGTAACCACAGTTTATTTCCCTTCTAAGCCCAATTAACTCCCATTTGACCTAGTTACCTCCAGATTGCATGAAAATTTGGTGTTGAGACGACTTGCTATTTTAGCCTTCCATTGCTATATCTTCCCTTGAAGAACTCCAGATATAGTCTTCTGCTAATTGTAGATGACCCCCAAATGTTTGCTAGTCACTATCTATGTCAAGTACCTATAGTACTAGTGTGAAATTGGTTTTTATGGTGAAAAATTGGACTGAAATAGAAGGAAAAATGGATCAAAGACCAATGCTCTAGTACCACTTGTCAATAAGTGAATCGGAGAGAGAGAAAGAGAAAGAAGACTACATAAGAGAGAGAAGAAGAAGTGTAGAAGTGAGATAAAGAGAGTGATGAGGAGAGAGAAAGACTAGAATAAAAGAGAGAAAGATAAGAAAGAGAAAGAAGCCATTGAAGCTAAGAGAAAGGTAATGAGAAGAAGGACAGTAATGTATTAATGTGTCAAAAAGATGAGAAAAATCATGTCCCCTCCTTTTATATCAATGCCAGTGTGACATGGGATCAATAATATTTACACACTAAATCCTTATTCTTCCCAACTTCTTACACATGGGCAGTTGGCACCCTATCCCAGCATGGGTAACAAGCAAGACATGGGTGGTAGGTATAAAAATATTGAGGATGCATGCTAGGGTGGATCACTAATGAGCAAGTAGACAATCATAATGGACCATAAGAAATGACAAAAGAAAACAACTGATATTACTCAAGCATAATGCAAGTACAACCAAATGAGAGTGATTGATTGAAACAGTGTATTGATGAGTGCCTTTTATAGGCTTGTAGTATGTGGTATTGTAGGTGGAAAAAAGGTGGAAAGGGACCATGGTATTCACCAACTATGGTTTTAATAAACCATGCATACATGATCTAGTCTAAGGCTTTATATTTGCGGTGTAATTCTTTGCCTTGTTGTTCATTACAAAGAGGCTATAGAGTGGGTGTGATTGCACATTTCTCAATAGTAGGAAGGAAATAGGTCATGTTTGGTTTGCTACTCTTGTAGCCACTAATGTAGGTGGGAATGAAGATGAAGATGATGTTGTTTTCTAGTAGGAAAATGTCTAGGAGAGTAGGAAGACTAGTAATCTACTCTTCCCCTTTTTTTACTTTTCTTGAGCAATTAAAAAAGGAACTTCACACCATGTGAGTGCTTAGCACATGTAGATATCTCATGCTTATATAGAACCTCTATATCACTTTCTCTTCTTATCTCACAACCCTTTATTCCTAAGTGAAAGAATCTCTTCCCACTTATCAAGGATGTATCTTGACATTCATGTAACATAGAATTACCAATAATGCATCCCCTCGTTCTTTTTTTGTCTACGACATGTGTATAGTTTTTTCAAAATGTTTTCATTGTTAGTAAGTGTTGAAAGATAAAAAATGAGAAAATAAGAATGATTGGAATGGATCATCTATATCCTAATGATTTCATATGGAGTCATAAAACATTGATCTTCATCCAAGTGAAGAAATCACAACCTAACTATTCATAGATGTTTCGGAGTTGGCACACACATACACATACCCCTCCTATTCCATAATGTGAAGTTGCAACTGAGTAGCTTTAAGCACAATTATTATAAGCCATGATAATGGAACCAAAATGTTGTACTACATGAGCTCAATAATGAGACTTTGGACAACCTCTTGTTCAACAAAAAACACAAATGTTGTCTCTCACCAAGCATCTTTCATGCATAACAAATACCAAGACGCACTTATAGTGAGCTTGCATGGTCTTTCCTCAAGCATTAAGGATGTTCTTATGAAGCTCTATGATCCATGAATGTGCTTCTTTTGTTCTCAACCCTCTATGTCCTTGATATATAAGAAAGAGACATGAGCATAGGCATGGGAAAGTACTCAAGATGAAGAAGGAGGCTTCACCCACATGGTCCCTCACCCTCACCCTCACCCTCACACACACACACACACACACACACACACACACACACACACACACACACACACACACACACACACACACACACACACACACACACACACACACACACACACACACACACACACACACACACACACACACACACACACACACACACACACACACACACACACACACACACACACACACACACACACACACACACACACACACACACTCTCTCTCTCTCTCTCTCTCTCTCTCTCTCTCTCTCTCTCTCTCTCTCTCTCTCTCTCTCTCTCTCTCTCTCTCTCTCTCTCTCTCTCTCTCTCTCTCTCTCTCTCTCTCAACTCTTTTAAACTCTCCCTCTCTGAGAATGAAAAGCAAAAAAGGCAATTATACAAAATTTTCATACACATGAGTAGCATGTTCTATTATTTCTCATCCTTTAAATACATGAAAAGTAGGGTTTTCCCATAGGTATCCTACCCCTTTTATGGTCCTTCCAACTAGTCATAGCTTTTTTTTAACATCCATTCAAACTTTATCTTGATAAAAGATAGATCTAACACAAGTTAAGATTGTGATGCAAGTTGATTAAGTACAATTTGCATAAGAGGGAGCCCAACTCTAAAAAAAAACAATAAAATGTTACAAAAAGCGCTATTGTCCAAAAATTTGGAGGCCTATTTATTTATCTCCTTCTTGCAGTTAGCAAAAGAATAAGGATGTGGTCAATGAACGCTTGACTCATTACCGAAACTAACCACTAGTGCCCAAAGAGTGGTACTTAACCACCATAGCAATCGTGGCTCCATTTTGTCAACTAAGGGAAAATGTCCCTCAAGCCCATAGTTGCAAAATACAACATCATCAAACACATAATTGGATAGTGAATTTGTGAAGGGGTTCAACTTAGCTCCATTGCCTAGGTATTAGTTGGAAAGTTGCTAGCTCAAAATATGTGAACATGGAAATAGCCACACAATGATACATATGCGAACTAGGGTCTCAAATACTACAAGTCCCATTGAGTTGATTAATAATACATTGTGAATCATGTTTCACTAACAATCATAAGATATCTTCACATTAGCAATATTTTAGCTCATCAAGAAGGCCTTATACTCCAATATTTTATTAGAAAAAACAACACCAAGTTACACACCTAGTTGCACTTTCGGGTTCTTTTATGACTACCCCAAGACTAGCATGTTTGGCTAGCCTTCATGGTGCACCATTAAAATAAAACGTCTTCATCAACATACCAAGCCACGAGTAATGGATCACACTAAAGCATATGATAATCAAAATCCAATTAAGATAGGAGAAGTTTTACTTGCTTTATGGTCTAGTCATTGAATTGTGCATGGATGCTCAAAAGAATGCATCCACAATGATGATAGTAGACCTTAATCTTCCATGCAAAGGTCCCCTTTAGCCACTCTATTGCTTTGTATCCTTTACTCCACCAAACAATCCTACCATGGTCATAATATTGTTCTAAGTATGGGTGCTCTAGGTATGGAATTAGAGGCCCTATACAACAATCTTGGTATGCTCACAAATTTAATCTTTTCTCATCAAACACTTACAAATGCACCAAGATATATATATCTATATTAGCCCCCTAAATTGAAAAGATTTGGGGGGGGGGAGAGAGAGAGAGAGAGAGAGAGAGAGAGAGAGAGAGAGAGAGAGAGAGAGAGAGAGAGAGAGAGAGATTTTGAGCTTTTGCAAGTCACACAACACATAGAGAATGTACACAAGATAGTAAGTTGAAAACCCTAGTCTTTATTATTATTATTATTATTATTCTCTATTATAACAGTTTACCAAGAATAAGAGAGAGTATAACAAACATAATATGCATGCAGTCTACAATGTGAACACACTAACTAGAAAGATGACTAGATAGATGTCTTGTAACTTGGGTAGGTAGATGCATCTATAAAGTATCACTAGAATAATATGTTTATGCATCTACCAACCATGTCAGTGATATAAATGTGAAAATGGTCATCCAGGTATGTAATGTCAACTCATGTTGAGCTTGACATCTCAACACTTCCCCTCAAGCTCAACTCAATGATTTGTACTCCAAGCAAATTTTGAAAACACTAAAGCTTTTCTCCTTCGAGGGCCCTAATGAAAATAACTGCAACCTGCTCCTCTATGCTCACATATATGAGATCAATGTCACTTGCCAAGACCTGCTCTTTGATGAAATGGTAATGAGTCTCAATGTGTTTTATGCATGCATGAAAAATTGAGCTCATTGCCAATTATATGTTATTCATGTTATCATAGTAAATGAAAACTCCCTTATCTATTAGTATCCCCAAATCATCAAGTATATTTTGCATCCAAGCTACTTCACATGATGCCATAGCAGCAACCATGTACTTTTCCTCTATATTTGATAATGAAAAATGGGTTATTTCTTACAACTCCAAGTCACAACCCCACTCCCAAAGGAAAGAAAATTGTCACTGATGGACTTCCTATTAGATACATTGCCTATCCAATCAGCCTCATAAAAAATGCCATAATCTAATGTGGCCTTAAGGTATGGTATTCCTCACACTCTCTAAATGAGACTTATGAGGTACTTGCAAAAATTGACTCTCCAAGCCAACTGTGTAGTTATAATTTGGCTTGGCAATAGTGGTGAAGATCAAATTTCCCACCATCTTCTTGTACATTGTGGGATCCTCCAATATTTCACCCACATCAACAATTTACTTTACATTCTAATCCAATGGCATTGAGCTTGGCTCACAATCAGCCATACCATATTTTGTCAACATATCTAAGATATAGCCGCCTTTGTGAGAACCATATCCCCCCTTTGATGTTATTATCACCTCAATGCCAAGAAAGTACTTTAGCTCTCCAAAATCTTTCATGTTGAATTTTTGTTTGAAAAGACTCTTCACATGCTCCACCTCTTGCACATTATCACCGCCAACAATCAAATCATCTATATACAAGATAATCCAATGATGCCCCTATTACTCTGACCCATAAAGCAAGTAATCTACCTTTTAAACACAAAAACTAATAGAGGCAAGATGCTATGATATCTTGTCATGCCATGCTCTCAATGCCTATTTCAACCCATATAAAGCTTTACATAGCCTACACATATAATCAGGGTGAAACATGTTCTCATAGCCTAGTGGCTACTCCATGTACACTTTTTCTTGAAAGTCAGCACGCAAGAATGCATTCTTTACATCCATTTGATGCAAAACCTAACCTTTTCCTATAGCCATTGCAATGAGAGCTCTTATAGTTGCCATCTTTTCCATAAAAGAAAATGCCTCCTCATAATCAATCAATAAGTCTATGTGTAATCTTCCACAACCAATTTTACTTTATACTTGTTTACACTTTCATCTACATTATGCTTTACTTTGTAAACCCACTTGTAGCCTATAGTTTTCTTTCCCTTAGGTACTGGCACCAAATCCAAGTTTGATTTACATTGCATGTAGCCATTTTGCATACAAATTATAGACTACAATTATTATTGTGAAGCTAGTGAAAAAGTCTCTATGTTTTGGTTGCAGTGCACCTAGTATTGATTTGCTTGTTGCAACTTTTGCAAGGTTTCTTGTTTATGAAAACATTTAAAATTTTTGACTATGTTGTTAGTGAGAAGCTTGATAAGAATAATTATCGTGCATGAAAGTTTTGTAGGATGAATTTCTTGAAGGGCAAAGGCATTTGGAACTACATTGAAGTAGACATGGTAGTGGCATCTGAAGTCCCTTAGTGAAATGCTACTATAGAATAGATAAAGACTAAGAAGGATTGGGAGAAGACATACATTAAAGTGTTGTATTGGCTATCTATGGGTCTCATAGATAGTATGATGGGCTACTTGGAGGAATTTGAAACCCCCACTATCTTGAGATAATCTAGCAAGGTTGTTTGAGATAATATATAAAGGTTAGATAACTATAGCTCAAGTAAGAGATAAATCAAGTTAAAAGAGGGAATATTTCCATTAATGACTCTGCATTAAAGATCAAGAGTGTAGTGTGGAAGCTCTTGGATCTATTAGTGGACCAATTGGTGATGATGATGTTATGTAAGCATGTTTAGATGGACTTGGAGATGAGTACAAGAGCTTCAAATCATCTATGAATATCAAGATAATATCCTTGACTTTGCAAATTTTATTTCCGTGCTTGTACTTGAGGAGAATAACCTTAGCTTGAATTCCTCTTCTTCTCAAGATAAGAAAAGGTTTGAATAAGTGTTTTGCTCTACTAGCAAAGGTAGGGGTCATGACCAAGGCCAAGGTGGTGGTCAAACTTATGATGCACAACAATAGGGGAGGACGGTTTTATTGAGGATGGGGGAGCCAAAGAGGGTAAGTTGCAGATTTTAACTAACAACAATAGAATTTTGGTGATAATAGGAAATGTTTGCATTATGGTGAGAAAGGCCATATTTCTAGTGATTGTTTCAAAAACAAAGCTAAAATTAGAAATAGAAAGAAGTAACCAGAAAATTATGCTTCACTAGAAAAAAAATGATGAGACAAGAGTGAGTAGCTCTTTGTATATAGCATTTCATGAGAATACTATGACTGATATGGTTCATGTAAGAATGATATATGGTATGTAAACTTGGGTGCCTCTAACCACATGGCTTCTTGTGGAGTGTGGTTTAGCAAGATGTGTAGTCTAAAGTATCAAGGCTATGTGGGAATAGGGGGAGAGTGCTATTTTTGCAAGCTTTCAATTTTGTGCTTTTACAAGTGAAATTGATTTTTTTAGCTTTTTCAAACAACCTTGGGTTTTTTCTACAAATGGCATTGACATTATTATTCACTACATAAAGGTATAATGATAATTCAAATACAATAGTCTCACAATGCCATATACTATAGCTATATTTTAACTTGAAGATATATGAAATATCATGCATGCATCACCCTGAATGGAGCTCCCAATAAAACATATACTATGCAAAATAGAAGAAGTAACAATACTAAATTATCACTACAGAAGAAAATATTCCAAACTTTTGCATCACCAAAAAAGAGTGCAACATCTAGAAATTTTCCAAGATTGCTACACCCTAATCTTCTTGCAATAAAAAACAACATCCCACCCTATTGATACAAGCACAATGGCTAGTGGGCCAAAGCAATGAAGGAGCCATGCTTAGCTTTGGGATTTCTGTATGATAGGGCATATCTTACGTGTTTGTCCTAGCACAAAGGCAAGGTCAGTGGGAGTTAGTGTAGGCTGATGTATGACCATGTGCTCATTGGGTTGAAGGCCAAGCATGTGTATATACACATAATACATATATTTGCAGGCAAGAAATGCATTTTGGGTAGATTCTCTTTTCTAAAAATCAAGAAAAGTGCACCCAAGCTCTTCTTTGATGTGTACATCATAATAGCTCTCCATCAAGACTCAAAATACTGAAAGCTACCTCTCAGGTTCCACTACCTCCTCCAAGAAGGTTGCAACCATGCAAGTAGTTTCCTCTATTCTCTTTTGTGCATCTTTGGAAATTCCATGCCTACACTTACATCTCCTCCTGGTTGAACCACCTTGTGCAAAAGTACGAGATTTGCTCTTCTCATTCCTTGAAGGTGTTACAAATCATGCAAACATGAAACAAGCATGTTTTAGGTTGTTACAATCTTCCTTTGATATATTTATTCTTGTATCAACTAGCCACAAAGATGAAACAATTGATGATACTATCACTTGCTTTTTCTCAATGTTTGTATGGCTAATGTCATGCTTACAAAACCATATCCATTGTGCAATGGGCATGTCCCTATAGGCCCTCTCAAACCAAAAGTATGTCTAATTCCATGATTACAAAACTATATCCATTGTGCAATGGCCTTGTCCTTATCTCTCTCAAACCAAAAGTATGGCTCAACTAGCCCCACTTGTGGACTTTGTAATTTACTACTACAAGTCTTTCTACCCTCCATACCAAAACACTTTCTCACACCATTAGTAGGCATCCTTCATAAATTCTACTCCTTCTATGCCACTTCTACCTCTTCCACATAGGTTGATGTTTCAATGTTTGGCGTACTTACTTCACTTGCAAGGGGCTTGATTGGTATCTCTTCATCCTCCTCATCATCCTGGATATATATATCTTCCATCTTACCATCATCAAATTGTATAATCTATAGCCTACCCCTTTTTTGTGTTGCCTTGACTCCATTACCTATCCTAGCTTGTGAGAACTTGCAAGTGGTCCACTTTCTTTCTTTTTCCTATGCATAGTCTCCCTATCACATTGCATTATGGGCTCCTCATACAGAGGACTATACCTTGCAATGCATATGCAACATGCCAAATCCAATAAATCTATTCATGCTATAGCCCAATCTCATTGCACATTGAACATATACATTCAAAATGTCACTACCACATGCATCATAAAGTGATATCTTTTGTTTTCCATCTTCACCTACCAGCTAGCTAGCATAGATGCTTTTCGACAAGTTTATGCTTGGAATTTGAGCACATTCCCAAGGACTTTTGTTAGCCTATAGAGTCAAATCCAAGAACAGATTTAGTATCTCTCTGCATCAATACATTTTGCATAAATTCTTCCAATGACCTAAGAAAAACAACACGCCTACATGAGATTCAATTCCTTCCCAATAATGGGAAATTCTTTGTTGCTACCATTTTAACCACATGTCCAAAGCCCTGATGTTATTCTTGTTTACATTTTATACCCACTAATATCGAATATAGAGACTTGAAGTGAGGGCTATTGAATTGTCATTGCTAGCATCCATGCTTCACATATTTCAATGTGATGCATTTGTTTTATCCATAGTGATCAATTCCTTGGTATGCCTTTGTAAACTTTTCTCCCAATAAAAAAGGCAAAAGCACTCCCTCCTTTCCATTATGTTATGTAGTTCTCCATTGTACACAGTCCTTATTGCTAGTGAATTCGCATTTTCCTCATCAAATGTGAATCCAACAACGTCAAGTGGATAATGGCCACATTAAACCATGACAAAAATCAAATTTCTCCAAAACAAGATTTGAGGCTCTTAATTCTCCTCTTTAAATTCACATATTGTAATCACCTGCAATGCATCACAGCCCTTGGCTGTGACAATGCCCCTTGCCGAACGTGTCCTTAGCAGTTTACCTGTGAAGGAGGTGTCGCAACCAAATTCCTTGATAACTCCAGCACTTCCAAAGTGCCTAAAGCCTAGGCTGGAGGAGTTAAACACATGGGAATTGGCTGAAGAGCCAGACTCTCCCAAAAGGGAGACAGTTGTACCCTCACAACCTGGCGATGCTATTCAGCAGGCCACGGCTATGTCCCATGAGGACACACTAGAGAAGGGAAATGCTGAGGCCCAACCAAGCACATCAACGGTTGATCTAGTCCAGGTCATGAGTCATTGAGAGATGCACCTTCACTGACTTAGAGAAAGAGGAGAAAACAACGAAAACAACAACAGCTACAGGTGGTAGTAGACCCCAAGAACATTGAGACAAAGAGCACTAGAGAGCTAATGAATAAAGCATCGAGTCCATCCACCAATGAACCCATTGATCTCTCTTCTAATAGCGGTGAAACCTCAGATACATCCGTGTGCTCTAAAAAATCAAAGCTGTCTTTACCATCAATTGCTACTTTTGCAACACTCAATCCACCGACAATAGAACTTGCATTGACCAATCAAGAGTGGATATAATGCTGTCACAAAAGGGTGACAAACCTATACCAGTCACATCCAAGGAGAACCATGATGCAATAACGAAGCCTTAGGAGAAACATGGAAACCCCAAGAGCATAAGAAATCCTAGCATTGGCCAAACTTGCGAGTCTAGGCCTGAGCCCCCAGCTATGCTAAAGCCTAGGCAAACTCCTAGAACCTTGCATGAGATAGCAACCGAGCAAGCCCTCGTTGAACATAAAAGTGTCACAGAGTGCTTAACTGAGTTGGATGCTAAGATGAAAGTGTTTGCACATGTCTATGTCCTGGCAGACATGTGCGCATTCCCTAAAGAGCAGCTCAAAGAATACTTGCCATTTTCCTTATCTTGGGAAGAGCAAGAACATCTTGACGAGCACTATAACAGGCTCTTGTATGAATGCATGCGACTCATCTCTGGCAAGGAAGCCAACGAACTGCGCTTAACTGTCACATTCAATGATGCGCTCTGCCAACCAAATCTCTTATAGATAGAGCAAGCGACTATCAGAGGGCCAAAGTCAATTTTGAACAGCATTGGTGTGAAAATCGTGTTGCAATGGCCAAACTAGGAGCCTAGATCATGACAGTCTCAGAGGAGAGATTGGCCAAATGGCGGTCTCAAAGAGACCCAACCTATGTGGCACCAACTTCCCTTCGAGCGCTGACTGCCATTCGGGGTACGGACTTAGCTGAACCTAGCCAAGAGAACTCTCTGTTTGATAAGGTTCTCACTGAGGAGGAGTTACATATTGCCAGTAGACTCGGATAAGGTTCCATGCTACTCGATGTTGCAAAATATCTATCGACATTGAGTAAGCTGCCATGAGTACTGGATGCATGTGCCATGCTCCAGTACAATCCAGAGTTCTACAATTGGCTTTTATCCTCATGAAGCGACATGGATTCATGGATATGTATGTAAATAAACAATGACTTTTGTGACCCTGTATAGACACTATCAACACACACCAGCAATAATAGTCAAGCGCAGTGAGAAGAGTTGGGGTCAACAGGCTAAGCTCGCCAGGTCCTCCTCTCACCACATATTTAGAAGTTATGTGACCATTTCCACCTCCGGACGGAGCGCATGCACCCCTCATTACCACCATAGGAAGCCCTGACCAACATCTTTGATGGTGTAGACAGGGTGCAGTCCCTTTCTATACACATTTTCTCCTTTTTGGTCTATCCTTCCGAGGATGAGCTCTGTCCCAATCCATGACCACTAGTCCGTGTAACTTAGCATGAGCCAAGTTCTCCTAATGGCTGGAGGCTAAATGAACATCATCATGGGGGCCATCCCTCTATAACAAGCATTGCATGCCTCACCCCTCCCCTTCTCGTCATATGCACTTGATAACCCACACTATAATCCCTTGCATGCGAATGGCTTTATCCTGTATCAAGGCCTAATCCTTGGTTCGCATCTTGCAAGTCCCCCTACGAGGAAGATATGGAGCACCTAGGGCAGCTGGCTTGCAAAGACACTCTCTCTGTTGATGGGAACATGCAGCACACACCCCTCCGCCGGTGCACTACGTGCCTACCCTCAAAAGGTATACATAGAAACGAGGTCCCAAGCGACACCTCCTCGGACGTAGGCCGAAGAATCCCCAGGTCAGGGGAGTAGAAGCTCAAGGAATCACACAAGGTGTGGCAACACCAGTTGTGCAAGCCCCCAACAGGCGCTCGGGCACCAGGTGCTCAAAGGCTGAAAGGGCAGCTCGAGACAACGAAGAATTGGATGCCTTGTTCAAAAGCATCTTGGAAACGGTAGCGGACAGAGACTACACCATTCAGGTCCCGGCCGACATCTTCCTTGCCCAACCTCATAGGAGCTCCTCACTAGTAGAGCCTAGTCACCTAACCTCCTGGACTCACCTCGCCTTGTGCAAATCAAGTAGTCCCTATGATATACAAGCAGCTTAACAAGCCATCCTGCCATAACTTTTTGTCTTTTGATGATTAAAGGAGCAGGCTCCCTGCTTGTACACACTTCATTTACCTATCGCTAATATATGCCACGTCTTTAACAAGCATTGGAATATACATTGCAATCAGCATCATAGCATTTTGAAAAGTTATATCTTGACATGATTGCATTTGTTCGTTGTACTTGATGCATGCGACTTGCATATACTCTCATGAAGTGACAAGTGGATGCAAGATGACACAGGTCTTCGTGCAAAAATCACCCTTACGAGTGCCCACGTCGCACGAACCAAAGCATAGTCATGGGCTAGGCTCTCTTCTTGGGTCAAGCTCTGCAGTGAGCTCACGACGGTTGTTACCTCAATCGCACCAACATCGTAACAACGGCTTCTCTAACATCAAGGCTAGGGCACAATCATCACTGTCATATTCATTTCCTAAGCCTTCGAAGCTTGACATTTCCCAACCCATTGAAAGGCTGCTAGCCTCAACATATTGCAATGGTTGTACTCAGGCAAGTCAAAAAAGAAGAAGAAGAAAAAGAAGAAGAAGAAGAAGAAGAAAAAGAAGAAGAAGAAGAAAAGAAAAGAACGAAAAGATAAGAAGCACCCACGATCACAGCACCGCACTTAGGGGTTCTCAAATTAGGTGCGTCCAGTGACCTTGGTCGACTGGCTCCGTCCCTAGTCCCCTAGCCCCCTAGCATCACCCACAATAGTTGAAGGCACATCAAGGGAAAGACAGACCTAAGGAGCTTGTCTCGCCTATGGTTAGACCTGTCACCTTGACCCATTCACACAATTCCCTCTTGCACTATGCCTTAATACCATTGCAATCAATTGTGGTAAGCACTACACGAATGGCCATGAAAAGTACACTGTCCTCACCGCACATGCCCAATGTCTACTAGTTACCAATAGTGCAGTATCCATGTGTTCTATTATGTTACGTCGTGCAATCACAATGCACAGGATGTCACATACACCTTCACATGTACTTCTTCCCACCATGGACGACTTTGCTTCATCCACACATCGTTATGAGAAACCATCCCGCGGTCTTCTACCTACGTAATATTTAAGTATGCACGAGCACTCACATAATATCTGCACCAAAGTATATACACAGTTTGGGTCCTCAAGTGCAGGACAATACTCTCAGCTTGCTTAGAGTTTGACTTGTCTCCCAAACTAATTAAACTATGTCTTGTGCACGATAAAGAAGACTAGCACTACCCCTAGGGAGAAACCACCTATGAGAGGTTTTCAATTGCAGGTATTGAAGACTCCAACGAAGGTGTCGTTCGTACTTCATCAACACTCAACTCTGAATTCCTATCCTTATCACCCTATAAGCCTGCCAAGAATCATCATGTACAGAATCCCTAACAAACCACCACTTGTACTCCATTAGTGCAACCCCCCCCAAAGAACAGCCCTACCACCAACTCCCATTGCCCTACCACCTACCACTTAACCCACCAATGTGTACCCAACAACCTTCCTCCCTACCACTACCAACACTCCGCCATGGCAACCACAGACGTCCTTGCCACCCATGTCTTTGGTGCATGCTAACGCCTGCTACATATGACAGTGAGTGCCATGGGACTGGCACTCGTCTAGGAGGGGGGTAATGTTAACCCTCAAACGAACGAAGGTGGAAAATCTAGAAAAGCTAAAGCAGAAGAAAAAGACAAAGGCCAAGGCAAAGAGAAACGAAAGACAAAGATGCACAAGGAGAAGAGTCCTAAATAAGGGAGAAAGACGCACAAGGAAAAGTGCAAGTCAAAACTTTTGTAAAAGAGCGCAAGCGCATCATGGTTTAATTTAAGGAGTGCCAGGCTCTCACCCGAGCAATTTGTAAATGTAGATGGGCGGTGGAAAGGAAGCTAAGAAGATAGAAAGACAATGGGAAAAAGGGCCTAGGCTACGGCTGGCCATGTAAAAAGGGGAAAAGGAGATGACCGCCCAAAAGGGATTTAGGGTTTTGTATATAAAGTTGAAAAGTGAATTAGAAGCTCATTCTTGTGTGTGGCCAAAAGTAGCTCTCCTCTTCTTCTTCTTCTTCTTCTTCTTCTTCTTCTTGCTTGCTTGAGCTTGTGCTTGAGAGAGGGAGTGTGAGAGTGTGAGGGAGTGAGTGTGTGAGGGTGAGGAACCGTGGGGTGGAGAAGCTCTCCATCTTCTCCTCTCTTCTTCTCTTCTCTTCTCTTCTCTTATCTTGCTCGTGGCGATGGAGCTTGGAGCTTGGAGTGGGAGGATTGAGCTTGCTTGAAGCTTGCACTTGGATCGTGGAGCTACTGGAGTGTGCAGGAGAGGAGGCAACTCAATCGGCATGAAGGTAAGCTCACTACACTCATAGGATCGACGGCGCGTCAGCTAGGTGAGAGATAGCCATTAGGGCTTGCTTGAAACGCTTGAAGCAATTAGCGGTCTGCGGGTCTTGGCGGTTGAGCGTGAGCTCCCACTACAGACATGTACCATGTCGTAATAAAATTTAAAAAAACATGAGTTCATGCACCTGTTTACAATGGGCCTGCAACACAAACGTGTCACGCAAATCCGTTCATCTTTTTTCGGAATCTATTTTGAGAAATCCAGATGGACCTCGTCGAACTGTTGCTCCAACTCCTTCAAGTACCACTTTGAACCATTGCACAACATCGAATAGGATCATGGAGAAGCTATAGTAATCCACCATGATAATACTTTGCAAGTTCCCAAAATACTCCATCTTATCTATAACTGTGTTTGGATCCGTTGCTCGTCGTCGGTTCTCTTGCTTGAACTTTGCCATGATATCACAATCTGTTGCTGAGTGCATTTTGTCGATACGCTCCACGCGAAAATGTCGTTCGCATGATCACGTCGCACTATATATTTTGTACTATACATTTAAACACTCAATTAGTTGTCGCATATAAAATATAGATACGACAAACCCTAAACACGTCGTCACCTTTGGACTACATCCCCTCGAGAATTCCCACTCCTCGGTTGAGACCTCCACCCCTTCGTGAGATGTTACAGTCAAAGCTCCATGCAACCATCGTGTTGACATAAACCACAGTATCTCCTCCATGCCCTCAGATATCAAATCATTCGATGGCATGTACTATGTCAAAATTTAGATTGTGCTTCTTCCCGATATTTCCTAGCTTGCTCGTACCTAGCGAGCCATGTCTCCATGGAGGCATGGTGCAACATACAAAAGCGATTCACTTTCTCCTCCATTGCAACATCCATTCTTTTTTCTACCCCATTTCCAACCACCACATCTCTGGTCAGTCTATCATCATCCTTTAGTGACCATAGCATATTGTTGTCTGAATCCACCGTTGGTAGCCACTGTGAAATATACACTAATGCCTCAGACACTAACCAACCTTCAGCCATGCTACCTTCTGGCCAAGGTAGTTGTCACACAAAGTCTTTCAAGGTTTTCATGAAACGCTCCAAGAAGAACATTCATCACGTATGGATAGGTCCAGCAATCTCTACTTCATCTACAAGATGCACAAGAAGGTGGATTTGTATCATGAGCATGCTGGTAGGCAGGTATTTCTCAAAGAGACAGACTATCTCCACTGCTCCTTGCCTTGCAGATTCAATAGGGGACATCTTAATCTCCTTCTGTGAGATCCATTGCATTAAATTTGACAACCTATAAATCACCTCGTGTATTTCTGGAGTAAGGCATCCTGCGATCGTGATCGGTAGTACAAACTACCACAAACGAGGAAGCATTATGAACAATGACTACACTCCAAATAGCAAAATACATAGGCCACTTACAATCCATTTGTAGTAAAAACCTAACATATCTTATGCCAATCATGGGATTTTAGCCCTGATAATTGGTCATCTTTAGAAAACGCGGACTTGAGAGAATGCATCATACCCATCTGAGTGTGGATAGACTTGACTATTTGCTTCACAATGCGCTCTTCTTTAGTGTACAAAACCCAAGGAGTGCGAGGTAGCTGCAAGAGACCATCAGCATTTGACTGCGGCCATAGCGCCTCCATCTTACCTACCTCCTTCAAATCCATTCCCTACAGTGTCTCTCTTTCCTGTGATGTGGTCCCATAGTAAGCTGCCCACGTTCTTGAAAATATGCATGGGATCCAACAAGTGGTTGATTTGTAAGTGGATCCAATATGACAACTTGTAGAAAACTGAGAACCATTGCATTCTGTTTGGATGTGACTCCGTGTGGACCATTTTCAGCTCATACTAGCTTTGGGCATTCATACGTGCTAGAGGTCATCCAAGAAAATCTTCCTTGAGTTCATGACCCTCTGGCAAGAAAGCGGTGTGTCCTTGATATACCATCTTCTTCATGGTTCGTGACCTTCAAGAATCTAATTGTGGCCCACACAATGGACATGCATGATAACTTGAGGTAACCAGACTTGTCACAACACCTCTATCTAGTGAATACAAACTTGAACGAGCTATGATAGATATTACCAATGAGAACAGAAGCCTACATACCTGAGCACTCTCCGAATCCCGAAAAGCTATGCATGGTCCACATGAAAATGGCTCAAATATTGGCAGACCATCGACCATCGCGCTTGCTCATATCTTCCATGGTGACCCCCTCCTCCCACAAAATCTTAAGCTCATTGACTAATGGACGAAGATACACGTCCATATTTTTGACTTTGTAGTGGCCAGGAATGAGCAAGCTAAGGATGAGATGTCATTTCTTTGTAGAAAGCCATGGAGGGATGTTGTAGTTGACAAGGATTATAGGCCACACACTATAAGAAGTTGAGCACAGATCGAATGGGTTCACGCCATCCATAGCAAGACCGAGCCGAAGATTCCTTGGCTCTCGGGCAAAGCCTAGAAAGGTAGAGTCAATGTGGCTCCATGGGCGTGAATCCGCTGATATTCGTTGAACTCCATCTGTGGATCTATTTTGCGCATGCCACGTTGTCAAGCTCGCCATGCCAGATGTATGAAACATGTGATTTATGCGGGGGATAAGCGGAAAGTGTCTAAGAACTTTTTGAGGGATGGTTTGCCCTTGCAAGTCCTGTCGATACCTATGAGCACCACACTTTGGACATGTCTCCATAGTCTCGTATTCTCCTCGAAACAGTATGCAATCGTTGATACATGCATGGATGCTATTGTAGTCCATGCCAAGCTTTCATAAAACATGTCGCGCATCATCACGAGACTCAAGCATGGTATTTGCAAGTGGTAATATATGATACTTTAGTAACCTAAAAAAAATTTCATAAACATCTTGAAAAGGCACAAATGTTTTTTATGATAGTGGTGAAAAGAAATCAACAAAGTGTACGTACAAGGTACCTAAGCAACTCAGTCAGACTTGCATAGCTCCACCCATATTTTACTTGCGCACTTAGGAGTGCAAGTAGTGTCTTCGAGCGAGATACTTGGCACCCATCATATAATGGTATGGATGCTTCCTCTCTAAGCGGATCAGATGTCTCAACATCCATGGGTATCAATGCATCGATCATTGGCTCCATCTCAGGCTCCAAGGTTATAGGAAAGTCTGGAAGGCTACCTGTCTTGACAGTATAAATTGGGTAGTACCTTTCAAGCGGTGGATTGGCTCAGGCACTCCATCCATCGCACGCCCACAAACTCTTCTAATTGGCTACAAAGGGTGCACTCCTCCTTGGGATAAGACATCGCCTCCCTGGATAGCAAGTTTGCCAGTCACACCCAATGTTTTTGTATATGATATTCAATTAGTTTGCGAATACAATACATGATTGATATACACTTTTCTTATCGTTTTCTCAAAATCTGAGATTGCCTGATCAATGATCTCTAATTGAAACTCGTCGAAGCGTCGTACGTGTTCTATAGACAATCGACGTTTTCATCTAATTGCCAGCTTACATTGAGAGCAAGGACATGGGACACGCTGATTAAGATACGCCTCGCGATATTGAACATCACGACCTTCATCGTTTTCCATTTAATGTGTGTGTGTGTGTGTGTGTGTGTGTGTGTGTGTGTGTGTGTGTGTGTGTGTGTGTGTGGATATATATATATATATATATATAAGGCTAGGGAAAAAAGACCTCCTAAAGAGGGAAAAAAGTGCCTCAATGGTCCTAAGTGTGTTTACACACATCACTATTAAAATATGGCAACAAATCAATCTTGGGAGTTATGTGGAAAACAAGTGTTGGTACTCATATATAGAGAAGTGCCAAGGTTGGTGGTCTAGATTCATCCAAAAAGAGAAGTAAGTCCAAAGCTTTTTGGAAAGCTTTGAATTTCACATGAGGGCAAAGCCTTTGTGAAAAGATATATAAAATTATCATGTGTTTGGCACATAGGCCAAGTTGATCCCTCCTACAAAGCATCTCTCCATGAGACAATGATAGTGCACTTCAATATGCTTAGTACTACATGGAATGCTAGATTCCGTGTAATTGTTAAGGTGCTCTAACTATTAGTGAAAGCGGTAGTGATAGATGATTCTCCAACATCCAAATTAGGCAAAAGGTATCTAAACCAAACACACTCAATTGTAGTTGTGAAACCTACCATGTACTTAGCTTCACAACTAGAAATGGCCATAATGGATAGTTTCTTGCTCAACCATGATATGCATGAGCTGCTAAGCACGAAGCAAAAACCACTTGTGGATACATGATTGTCATAGTAACTAGCCTAGCTAGAATCTAAAAAATCATGTAAATTTGGCATTAATGACTTGCTCGAAATAAAACAACCCAAGTTCTCGAGTACCACTCAAGTAGCAAAACATATGCTTTACTGCTTGCCAATGCTTGATCCCTAGTCTATGCATAAACTTGCGCATTTGTGAGACTACAAACTTAATGTCAAGCCTTGTAATACATACAAAAATCAAGCATCCAACAATTTTCTAATAGAGAAAGATATCAAAGCATTCTCTGACATTATGAAGGCTCAACTTCAAACTTGTATCGATAGGAGTAGCTTTAGGCTTGTAATCCTCAAGACCAAATCTCTACAATAATGTTTCAATATACTTTGTTTGACACAAAGCAATACCTCAGTCACAAAGCCGTTGAATGCCCAAATAATGATGCAATAGACCCAAATCTAACATTTCAAAAGCTAAATTCAACTCAATCTTAAAATTATCAACATGTATCTCATTAGGACCGACAAACAACATGTCATCAGCATAAACCACAATGATCAAAGGCACATCACTCTCATTTCTAACATATAAGGTGCTCTTAGTTGGTGGACTATTTTGAAAACTATGTGCATTCAAGTATGGATGTATATTCTCATACCAAAGGCAAGGTGCTTTCTTTAGACCATATAATTGTTGAAATATGCCTCTATAATAGGCTCATGTGAATCCTCCTCTTGTTGGTGGAAAAAGTGAGAGATACATTTAGACTCTTTTTAGAGAAGTAGTTGGATCCATGTGATCTTGATAGCACTGATGATGTAAGAAAGCTACTTACCTCAACCTATGTAAGAGGATCATTCTCATTCTAACATTGCTCATGGATATGTCATTATGATTGCATTTCTATTTTACATCTACCTTGTTTATCTTGCTCTCTTTTTTCTCTCCACATGCACAAAATTACGAGTCATGAGCACTCTATGGTACCATCCTCCATATCCATGTCTTTGATCTTATGATCATGTGGAAGCATCAAATTTCCAATAATAATGCCTTTTGCAATCTATACACTTTGGCTTCTTGCCCTTTTTGCATAAGACCAAATTTCCTAGACTGATCTTCTTATAGAGAAAAACAAAAATCATCTCATGAAGAAAATTGAAGTGTTTGATTGATGTGTTGCATATTGAAAGGTGGAGCAAGAGGTGAGTGCGCAAGAAAAAGCAAGAAGATGCAAGAGCTATGAAGGTTCAAGCAAGAGAGAGTAATACAATATATGGGAACTCCAATAGTCACAATGTGTGATTTACCTTCCCTTATTCTATTGTCATAGAGAGAATAAAGAAGAATTTCATAGTGATGGGTGGCCCACCACTTGCAATATATAGGTGTGCAAGTAGTGTATACAAAGTAAATGTAGGCAGCTAGGCATAGGTCTCTCAAACCCCCAACAACCTCCCACTTAAAGGAAAACGTTCTTGAGTGAGGAGAAAACAAGAAAAATGCGGCATACTACAATGTGTACATATAAGTACATCAAGATGAGGAATAGACATCATCTCATCCTACACCCATTAACTTCCTAAGAAATGAAAATAAACAAGAGAGGAGAGAGGTGAAGAAACTAAAAGGTTGCATTAAAACAATGAAGACTTGAGCACATAAAGAGACGGGGCTAGAAATGTTTTCTTGTTATTTCCTCTTCACAAAAGAACTAAGTCTACAACATGATAAAAGATGAATATGAAAGTACAACAATGTATGTAGGCGTGTTCATTAAGTGTGAATCCACTAAGAAAAGAAGAGATGACACAATGAATATGTCATAACCAAGGGTAGACTATGTGGGTGGAGTCTAGCTGTAGAATCACTCATATTAGTTGATCTAAAATGCCAGTGAGTAATATCTTGCCATATCACAAAGGTATAGTGGATGCCAGCTCATGTCCAACTTGATATCTCAATACTCCCCCTCGAGCTAAGCATGAGCTTGTGAAATCCAATAATAGTTTTGAAGTGTTGAAGCCTCTCAGCTTCCAAGGCCTTGGTGAAAATTTCAGCAGCTTGATCCTCTGTGTTGACATAAACGAAATATCACCTGCCAGGACTTGCTCCTAAATGAAATGGTAATGGATCTCTATGTGTTTGGTTCGTGCATGATACACTAGATTCCTAGCCAATTGAATGATTCTAAGGTTATCATAGTAGATAATAATCTTCTTTTCCACATGCATCCCCAAATTACCAAGTAGCTTGCGTAGTCAAGCTACTTTACATGCTACAATTGCAACACCTCTATAGATAAGGCAATTGTTAGTTGTTTCTTGCTACTCAAAGTAATAGTAGCACTACAAAAGAAAAACATAAAACTACTCATAAATCTCCTATTTGAAATATTACCAACCCAATTTGCATCTATATAACCATACAAGCCCAACAGTACGAGTGCACCATAGAATAAGGCATAATCCAATGTGGATTTGACATAGCACAATGTGCACCACACTACATCCAAATGTGACTTCTGTAGAGGTTGCATAAAAACTCTTTCCAAACCAACAATATATGTTAGGTCTGGCATAGTGATCATCAAATAGATAAGGATGCCCATTATCTTTCAATACATAGGGACATCCTTAATCAAGTTACCCTCATGTGCACTAAGCTTAACATAAATTGCCAAAGGCATAGAAATATGCTTGCAATCAATCATGCCATACTTCTTTACCATATCCTATGCATATTGTCTCTGTGATAACCATAGACCCTATGTAATCTTGATTATCTCTATGCTATCCTTCATATGGTTAATCTTTGTCTCACTATCACCCACAATGATCAAATCATCCACATATATAATAATGACCACAATACCTACATCACTCTCATATACATAGAGTGAGTGATTAGCATGTGCTCTATGAAATCCAATGCTGACAAGGTATTCTAGAATCATGTCATGCCATGCCCTATGTGCTTCCTTCAATCCATACAAGGCCTTATGAAGCCTATATACATAATCTAGATGAGACTCATCCACATAACTAAGTGGCTACTCCACCTAAATTTCCTCTTACAATTCCCCCTATAAGAAGACATTCTTAACATCCATTTGATGCATGATCCAAACTTTTGATGTAGCCACTACTATGATAGCCCTTACAATAACTATTTTAGCCATTGGAGGAAAAGTCTCCTCATAATCAATACTGCAAGTCTACGCATATCCCTTGCCAACCAACCATACTTTATAGTGCTCCCCATAGATCCATCTATTGACCTCGTAAACCCATTCGTAGCTAATAGTTTTCTTGCCTTCAGGTAAAGGCACCAACTCCCATGTGTCATTCTCCTTCATTAGGGCCAAAAGCGCTTCAAAAAAGGCACTTTTGTTAATCGGGGGATTAAGGAAAGGGCTATAGAAATTTTGCCAAGTGGAAAAAAATATGGTATTTTTGTCTCCTCTGCTTTTGAGATAGTAGAGTTCATTTTGTGGTTCTTCCCTCCTATTTAGCTGAATTCTTCAAATCCTGACAAGTTTTGGTAGTCCCAAAGGCCCTATCAACTAATAAAAGCTGACAAAACATCTGACAAACAGAGTTAAGTTAATTTACACCATTTTGAAAATCAAGAGAATTTCCAAAGTTCTTGGCGCTCGTAGTATTTTTAATTTGTCTCCTTGAGGTTTTCCCTTAGATCCTTGACCTCTCTCTTTAGGCTTCTGTCTCTACACATTGTCTGCATGCTCGTTGTCTTTTACATGGCCTCCACAAGGCATCCTTCTCATTCCATAAGCTCTTGCACCATCTATATCAAAAGCGCAAATGGAGAATGGGAATCTAAAACATTTACTATAAATGATTGGGTTACAATGCTACCATCTTGCAGGGGCTCTATTAAGGTGAAAAAAATGAAATGGGAGGATATCAAATATCACTGGAAGGGACACATCATTGCTTTCAAAACTATGCCTCAAGGATGGTTTGCTTTGGTGCAACATGTTTACATGGCTAGAGATATGTACTTGGCTCCATGGGAATTTTTTTCTTAGGAAACACACTGTAAGTATGAGTTGCAAAATATATGTGAATATATTGTTTTATTTGAAGTAAATGCTAAATAGTGGATTATTGGTTGTAGATATCTTTTCATCGACAAGTTTTGAGTGGCAACTTGTAGAGAGCCTTAGTGGAACATTTGATGCCATTCATAAAGAATTTTCAGACATTATTTATGCTGATCAAATCACAAATTTTTTAAATGAAAGTAGAAATTTTGTGTATTATGCGCAGTATGTGGTTTGTTAAGAGTAGGTGTGCATGGATACCTTGAAGATTTGCAGTTACAAAGTCTCTCATCTTTGGATTGGGAGATGCCCAATGAAGCAACAATGGAGAGTTTTAAACTCAAAATTGCTCAAGATATTCAAAAGGCTATGACTCTTGGAAGGATCTCGAGAATAGTAAGCTTATCGTGGGTTTAACCCTTGCATGTTTTTGTAGCTTGCTTCAAAACAACAAGTTTACAAAGGACAAAGGCTTCACAGCTAAACAGAAACTTTTCAGAGGAAGATTTGGACAAAATTTTAGATCTGTCTTGGAAAGCCAAGGAATTTGGCCACAAAGGTGACTTTATGAGGTGCAATGCATGCCCTCAGTCATTAGGTTTATCCTATAATATATATCGACAATCCCTTATCATATATTTTGATTACAGAAGATACAAACTTAGAGTGGGTGATTGGGTTCCTTTAGATTCAGAGATTGATTGTAAGACATTGAAACTTACAATGCAAGTTACTGCACAAGAAGTAAAGGAGGTGAACGTTACTTCAAAGTGGAGTCTTAAGGATGTAAGAGACACCTTGGAGTTTCTAGACAATGTTACTATTGGATATAAGTTCAAGGTAAATGGTGCTATAATTGGAAAAAGAGTTGAGCACTCTTTATCATGTATGAGCTATTTGCCTCCTAGTGTTGTGACTTTCAGACCATGAATATGCATGTATAAATAATTTTGAGTTTTTTAAAATTGCTCACATATATTGTTGCCATAAACATGGAATTATACATACTGATAAGTATTGTAAAGGAACTCTTGGTATAAACTTTGCAGTGATTCTATAACAAATCATCTTTCATAGAACAAAATGATTTCATTATATCATGGGTTATAAAATTGTGCTACAATTTTACAGGAAATACTTGGCATAAACTTTACAAATCTCTATGATTGTATGAACAAAAAATCATCTTGCATGGGTAAGACCAAAATGGGTTAGAATATTGTACTACAAATATACAAAGGGAATTCACTGATGTACAAATAGAAAAATGGGCTATTCTTTAGCTTCTCTTTGATCTTTAGCTTCTCCGCCCTCAGGCTATTATTTGGCTTCTCCTCAGTCTACATCTTCTCCACCCTCACGCTGAGCTTCTCTCTAATCTTCAACTTCTCCACTCTCAAGACTTTTCGCCTTCTTTGAAATAGTTGCTTCATCTTCATCACTTTCATTTGTCATTACTAGTTTCCTCTTAGTAGGTGCTTTCTTTGGTTGCTCAAAGAACTTGATTTTTTCGGGCACTCTTTTCTCTTGGGGCTTTAGAGGAGATGGATTAAATTTCAATGGAGCAAGCTTAGGCATCCCCTTCTTTTTGGATCCCTTTCTTTTCAACCCTGAGGACTTCTTCTTTTTGGAGGTTGTCTTTTTCTTGCCTTTGCCCTTTGTTGTTGCTTGTTCCTTGGAAGCTTTAGGTAGGAAAGGGGAGTCAGGGTCCATTAGAGTAATTGCCCTATCCCAATACACCTCTCCCATATCCACCACATGCATGACTCAGGGTAGTCTCTGCTCTGCAACAAAGTCCATAAGCTATTTGAATTAGAAAGAAACTTTCAAAATAAAAAAGATAAGACATAAGAGACTTACATTCGCCCCCTCTACATTCAATAACTTTGAATCTATTGTCCCCGAAGCATTTGAAATCACTCTCCATCCACAACTGTATATGTCATTTTGGAATGGGACCTCTTGAAAGAGAAACTTGAAAGGCCTTTGAGGATCAGCAATGATTTCAAAGTTGGTGTCCAAGTGGGTAGTAACAAGTTTAGCAACACTGTAAATATTAACTTATGAGCAAATAGTATAAACTTTAACCAATAAAAGACAAAATAGAGTATCCACTAACAATACATCTTTGATTGGCCGTGAATTCCTGAAAGAGATTAGGCTCCAGTGCTCTCTGGGAACCAAAACGTGAGTGAGCAAAAACCCTAAAGACAAATCATCAAGAGATAGAACATTGAAGGGATGTACCTTTCAACATATGGAAAAGATACATGATGAATTGTGACACTATCAAAGTTCTTAAAACAATTTGTAATATTTGAACTGGATTTTGAAAAAAAATCTACAGAGAGAAGTGGATCAACAAAAAGTATACTCTTAGCAATATCATTGCTAAGAGAAGCAATATATGACCTATATACAAAGTAAAGAATGAATAAGAGAATGAACGCAATGTAAGGACCCTTGAAAAAATTCAATATAAACAAAGAGAAGCAAAAGATCTTACCTTAAACAACATAAAACTATTGAATCTATTAGTTGACAAGCCTTTTTCTCGAATAGGACCTTATCTTCAGGAGATATGATGATGTACTCTTCTTTTTCAAGATTAATAGAAACATTTATGACCATTTGGCCGTACACTTTGCCCATCCTCTCGTAGTTCACAAGGCCAAGAGACTCGATCTTTCTTTGCCAGATCGCATCTTCATTCTCTATTATCTCTTTCCTCTTCTCCTCCAAGATAGCCTCCCGCTCACTTGTAACCCTTGTAGGATACAAGTGAGTAACAACCTCAACCTTGGGTGCTAGTGGCTCCTTTAGCTCCTTCAATTTTCTAGATACCTTGGGTGGAATATTGAGGATTTTAAATGCATTTTGATTGGCAGTTGGCAGAGGCTTTAAATGCCTTATCTTATGCAACAATAAACTACAGAATCTGACAATTGAATATCCTTTTTAACAACTAGCCATGGAATTGTCCTCAAGAGATATGCTAAGATAGTCCTCTTCCTCAAAAGTTCAAGAAACATTGATAACCATTTGTCCATACACCTCACCTATTCTCTTATAATTAACAGAGCCAAGCACATCGATTTTTCTCTGCAAACATCATCCTCGGTTTCTATGACATCTTCTATTTTTTCTTCTTGGACAAACTCTTGCTAGGATGTAGTCCTTGTTTGTGTATAGATGTATCACATCCTCGATCTTTGGCCCTTTCACTTTCCTAGAAAATTTTGGGGGAATGTTAAGGATCTCAAAGGCTTTTTTGTCAATAGTGGGCAAGGGCCTCAATACCTTGTCAAACATGTACTTTATTATGTTGATCATACTAAAATCTTTGTTCATCAAGGTGATCTTATGAGCATGAGCAACAACAATGTAAGCATAATTCATAAATTCAATAACAAAGTCTTAAATTTCCTCCTAAAGAGAAAGAATTGTTGCAAGCTACCATTTCTTTTGCATGCAAATTTAAGTCAACACTCTTGATAATCTATCAAAAATATCCTTGACAACTTTGATAAAAGTTGTCTTTTGAATGACATGTTTTAAAGCTCTTTGGGCCTTCCTTATCTCACTAAAACACTTCTACATATAGTAAAACCTAGATATGCTCTTTCTCCTTGGCTTGGAAGGCCCACTTCATTGAGCAGAAGAGGGTCTAGATTGATTTGTTTGCTGATCAGGTACTCTAGGGGAGATTGGAACCTTGTCAGTTGTCTACTTTGTCCTTGCCATCACTATTGCCTAAGAGAGAAAATAACATGAAGAGTAACAAAAAACTATTCATTGGTATCTTCGAATATGACACACAGAGGATAAGTTGATTTGACATAAGAGCAGCGAAGCCAAATCTCTACATGGTCCTATTCGCGCCATATTGTGGAGCAAAGTTGATAAAGCGCGAGTGTGGCAAAGCATAATCTTCGGCATGATCCTTTTCACTCCGTATCATGGATGAGTTGATATGGTGCGAGAGTGGCATAACAAAATCTCCATAGGGGTCCTCCTCACTCTGTATTGTGGAGGAGTAAATAGACGCATGCAAAGCACAACCCCCCTATTCGCGTTGTTTTGTAATGTCTTTTTTTTTGTGAGACCTTACACCTATAAAAAAAAATTACCTTTTTTTCGCAAAATTATTAAAATTTGAGAAAAAATGAAAAATTTAAAGAATTTTTTGATCTTGTTTGCTATTTTAAAGAAAAAATACCTAAAACTAACCAAAAAAAACCTAAAATAGCATATCATGATATGGCGCAAATAGTGCTATTAAGAATCACAGTTGAGGGTATGATGAGGAAAAGACTCCCAATAGCTAATATCAAGTAAAAAGTTGTATCCTTCATATTCTCCAAAGTATCCTGCACACATAAAATCCTCTTAGTCCTAAAGTTGATCCATTAGTGCTTGCTAAAAAGTTGATATTAGAACATTGTATAATGAAGATACTCTATTTTCAAGTGCAAAGATAAAAGTGAAAATTTTCACTTTATATTCTACTAACTTGAGGTTCATACTTAGAATATCTATTCTTACCAATTTGTATCAACACCATGGGACTCTTTTAACCATTTTCTTATGAATCAAATTAAAGAGATGGAAGAAAAAGCTGGGAGTTAGTTGAAACAAAATCTTATAGAATGGATGTCTTAGGGGAAGATTGTGATAGAGTGGATGAGGACCCACATGACACACCATCGACGATGACACATGCTGAAAATGCACAATTTAAAGAGGATCTTGACCCCAATTAGTTTTATGATTCTCCAGATGGGTTCCCTTTTGACCCCGGTGGCTGCCCCACATTTGGCTTGGCTAGAACTGATACTTTACACCCCCCACTTACCCCCATATCAGTTTGCTCAATATCCATGGATGCATGGACGAGTTCTAGGAGCCCGAGGACTCTCCAGGTACATGGAAACATTAATGGCAAGAATGTATATATATCCTCATAGATAATGCCATCACACACAATTTTGTGAACAAACCCACCCTTGCCCATCTCACATGTATTCCTACTGAATTACAACAACCTCTAAAAGTCCAAGCGGCTAACTGAAGTGAAGAGATAAGCACCCATGTTTACACACAAGTGCCTCGTAGGTTGATGGAAATTATGCAGCAGTGGTGGACCTAATTACACTTGATATGGGTCCCATGGATGTTGTCTTAGGTAGTGATTGGCTGAAGCAGTTGGGGAAGATTTTTATGTACTTCTCTCAGCTGTACATGGAGTTTGTGATGCATGGGCAGCTTGTACATTTGGAAGGCATCAAAGAAAATGCAGATTTTAGCTTATAACAGTAAGACAACTGAAAAAGGAATTTAAGAAGCGCTCACAAATCTTTGTTTTGCATTTGAATAATGATGTTGATGACCAACACAATTCTTGGAAGAAAGATACAGCATTAAAGGCACTCTTGGCTGAATATTGGGATCTCTTTCAACCCCCCACCACCCTCCCCCCTAAGAGGCAAGTAGACCACCCGATTGACTTGGAGCCCCATGCCAAACCAGTCAATAAAACCCCGTATTGACTCTCTAAATGTGAGTGAGAGGAAGTAGCCAAGCAAGTCAAGGAGCTCATTGAGATGGGACTCATCGAGCCTAGCTCTTCCCCTTATGCCTCCTCGATTCTATTAGTTAAGAAAAAGGATGGGTCCTTTCGAATGTGCATTGACTATCATGATCTCAATAAGATCACAATCAAAATAGGTATCCTATCCCTAGAATTGATGACTTGCTTAATGAGCTCAAGGGAGCTCGCTACTTCACCAAGATTGATTTGAGATCCGGCTACCACTAGATACAAATGAGAGAGGGTGATGAAGTTTAGATAACTTTCTGGACTGATCATTGCTTGTACCACTTCCTTGTCATGCCATTTGGGCTCATTAATGCCCCCACCGCATTTCAGAGCCTCATGAATAAGATATTTTAGCCATGGCTTTCCAGTTTGTGTTGGTATTCTTTGATGATATACTCATCGTTAGTGGGAAACTGAGGTTGAGTACTTGGGACACATCGTTAGTGGGAAAGGCATCCAAGCTGACCCTAAGAAAGTCCATTGTGTTCCGGACTAGCCCACCCCCACTAACACCACCTCATTGCATGGTTTTCTTGGTCTCTCCTCCTTTTATCAAAGATTTATCTGCCATTATGCTACAATTGCAGCACCATTGACTAATAGGTTGAAAAAAGAAGCCTTCTTTTGGGATGCCTTGGCTAAACGCAATTTTCAGCAGCTGAAGGAATTGCTTACCTCAGCCCCCATTCTTGTGTGTCCTGACTTCTTGAAAGAATTTACCATTTAGTGTGATGCTAGTGGACAAGGCCTATGGCGAGATGTTAAAGACTTGGTGTCTAAATGTATGCCTTGCCGACATAATAAGGATAGCACCACTCTTAAACCGGGTGGATTACTGTAGCCTTTACCTATACCCCCGAGGGCAAATGGACCCACATTACCATGGACTTCATCACCGGCTTGCCTACAACCAAGAAGGGCTGAAACACCATCTATGTGGTAGTTGATCGCCTTACTAAAGCAGCCCATTTCATACTTACAAAATCTCAGTTTACAGCATCTCAAGTTGCCACTCAATTTATGGAGCATGTATTTAGGTTGCATGGATTGCCACATGTCATAATGCATGACCGGGATACCAAATTTATGAGTCAATTTTGGCAAACAGTTTTCAGCTCCATGGGGACCAAACTAGCTCCATCTATAGCCTATCATCCCTAAGCGGACAGGCAGATAGAGCGGGTTAACAAGTGGCTTGAGACCTACTTGAGACATTTTTGTCATGATGTGCATAATGCTTGGGATATGTGGCTGCATTTTGCTGAGTTTGCTTACAACAACTCCACTCATTTGAGTATTGGAGTATCCCCCTTTGAGGCATTGTATGGTTATCAGGTGCCCCTCCCCATCGTGGTCTTCAGTGAGAAGCTTAACCCCTTGGGAAAGAAAAGTTGGACAACATGCAAGCATTGCTTCAGCAATGCAAGGTCAATCTTAAAAAGGCTCAAGAGCACATGAAGCTCCAAGCAGATGTAAAGAGGTGCCCTCTTGACTTCAAGAAGGTGAATTTGTACTCCTCAAGGTCCCCAAGTCCCGTTATGCTACACTTAAAGATGGCTCTTGTAACAAGTTGGCACATCATTACGGGCCCTACACAATCCTTAAGAAAGTCTGAGACTTGGCCTACCACCTCCAACTCCCCCCTGACACTGATGCATAATGTATTCCATGTGAGCCGATTGAAGCCATTCATAGGCACTCCCAAAGATTATGTGGAGGAACTGACCCCCATGGATGAAGAGGGCCTTATTCAGTATGTGTCTGACACGGTCACAGGACAAGGTGAAAAGCAACTTCGTACTCGGTCCATTCATGAGTACTTGATCAAATGGCAAGGCCTACCTCTAGAGGAAGCTTCTTGGTGCCCGGCCTCTATTTTGGATGAGTTTCCCACCTCAAGGAGGCTGCATTGGATGGATCTTGACTACATTTGGCCCTTGTTTGTGTTTGGACTATAGCCTACTACTGGGACAGTTATATGTTTTGCACCAGTTTTGGTCCTGAACTATTCTCAGCCCCACCTTACCTACACGGGTTGAAAGTACACCTTAAGGGCTCTACAACGACACCTCACTTGTCCAGATCAGAGTTTCCTATGTGAAGTTATGGCTATTCTCCTACAGCAATCCTGTCTTGGACAACAAACTCGTCTGCTTCTAGACAACCATCTGTTTGGGAACAATTTTGGTCCTGAATTATTTTCAAACCACCTTACCCACACGCGCTAAAAGTATATCTTGTGGGCTCTGCAATGACACCTCACTCATCCCATTCGGAGTCTTCTACCCAAAGTTATGGTTGACTTCCTACAACAGACCCATCTTGGACCGCACACTGTCCACTCTATCCAGGGCCTTGTTTTCATGCCATGGACGCCCTTGCTTATTGCCCTTGTATCACGCGTAGAGTAGTACTTTGTAGCCTCCCCTCCCTATTCCTTTCTTTTTTTTAAGGACAAAAACTTCATGAGATGGGATGGTTTGTAATGAACTGGGCATACGGGAAAATACCAATCACACTGACGGTATAAAAGGTGTAAGAGGGTTTCCTTAGGTATCACGGAATTATCAAGAAATCTCTCTTCCGCCTCTCTTTAGCTCTCGTGGCTTCTCCTTCTTCCTCTCTCTCTCTCTCTCTCTCTTCTTCCTATCTTTCTCTCTCCTCTTCTTCTTCTCTTGCAATCTTTCTCTCTCTTCTCTCCCTTAGTTAGGCAAGCTAGGTCTCCTTCATTACACTAAGAAACAAAGAGAAGAGGAGAGAATGATGGTTCAAATGAATATAGACAAAAAAAGAAGCGTGATTTTGGTGGGAAATGTGATAGTATAATATTTAACTATTCAAAAAGAAAGAATAATGGCCGAAAAGTGACCCTTAACATGAATTAACATCCTTAGGCATTTAATGGATGACCTCTTAAATGAATAATATATTCTCTCATTAATCATATTTGAATGGTCAAATTTGGAGGGTTCATTCTTTTAAAACCTCGACTAGTTAGTGACTTAATCATTTTTTTACAAGTGTCGTTTTTAAAACATTTTTGGCCTTAATGTAAGTGTATTCATTTCTTCATCCATGGCATAATTCAATACTCATTAATCACTATATTCTCAAAACAAATGGATTCCACATCCTGCACAATCTTAGCCATGTATGTATAGTGATGAGCTATATAGCTATCATATGTCAATCACTCTGTTGGCTTTCTTACTCTACTTGACCTATGTGGGGTTGCATCGCTACTAAGTGCTTTAGCATCCTCTCGTGCCTTCTACACACGAGGTGTTTTAATAGACGGAATTCCCAACTCCTCATCCAAGCTCTACTTAGAGCCATGTGAATCAACATCAACATGAGAGAAACCCAATGATATATTTGTCATAATAGGTGAGTCTCCAACTTTATCTTTATCTTTGATTGACATCTGTGATGTACTTGGTGGAGTAATCAGTGATCTCAATCTACCATTATAAGTTCTATCAACAGACTCATGACTAGGAGACTCTTATGGCCCAATCAATGTCTATGACTACTACTGACTTGTTTTTTGCACAACCACACTCTAATGCTCATCAATCCCAAATGCATTTTGCACATTACTATACTACCTACTCATTTTATTAAAAATAACATCCCTACTAGCTCTAAGCTCACGTGTAATAGGGTTATAATATCTATATCCCTTTTGCTCAATAAAATATCCCACAAATACACATTTTTATACTTTGCAATCCAATTTAATGTGCAAGTTATCAAGAATATGCACATAAGCAATACATCTAAATACTTTCAAACGGGGCAGGATTAACTTTTTGCCTGTAAACTTCTCTTTAGATTCATGCAATGTACATTAGCAGTGGGTGTCTTGTTCATTAATGTATACAACAGTAGCAATTACTTTAGTGCAATAGTAATGAGGCAAGTTTCTTTTTGACATCAATACACAAGCCACCTTTGCAATATGCATGTTTTTTTGCTTAGCAACTCCGTTTTGCTATGGAGTATATCTACATGTATATTATCTCTATATACCATTTTTTTGTAAGAAATTAGAAAACTCATTAGAGAGATATACTCCCCTTCCATTTGACCTTAGACATTTATTATGCAACCTTGTCTCTTTCTCAACCAAAGCCTTAAAGCTTTAAAGTGAGTGAACATCTCACTTTTCTCATGCATAAAGAAAATCCATACTTTGCAGATGTAATCATCAATAAAGGAAACATAATACTAACAATCACTTAATGTTGTAGTCTTTAATTCAAGTGGCTTCTTGCATACATGCTTGTCATGTGAGTATGCATGCCTTTCTTGCTTTCCAAATTAATATGCTTCACATGCTTTATATAACCCATCAACTCTAAGCTTATGCAAACTATCCACAATCTATTTTGATTGCATGTAATCTGAAATGGAAACATTGAAATATATAGGTTTCTTATCAATACTAAAATAGTCAAGACTCTAGACACTTTCATGTTGTAGATATAAAGATAAATTTAGCATTGTTATATGAAGGATGTCAATGGTAAAATATCTGTATAGCATTGTAAGAACAAAAATAAGGACAAATGTTGCTCAAATTTGGAGTCACTTTCTACCTATATCTCTATTTAATATTAATTTTGATTTTTAACTTAAGTAAGTCATACTTACTAATTCCTTTTGTCTTTTTCTTGCATATGCTTTAGATCAAATAGATATTATATTCTACTAAAACATGTGTGTGTGTGCACATGCACATCTATGTGTGCATGTGTAAGTGGGTGGATGTATGTGTGTCTATATCTCTATGTCTACCTACATATTAAATGTACGTCTAGTTAAAAGTATGCATACACTTCTACATGGATGTGTGTGCATGCATGTGCCCATTTATCTTTGAGATTAATACAATACATTCAAGTTTAAGTTAGAATGGTGCATGCACGTACCCTTTTGTGCTTGTTATTTAAATCACCTAGTATGTGTGCAAACTCATACTTTTTGTTGTGTGATTGTCACACACACACACACACACACACACATTCTCTCTCTCTCTCTCTCTCTCTCTCTCTCTCTCTCTCTCTCTTTGTGTGTTTTTTCCAAAATTGATTCCATGAGACATAATGATTGCTAATATCATAAAACCTTATGCATTTCAAATTCATGTTAGCTTTCACACATACCCAAATGCTAGCCATACCCATGCATGCACCTCTCTTTTTAGATGTACCTACATCCAACATTAGCATACAAAAAATGTCAATTTATGTCTTTGCATAAGGATATCATATGTATATGTGTGATTATAAATAGATATATTACAGACAAGATATATCAATGTATAGCCTACATTGATATAATTACCTATACAAATATATCAAGAAACATATCTACTTATGTGTGCAAACTATACTTCATAAAATAAATGGAATAAGATATAATATATATGTTATATATATCCACACACACAAATACATGCAAAGTTAATGATAATTTACACTTTACATTGATATAGTTTTACACAATACTTACTTTATATCAGAATTGATAATGCAAAACAAATATATTCATAGCAATAATATGCTATACATCTATATCAACATATATACTTGTAAGGGCGAGTGAGAGTGTATGTCATAGTGAGAGTGAGAGTGAGAGCTGAAATCTAGTACCGAAATGCTTACATATGTGAATGCTTTTTTGTGGAGATTTGTGGTCTAGAATCAAATGGAATATGAGCAAGAAAGAGAGAGAAAAGCAATCGGTTAAGGTGATGGTGGGTGAATGGCAAGGAGGCTGAAATATAATGTGATCCCTATCCCTATCCCTCCCCCTCCCCCTCCCCCTCTCTCCAATTGAGTAGGGGTGCTCCCAAGATCTCGAGAGGGAGTGTACGTGAGGGGGGATCAAGTAAGGGGGGTGTTGACGAGTGAGACTAAGAAGAGAAAAACATGGTCCAACTGAATTGAGAGGGGAGATCAAAAGTTTAAAAATTGCTTGTGTTTTAAATTTCTCTTTTAGATCAAAGCCTCAAGGGGAGGATTTTAGAACCTTGATTAACCTTCTTTTAGGGGGGACTTTTTTGGGGGGTAGGGGGTTTCTTTTGTTGGATGCATTATAGCCCTCATGTTCCTAGGGTTTGGTCATTCACATGGAAAGTCGTTAGAGGATTTTAGAACCTTGATTAACCTTTTTTGAGGGGGGCGAAAGAGGGGGGGGGGGGGGGGGGGGGGGGTTCTTTTGTTGGATGCATCACATCCCTCATGTTCCTTGGCTTTGGTCATTCACATGGAAAGTGGTTACCACCATAGTGGATGCACAATGTATTCTTCATGCATGTAGATCTAAGTTGCATCCTCTCTACTTGCTTCAATAATTCTTGGTTGTGAGGGGGTTGCTATGTCTTGTGATAGATTAGATTCTTTGTCAATTCTTTATCACCTTGGAATGACATACTCTAATTATCTCTACTTCTCTCTATGTGAAGGACATTTGCCATGATCACTTCATCAAGTTATTGCTTACAATATGAAATGATGTTTGTGTGGTTATGGTACCTGTGTGCAACTTTTAAGGAAGTAGCTCTATTGTTTAGCTTTCTCTCTTCTTTTATAAGTGGTATAATGCTTGTTCTGTTTAATTAATGGTGTAACCATGAACATTACTAGAATCTCTTTTAATGATTTTTCTTGTTTGTTGTACAAGATTTTTCTTTGAAGTGCTTCCAAGTTCCTGCTTGAATTTAAATAGTAGACTGAGGACTCTACCTTGTTCGGCTTGGAATATGCGCTATTAGACATTAAATGTGGTGATCATGAGTTCCTTGGAATATGCGCTATTAGACATTAAATGTGGTGATTTGTCCTCTTGTGGCAGGCATGCCTTGAAATGCTAGACAGAATTGGAGTTTTGTATGATAGAAGAGACATGGACAACCAAGAAGTATGCATGGGTTAACTTTTAAGATATGACTACAACGACGTCATTGAAGTATAGAAGCGAGGAAAAGCCATGAAGCAGGCATTGAGAATGGGGTTCGAGGTTTGTCGGAACATGGAAAGCCTACGACGAATGCTAGCAAATTAATGTATTATGTAAGGCTATTTAATTCCAAAAGAATGGTGGGTGGGTGGGTGGGTGGCGACGTAAGGATACAAAAAGCCCCTAGGAATTGGCATCAAAGCAATTTGTCGTACTAAGCCTAGAATGTGGATGGAGCGACGATTATGATGCCCATCTAGATACTCTATACTCCATAAGAAGAAGATGGGGCTGCGAAGAGGAAGGAGGATGAGCGCTCCCCCCTCTCTCTCTCTCTCTCGCCATGGCAGACCTCAAGAGTCGCCTCCTAGCTCGATGGAGCCTCCATGGCTACACCGCCTTGGTCACCGGAGGCTCAGGAGGGATTGGGTATATGCCCCTTTCCTTCCCACAACTCGTTTAATACACCCTTTGCCAAGCCACCCAATATCCTAACTCACATCTCTTCTACCCTTCCCCCCCCCCCCCCCCCCCCCCCCCCACGGGCCCCCAGCCTAAGTAGTTTGGTATCTGTGAACATTCTTGTGTGCTTGAGAAGGACTCCTTACATAAAGAGTCTCCATTCTACACAAGACCATGCATTCTCAACTTTCTCCCCTACTTGCCTTATCCTTGATGAAATAGGGAGGACAACAAGCACACTTGTTTTCCGATCAACAACTCCGTTCTTAATAGTTCAGAGTTTCCTTTGTCATTTTTAAAGACAGAAGAAAGTAGCATTCTACAACAGTATTACAAACACACTTTCTATGTGAGAGACCTCTAGGAATGTCAAATTTCTTTGCTATTTACTTTCATTGTGCTTTTGGTTATACTAGAGATATACATGTGAACCTATGGATTAACCACATCTAAATCCTATTCTATGCTGCAAGTTTAGCATATGTGTATTGGCCCCTGCAATTATCATGTCTTAAGGGCCCTCTTTTTAAAGTTCTTGCTATAAATTCCCACGTCTTGACCTTCTAGCTTTCATTATCACGACCCTTCATGTATAGGAACATAGATATTTGACATTCTTGACTTTGCATTTTCACAATCGTTGATCTTTCACTTCCTTGGCCCTTCATTCTATGATTATTAATCGTTCATAAGCATAAATCTTCTTTATATAGTTTAGGTCCTTCAAAATTCATTGAACTTCTTAGTAACCAACCTTTGGAAGAGCATTAATAACTTGGTCTTTTTTTTTGCAGTAAAGGCATTGTAGAGGAACTTGCTGCATTGGGAGCCAAAGTATACACTTGTGGTCGCACTTCCTCAACTCTTGATGAATGCCTATCAAGGTGGAAGGATGCTGGCTTAGGGGTGCATGGCTCCATTTGTGATGTGTCCTCTAGGAAAGCTAGGATCGAGCTCATGGAAAGAGTTTCAAAACAATTCGAGGGCAAGTTAGACATACTAGTAAGATGCTATAATCTTGCTAATGCAATAGGGAAATTTTAAACTCCATAGGTTGTAGCACTAGAAATGTTATTTGCTTGGATGCATTTGGAAACATATTAGAATATTAAATGATCAACATCTTAGCATGTTAACCATTTTTAGTCTACAAAACGTAAGGCCAATCTCATGAGCTCAAGTTAATCATTCAATTTGCCATCTATTGCAATGCAGTTAATCCAAGATCTCATGTCTAAGTACTCAATCAAGCCATTATCATCCTAAATACATTCTTAGAGCTCATCAGTTACTCTTTCATGAATATATTCTATATTGCATTATCGTATCCTATTATTCAAGAGCTGGCCGTAGTGTGTCATGCACTACTAGAAGCAAAAAGTGACTCTTCTCCCCTCAGATGAAGGAAAAATCTTAAGAAACATGTCAATTTCAAGCCATTCTTAGAAAATTAATTCCCAAGTCTCTTGAATGGGCACACAATTGACATCCCCACAAGCATGTAGCATGGTAAGACTCTAAACATGTGGAATGAAGTACTTATATGGATTCATATATGTCATTTAAAAAATATATATCATGCCATGGCCTACTCGACACATGATGTGCATGGACTTTATCATGTTTCAAAATTGGACTTTAATTCCCTTAACAGCCAAACCATAATTCAATTCAATGGAAGCACATATAGGGTTGCATTGCAAGGCCCATGACTATATCATTTAAATTAAGTGGTTTTATGCATCAACTTGTGTCTATTGATGTCTATCTCAAATACTACGCATGTTGAATCTACTATCTGTATAATTTGAACATGATATTCTAAATATGCTTTTGAAGATGCTCAATTCCATCAAGTGAGCCACCGAACAACAAGTAAAAGCTATTTCATTGCTTCACTATTCTCTAAATGTTTAACAAAGGATTAATTTGAGTGTCTCTACTTGATACTTGCATTGGGACTTTACAAAGTAAAAATATCTTGAAATTCATAGGGTATCAAATAATCATGATAATAAAAATAAAGTGTTGTAGGTTTAAAATATTTCTTTATCTTAACCTTAGAAATGTAGAGTGTCACATCAGAAGAGTTTGAACATTGACAGATAAGATAGGATGGGAGTTGTAATTGTAACCTTCATAACAATGTTGGAGGCTTGAATGTGTCACATCCAAAGAGTTTGAACATTGACAAATAAGATGGGATGGGAGTTGTAATTGTAACCTTCATAACAATGTTGGAAGCTTGACTATCAATGACCATATAATAAACTTAAGAAACATTGAGAATCACACTCAAACATTCAACATAAGAAAGTGAAGTGAACAACAACATAGAAAGGTGCTTTGATCGAAGTGAAGAGACTAAAATGGAGTCTATTGTTTATATAGCCAAACATTATGCACAAGTTTAAGAAGCACTATAAGTGGAAGCATACTTGTGAGTGCCTAGACACTTGAGTGTCATTATACAAACATCCAAAAGCCCACCAAAAGTCCAAACATATCAATGCCCAACTAATCTTCTCTAAGTCAAATCACATGTGGAAATGCCTTAGTAACTCTACTTTCCAAGAATGGTCTCAATCGAATTGCTAGTTTACCATATATTTAGAGTTGGTCTCAATAAGAAACTTCACATTTGTTCAAGCTTATAATTAAGTCACTTAATTGTCCGATACTTGCAAAAATTATTAAGGTAAACAAACATGTTTTCAAAGACTTGATGAACTTTGTTTCCAGGTAAACTGTGTGGGTGCTTATGATATTGAGAAGCCTTTTGTAGAACAAAATGAGGAAGAATTTTCTTTCATGGTCTCAACAAACGTAGAGTCTGGCTACCACCTATGCCAACTTGCTTATCCCTTATTGAAAGAGTCTAAAAAGGCTAGCGTGGTCTTTATTTCATCGATAGCAGGATTTTCACCAATTGCAGCCATGCCTAGCACCTTATATTGCATGACAAAAGGTGTGTAAACCAAAACCCCATGTTTTGTTTTGGAGACATTTAATATGATAATCATATGTAGGAGAAGCCTCCTCACTCAAATATATTGTATTTTATGTATGCTTTTAGGTGCAATGCATCAACTCACAAAAAGTCTTGCTTATGATTGGGCAAAGGATAACATACGAGTGAATTGTGTAGCTCCTGGTGGTGTTATGACCGAGCGTCTTTTGAAGAAGCTTGGAGAGGTATGTTGATTATGTTATCATTGAAAGTATTATGGGTGGAAACGTACCTTGTTTATACTGTATTTTGTTGGCTTACTCCAAAGATCTTGCTTTTAGAAAAGTATGTAGAGCCAATTGATGCATCTGAGTTCAACTCAAAAAGAGAAATCTAATAAATGCTTAGCCATTGATTTTAGTTTAGGATTAGGCCTGATAGTTTTATTGACACAAGCAAGACCTAAATTGTAATGTGTGTACTCTAAACATCTCAAGTTACGATTTGATCTCCTAATCAAGCAAGCATAAAGTGTAATATGTCATGTGGATGAACAACCAAATTTTATGTAATAACTAATTTCTTCAAAGGGCCTACTCCTTGCTTATATACCAAGTACTCATATGAAGAAGATATTAATGAGTCACAAGAAGGAATTTATATGAGTGAGACAACAACATGGCCAGTGGAGGTGCAAATTCCTCCCATGGATGTCAATCACATGTGGTTTAGCTCATAGAAAATACCAAGAAAATTCCTCCCATGGATGTCAATCACATCTGTTTTACCTCATAGAAAATACCAAGAAAATAGTCCAACTCCAACTAGAGCATGCACATAACTATGGACTTGCACTTTCTGTGGTTTGATGCGCATGGTTTGATTCCACTTGTTTGCATTGTTTTTGCACCTATAACTCAAAAAGTCTTAAAAATCGCCTTCGATATTTATTCATATATGAAAGTGGCTCCAATCTTCAGCTATTTCATATATGCTTTGAAGGAATATGAAGATGTGCATTGAGAATAGGCATCTAAGAAATTTTGAATTTAAGTTATCTCCCAATTTGACCTACCTTTCAAGTCAAAGCTACAATAAATAAAGCAATAAAAAATAGGAAATGAACATTATTATAGAATTTATTAGCATGAAGCACCTTTAGAAACTTAGAAATCACTTAAATCTATACAGTTTAGGATGGAACCATAATGTATTTGGTCAAATTCTTTGCAAGTTTTTGGCTAATAAACCACTAACTTGTATTTTGTTATCATGGCTTTTATAAACAATTACCAAATAATTTTTACTTTAGAAATCTTTATTATTTGAATTAAACAATAAGGAAAAAAAGTGAAAAAGAAAGTTCTTTCGCCTTGCATGAGCCGTTATCATTTAAATATGAGAACATTATCAACCTTCTGAACACCATTTAAAGCTCAAAACATATATTGTGTAAGGGAGAGGGTTTTAATGTATCTATATACATGTTGGGCATAAGATATCCTCTATGGAGCTCATAGAAGTATGATTTTACTTGATGAGATAAAACCTTTTGAGGTGAAAGTTAGTAAATTTATGGGTTGTAAAAGTATTTGAGGGCAACATTTCCTCTAATTAAAAGGACTCATTCTCATAACTTTATGGATATTATAATGTCAAAAAGTAGCATGGAATTGAAGAAAATATGTTTTTGATGCCACAAAGTAGCATACCTCTCCAAGCCAAAATAAGGACTATAAGAAATTTGAAATAAAGTCATGAAAAAACGAGTTCATTTTGAAATCATACATCTCTTCAGCAATGATAAGGACTATAAGAAATTTGCAACAAAGTCATAAAAATTGAGTTGAAAGCTTTATCAATTTAGAGAAAACTTTCAAATCATAATGGGACATTAAGTGCATGCATTCTATTAAGTTTTCAAAGGCAATAGCATGCCAAGAGTTCACCAATCTAAGTCTTTGCACAACTATAAATATAGTGTTATTAAGATTTTGAAGGAAAATGCATGTTTTGTCGTAGGACATGAACATGGAAGAGAAATATGATCAACAATACTATTCAAAGAATATACCAATAGGAAGAGTTGGTGTACCAAAGGATATTGGAGCACCGGTTGCTTTCTTATGTATGCCATGCTCCTCATATTGTACAGGTGAGATTTTTGTAGTTGATGGGGGAGCATTGGTGAATGGATTATTTCCTACCGAGAATTAATAGTTCACTTGATCAATCGATTTCCATTCTACCTCATGCATTAGAACATGATGAGTGAATTGTGGATTCAACAATTTGAGAGCCATTTTTGCACACATAGAGTGAAGAACTTATTTAAAGGACAAGCTAAGAGAAAAACAAAATTGTGTATTCATAGATGTTCTTCAAGGTTTGTATTTAGCACATGATACATAGATAGATCACCTTTGTAAGAGCAAAGAGAAAAAATAAATCAAAAGACAATGAGAATGTCATTTTTAAATCTTTGCATCCTCAAATGACTATAGTATCTTAATTGTTTCATCAAATTCAAGGAAATATATGGCTCATAATGTTGTGGAACTATCAATTTCTTATGTTAAGCATGTGTATTAGCACAAGATCATACTTACAATTGGTAGTATTAGCATTGTTAATGGTTATTGTATGAAACAGGCCTAACAAAAATTTGTGATCTTCCCATTCAAACCCAAAATTTCTTATATCAATACGTCATGGTCGTGACGGGGGTTTATACACTCGAATCATCATTTAACTTATTATATACAATGGAACCATTAGTCAACCAATTGTGACCCTTGTTTCTTTAAATGTTTAAATTATAAGAGAGCTTATAAAAAATTGAACAAGCATTATTCTTTCTTCAAAGTCCTCCATCTAAAATTTCTCATGATAACTGTGTGTAGTAGTCATTGTGCAAAATGATACTTATCAGGGCCTTATAAGCTTCACTAATTATTAGTGTGTCCACTTAGCCTAATAATGATTTGTGATCTTTCCATTCACACCCAAAGGTTTTGTATGGTTATGTTATGTGCTTATAGTCACCCTTATATAATAAAACCATTAGTGAACCACATTTGAACTAGTTTTCCTTAAAGATGCACATTATAAGATGAGCTTATATAGATTGACATGAGCATTATTCTTTACACAACATACTTTAATGTCTAAGATCAAATTTATTTACAAATACAAGGCATACTTGAAGAAAAAAATAAACAATTGAGAAATATTGTGTCATCTCTCAAATGTTGAGTTAAAAAAGGGTTTTACTATATTTGTTCAAAAGAATAAGTGGATGCATGATCAAAATAACGAATTGTACCCCCATGCTTCTCTAAAATGTTGGAGAATAGATCAAGATTTATGTTGGGGAAACCAATATTATTAGTTAAATAGCGGTGTTTCAAATTAAGAACCATTTTTCAAGGATCAGCAAGCTCAAGTTAATAAGAACTTTAAATATTCTTTTGAATTCTAGAAGATTTAAAAAATGTACACACATGTGGAAATGAGTGTTTTTAATTTGATTTTCTAAGATACGAAAACACTCTTGGAGGAATACAATTATTCCCATGACGGATGAATGCAAGTACTCTGTTTACTTGAAAGAATACAAGTATTCTTGTGACTTGGAGGCATGTGAGTAGTATGCAAGAAAGAAGAAGGTTGATATAATGTTAATGCTAGGTGGACTCTATTAGGGGCAAGTGGATTCTATTAGGGCCAAGTTGGGACAATGTTAGGGCTAAGTGGCTGTTACTATTTTGATTGACCGTGTTCTCCCATGAGTGCCACCAACACTACTTGCATTGTTAGTGGTGCTTTGATCCCTATAATAGAGGGGTGTAACAAGGTATGATGGTGTATTTAGGAAGCTGAGACTTATAATGGAGGCTGTGCTTTGATTCTTATAATGTAATTGGAAATGATTGGAAAGCCCAATAATTGTACAAAGCAAAATTTCTCATTAAGAATGGGGATGCCCAAGTGTAAAAGATTGATATCATCCATGGTGAAGGCCGTTCTTCTTTGGTGGTACTCCTCTAATGGGTACGTAGATAGGTGGCAAACATCCCACATTATAAAGTGTTCTTCTTAAAGTGATCCTCCTATTATATAAAAATGATATGTTGATGCTACAAATGTCTATGAACTACCCTAGTTCAACCTAACAAAGTGTCTACTTGGAGCAAACCAATTTTAGTTGGTTTAATTATTTGATATTTTTAGGACTTCCGTTAGAAGGGTGATTATCATTGAATAAGCTTACCATTCAACTGCATTGTTGTAATGGTGTGCATTTTTTGGAGAATCTCCCATGCTTCTTTTTTTACTTATGATATCTCTAATATAGATAACCATACTTGAACATCAATAATGTCTTGACCTTCACTATATCTCTTGTCCTACTCACTCCTATAATGCCCAATAGGGTTGAGCTTGACCCTTTAACTCTTATCTTCACTTATAATATTTGTAATAGAAACAACCATACTTGAACATCAATAATATCTTGAACTTCACTATATCTCTTGTCCTACTCACTCCTACAATGCCCAATAGAGGTTGAGCTTGACTCTTTAACTCTTATTCTCTTCTACCAAAAGGAATAGTGGTCATTGTGTTGAAAGGCTTACTAAAGGAGAAGGTAAGGTATAAGGGGAAGTGGGTCAAATATCTAACACTAGCTCAACAAAACCACTCCAAAAATTGTTGGAGATGTTAGGGTGAATCAGTTCCAAACTTGGTTCAATTTATATCAAAGCTTTCTCCATTGTTGAGCAAGGCACATCCATTAATATGTTCCCCTAAAATGGAAGTGATTTGGGTTTTAGCCTACTCTTATTATGACTTATCATGTCCACATGTCCATAGACTAAGACTAATTGGGTCATTAGGTGGATGGCTTTTTGTGCTTGAAAGTAGATGGAAATATATAAGATAATCCAAAACAACTTGTATCTGGTGATTTTCAAGTACTTGAAACTAGTAATCATCTTGTGGTTGTCGTATTTGCTATTTTTGAGGTTGATGTAGCACTTTTGATTGTTTTCTAGCTTGATGTAGTACATTTTGCTGCTGTATGAAGTGTGGGAATTTAGCTTGTTGCTGTAGGAATAGCAAAAATGCCGGTTACTGCTGTAGGCACAAGAAAAATTCAGCTTGATGTTGTAGGTACAAAAAGAATACAAACAGTTTTTGTAGAAAGTTTGGTTGTTGCTGATGCAGAAAGTCAATATACTATTACAGGAATTTAAAGTTTGATCTTAAATCAACTCAATGAGACATATACACTCCGAAATCCCATCCTTTGTATGTATCATCGAACTACTATAACCCTACTTGATGAATTTGAAAGCGTCTCTCTTCAGCTAATTCCACGTTATTGGAATCAATTTGCGGATTCCTTAGCAAATTTTGCCTATTTTAGATGGCAATATTAGTGACCATGTTCTACTGACCTACTAGGCGGCTGTTCTAAGAGGTCTTGTTAGTGTGAGGCAGTTAGAGAAGCCTACTAAAACTAATACCAAGGAAAACAACCTAAATATCCGATAGAAAATATATGAGTATACAGGGGTGTGTAAAAAGGGGTTCTAACCCCTATAAAAATAGAAAAGAAAAGAAATAAAAATCCTTGAGTAGTTGTTCATCGCCTTGCGAAGGCCTGGTAGGTTCCTAGGGACAAGTCAGACTTGGGGCCAATGCCTTATCTTCCTAGGGTGGCAACTAGCTGAAAAGCAAAGTAAATAAAAGAAGGTTGGAGCGAAAATAAAAGTGAGCATTAGAAAAGGATTAAGTGTTGCCTCGCAAGGGCTTGGTAGGTTCTTGGGTACCAAGACAGGACTTGAGGCCGATGCCCTGTCCTCCTTGGGTCACTACGCTCAACTCCCTCCTTTTTACATGCCCAAGTATGGACAATTAGAAGCTAAAAGGAAAAAAAATGTGCTAACAAGAAATATTTCTTGATCAAGCTCTAGGAGTCCTCACATCATAGGAGTTCCTAGTTGAGTTGTCCTTAGCTCGGTAGGTAGTTCAGACCACCACTTAGGCCCTTACCTCTCCGATAATGCTTTTTAGCTTGGTTGTGTTGGAGCAATTGGTTTGTGACTAGCTTTAGGATTTTTGTCAAATTTTGCTCGGCCTACTCCCTGTGGATTTCATGCCTTGGTTTTGTCAGGGGGTCAGATGAGATATGTGATGTGTTTTGTTGTGTATTTATTTTGTATCAGCTTGATGCTCCTTGTGGTTGTGTGTATATGCAGATTTGTTTGTGGAATTCAACGGGGACTGAGTCACACTATCCCATAGTCGCCAATGAGAGCTACATTTAAGGACCCGACTTTGTGCCCTCCTTGAAGCACTTGAAGCCGTTTTTGAAGCAGCAAAGTGGTCGAGAGACGTCAAAGAGCGATTTTTCATGGAAAATTCAATGGTGTCGGATGGCCGAGCTGGAGTTTTCCTAGATGCATTTCGACGTCAGGAATCCAATGCAAGTATCGTTTCGTCGATCCAAGCCCATTTGATTCCCCATTTAATCCTCGCAAGGTTCGAGGTTGTGAAGCAACTACTGGATCTGAAAGTCGGGAAGAGAGTGATAGAGGCCAGCTTTATAAATTTCGATGCCCCGAAAACACCTGTCCATATGGATTTTGATTCCGAGATCATTTGTCCCCTCAGAACTGAAAAAACCACTTGCTGGAAGTGTGAAAGCTCAAGGCCATGAACTAGATAATTTAGGTTTAAAAGCTTAAGCTTGCTTAAGCTTGGGCTTAAAGCCTACAAAATGAAACGATGTGGAGGGGGGGGGACGCATTTTTTTTGGCGCCTCCCATTTTGGCAATGATTGGCCATTTTGGCAATGATTGGCCATTTTTGATCTGAGAGAGAGAGAGAGAGAGAGAGAGAGAGAGAGAGAGAGAGAGAGAGAGAGAGAGAGAGAGAGAGAGAGAGAGAGAGAGAGAATCCTCTTGGGCCTGCACTGCATCTAATCTTCTCCATCCATTGCCAAAATCTGATCGAGAAATGATGTACTATGTTGAGAGAATGAAAATCAATCTTTCTCTCTCCTCCCTCTCTCTCCCCTTATTAAGGGGCAGTTCATGCCCATGAAGAAGAATGAAGACCGGTTGAAGGATGCTTGCCTGGCATGAACCGCATTACTCCAAGATCAAGAGGAGGCTGAGACGAGATATTCAGCATTGAAGATTTGGTGCTGGTTGGTCAGTTGACAACCCAAAAGAATTATTAAAAAATCCGTAACACGCAAATAAGCGGTATGCCTCATTTTTACAAAGGAAATTTGCTTCTTGTTGATGTTTGATGGTCTAAATGAAATTCATATGGAACAAAAAATTGTTTGAATCTTGTTTGCACTATGATTGAGGATTGTGCATTAAAAAATTACATACCTGTAATGATAAATAGTTGTAATAATTAAATTATATTTTAAAAACGTCTTTTTATTCTAAAAAAGAAGGTTTTATTGGTTTCGGGTGGGAAAAAGAGATGTGCATGGGATAAATTTCTGAGACAAAACATCTTTCAGCTTTCATGATCAGTCACTAGTCATAAATCGGAAAACAATCTATTTTTATATACAAATAAATAGAGAAAATGGCTAAAAATAGAGAAAAATAGGATTTTCACGTTATTAAAATCTAGAAAAGTATGATTCGTGGTTGTGGTTGTACAACAAAGCTGAGGCATGAAGTTTGGCTTTAGTTATCGACTTTTTTAATGTGTTATAAATCATGTTTTTTCTATTTTATGTGAAAAATACATACAAAATAATACCCTTGACCTATGCAACGCAGCATAACCTAAACATTAGAGGGAAAGGGTGAGCTTAAGAGATAAAAAGGGCTGAGAGGGTTTGAATCTTTGAAATATTTGATTGTGCATTCCATTTAGAATTGCACATCACAAAATGCTGATTGGAAAAATATTGTTTGTGCACTAGGATCATATGCACTATGCATGACGCATGACATGGTATCAGTCATGGATTGCATAGCAATTGTCTTCCTAGGATATGACTTATACATTGAGTGGAAAGGAGCCTTTTCTCTATAGGTCACTTGTGTGCTTTCCTTGGGATTGTTTGGTGAGGATTTATACATTCCTGGATCGTACAAAATAGGAAAAGAGTGGAGTTTGCGCGTTATGTCTTATATATTGGAGTGACGCATCTTGGGGCCAATCCCCAAGGTGTAGGAGAGTCACAGTGGAGCCGCGGCAATCAGCTGAGAGGAGCTTCGTGATGTTTGTGTGACGAGGCACTATGCCTACATGCTATGGGATCTCCCTCTGAGGAGAAGAGAAGGTAAACGTTTGACTACATATCAGCTACAAATGCGTAATTAAGTCTATCTAGTGTTCATCGGTGTATTACAGATGCTCCTAGCCCGCGATGACGTGTGGTGGGGTTGTCTGTCTTCTTGTGCATGAGGTCCGGCTAGTGCCATAGCCAGTACTAGTCCATTTTAGGTTCCATCATGTTTAAAACTAGAGATACAAAGAAACAATAATAGGGTATAAACACATAAAACCCTTTGAACTCCATACAACAAATTCATTTTTCGTCCATAAAACAAAGTCATTTTTCACAAATCTCAGTTACTGCTTCAAGTCTCCACATAAATTCTGCACATAGAAAACCTTTCAAACTACATACAAGAATTTAGGTTTTCTTCCCCAAAAAAAGGTCGTTTTTTATAGAGCTTCAAATTTTTGGCATCAACCAGAGGCATTTTTATGTTAACCTTCCATACCAAAGATTCAGGAAAGCACGGTAGGATTGCCAAAGTGTTTCAACCCCAAATCTATGCTGAATGCATATAAGGACTAAACTGCCTCATATAGGAATAGAGTAAACTGCATCATGTAGTGTAGAAAATACCTAATACCTCATCAAGCAACTGGTAGGAAACTCAGAAATAATGACCTAGAGACATAGAACTACAATCTACAATACTCATAATGGAAAAAGTGGATATTCACTTATTTAAATAACCTAAAAATATGAGTTTGTGCAAAAAATACTACAATTTTGAGTGTTGGGATCTCTCTTCTACACCTAACCTCAAATTATAGATATTTTATGTTCAAGACAAATGAAAAAGTCAATCTTCTATGTGCAACCTTTGAATGCGCTTACTTTAACTCTCATCTTGCTTTTCCTCTTTAGTTAAATATGACATCTTGAAGCTAGTATGTAACACACACACACACACACACACACACACACACACACACACACACACACACACAATGTGTGCACGCACATGCCTGCATACATGCATGTGTGTACTTGTTTGAGAGTATGAGATGAATTTGCCAGTCATTATTGATTGCATCTCCTTCCCTTATTCTCCCCTCTTGTTTACAAGAGTTTTATGGGATGGTTGATCACTTGGATCAAAGAAGTACTATTGAAGGCCATGCTTTCATTGATTCCCTCTCTTCAAACAAAGAGATAAAAAAATGTACATCTATAAGCTTGTTGTTGTGCTCTTGAGATTTCTTTTCTTTTAGCTTGCATGCATCACTATTGTAGAGTAGAAGGAAAGAAAGTGATAGAGAGAGAGTAAAGCATTTCAAGAGAAATACAGGAAAACAGTAGATGGAACAATATTTCTTGAAGGAATAATAGGTCCATCATGTCCCATGCTTGAGGTCTCATCGACATTAGTTTTGTTGCTAGGACCAATGGAGCATTTTTCATGTGTAGAAGCTCTAATCTTCACTATTTTGGTAGAATAGGGTGCATTATCATCTTGCTAGCATGGGAGTAAGCTTGTTCTCTTCATTAATTTGTTTGAAACCAATTAGGGCTAGCTAAAAACACATAGGTCATTTACTCAAATTCCCATTTGAAGGCAAAAGATCTTCATCATGAGTGGTGTGCTCACTTTGGAACCATGTGCATTTGTATTCCTTGACACGAACTATACATAGATTGGAGAGCATATGGGCATGCGTTGGAATTGTAATTGTATAAAATAGATTATTTTGTGCTCTCTAGTTGCAATGGGGAGGTGAAAATTTTCACCTCGAGGCAAAAGGTACCACCCATGGTGAAAACTAAAAGTCTCAAACATTGCCAAAACAATGTGGTCTATAAAATCTTGCTCCTGGAGTAAAAACATTTTCTAGACATCAAACTCATTTTCTTTGGCCAACTTTCACTTACAAGCTAAATTATTTTAATAACGTTAGAAAAAAAAGAGCCTTTGTTGAAAGCCCATTTTTGGCTAACACCTATAAAGAAACTGAGTTGAAAGTCGATTCTTTTCCCCAACGAGGGCCATGGAAAGACTTTTACCGAGCAAAGGCATTGGATGGCCCAAGGGGCCACACTCAAATGAGATATCCAAGTGGCAAGGGCCCATCAGAGGTTTTCATGCAATGAAAGCCCTCCCATTGCCTTTTGAGAAGCCAAAAGGCGTTGTCCCTTATGCCATGTAAGGTTTCATTACACATGTGGCCCTATAGATGGCATTTTAGCCATTGATGGAAGGGCACAAGGGGGTCTTTTGTTGAGAAAAATTCCTCCCCTAGCCTCAAAGTGCACAGTTATATGATTTATCAAAGGGTCCAATGCAGGATTTAGCTAGGAAAAATCCCACTCATGGCCCACCACTGTGATTGGGAGGGAATGCAAATGGCAGCTACAGGTCCATTTGATTCTGTCATTGTAAACTTGAGGGGTGCTTTCGCCATGTGGCCCATTGCTATGACTATAGGGGGGATGAAAATGGTGAGAGCAATTGTGTTAGAGTTGTCTGGATGGGGACCATTAGGATATTTTTCCAAGCAACCATATTGTGGTTTGTTGGTGCATACAACTAGACATAATCAAGCATTCCACTTGAGATAAGGATCCCAAGAATATTGCCCCTTCCATCATTGGTAAACACATTAGCATTGAAAGCTCTCCTTAACAACATCAGGAGTCCCCCCTTTCCCTCTTTCACATACATCAGGAAAGCAAGAGTACCAGCACTAGAGCTATCAAGCTTAACTTCTCGGGCCCGAGCAATGCTAGGTTTACACCTTCATAGTATAGCATGCAATGCCTTCTGTCTCTCCTTAGGGCACAGACCGCATGCTTTCCAAGTGAGAATGGAAAGTTTGCAAGAGACCTTACCCTTGAAGACTTCATTGAGTGGGATGGGCATGAGCAAGAGGAGCATACACGTTAGTAAAGGTATGGTATCGTGTGGTAAGTTTCTTGGTGGAGACGTTAGAACTAGAGCCCTTGTGGTTGGCTTCAATAAATTTGTCACTATGTTGATTCTCATTAGCCCCCTGCCCTTTCAGATGTGGTGGGATCGAGGGGCTGAAGAACCCTTCCATTTTGCGAGGCGATGTAGTAAACGACAGCAGACAGACGCTGCTTATTCACCCACGGGCAGCACCATAATCTTTCAAGCTTATAATACAAAAGCTCATTATAACCCTCTACGCGCTAATATATGCTTGTCAAGTTGTTTACCCCTCCCTTTTCCACTAAGGTTATTATAACACTCCCCCTAAGAGACAAAGTAGGATTAGAATAACATGGGTGTGGGATTAGAGTGTGGAGAACCACTTACATGAATAAGTGTTCTATCAAGTCCCTTTTGTGTAGCTACTTTGTTCCAATAGGGGTAACATCCTAGTACTATTTGCCAACAAGTAAGAGGAAATACATTTAGAGTTAGAAACTTAGGAAATCTCTCTTATAGTATTTTTTGCCATAGATAAGAGGCAATACATCTAGACTTATAAACTTAGAAAACCTCTCTTATAGATTAAGATTATATATTCAAACTACTTATAGGACATGAAGAACATGCACCCAACATTAATAGCATAATCAAGTACACTCTAGCTCTAGAGGAGGAGCAAGATTGGATGCATGTTCTAACTATTTTAGACTTGCTATTAACAAATGAGAGTGATTTTAAGGTGGCTAACACAAATCTAAATAAAAAACCCCAACAATATTAAACCCCATAATATGCACACTTGTGCATCACATCACCATAAAATGAGGACTTAGATACTAACGATGACATCAAACGTATGCCATTGTTACTTCTAAGTGCAATTGATTAAAGTAGGAGTAGTCCAATAGGATACTATTGACTTGGAACATGAATCGACCATGTTACCAATGTATATTAGGGCTACCATAGTCTCAATCTTTTCTCAAACAGGAGTTCACATTGGATGCAATCACTCATTGATGAATGATTCGACCATAACACTTTTATGAATGAGGATTCGAACAAAAAAAATACAACCCAAATGTATGCTCGTGATTGCTAATACTAATACGCATAGGGATGAACCATGCTCTTCTTAGGAAAGTGCTATTCATAATAACTCTTGAAATCATAAGTGTGCTTATATTTTTATGTTTTGCCTAATCATGATTGGAAAAGAGATGTTGCTTGGCATGCAATTCAAATTTCTAATAGTAAGTAGCAATATAGACTATGTGGCTAAAACGATTCTCTTGAACCTACCATAGCTAAGGCTATTTAAACCTTCAACCTAATGAAGTGTTCCCAAACACATGAGCTAAACACTAATAAGATCCCTCATCACCCTTAACCTAGTGCTTTGGCTAGCAAGGGGTGTAGGTTTGACGAAGTCATTGCACGAGTCCATACGAAATAATGAGAGATGTGCAAGACAAGTTGCCCCTTTGAAGAAAGTACTATCAAGAAGAAAAGTTCTCAATTGCCAAGGCATCTACAAATCTAGTAAATGCAATTTGAGAAGAGAAATGACACTATGAATACGCTTCTCTAAATTTGACCCTCCTCTTAGTCTAGTTTCTTTTGGAATAAGCACATATAGCGTGTAACAACTCCCACTGCAAATGCTATGTCAAGATGAGTGGCTATCATGGCATACATCAAATTGCCCATGATAGATACATAAGGGATCTTGGCCATTTCATCCTTTTTCTCATTAGACTATAGACAATTGGCTAGACTAACCTTCATATGAGAAGGTAGATGGCATCCAATAGGCTTACCATCCTACGTACGAAACCACTTAAGGACTTAGATATACTCCTTTTGTGATAGATAAAGGAGCCCCTTAGAGTGATTGTGTGTGATGCAAATCCCAAGAATATGTGAGGCAGTTCCATGTCCTTTATCTCAAAGCTCTTCTTGAGCTGAGTTTTCAAGGCATCCAACTCATCATGAGCTCTCCCATCAACAATAAGTATATCATCCATATAGAGTACCAAAATCATAAGGTTGCCATCACGAGCCTTCTTTATGTATAAATACAGATCCATAGCACTATAGTTATATCCTTGCGAATACATAAAAGCATCAAAATTATGGTACCATTTCCTAGGTGCCTACTTAAGGCCATAAGGCTCTTTCTCAACTTGTACACTAGGTGTTCCCTACATTTTTCTTAAAAGCCCTTAGGATGTTGCATACAAATCTCATCATGCAAGTCCCCATGTAAAAATCCATAGGAGACTTCATGGAAGTCAACACCACATTCTTGCTTGAAACCCTTAGCTCTACCAATATGGCCTTATAAGAGGGCTTGGGGTATCCATGGATACTTTTCAGCTTGTACATCCACTTGCATGCCAATGCTTTCTTGAAACTAGGCAAAGGAATAAAATCCCATGTATAGTTAGTCGGCAAGGAGTCAAACTCTGACTACATAGCTCTATCCCATGAGTGACTATCATCTCTGTGCATAGCCTCATCATAAGAGAGAAACTCACCTACATCTATTACCATAACATAGTCCATGGAGGGTGTAAAGTGCTCAAGATGGTGTTTAATAGCTTTAGTAGAGAGTCTCAAAGTAGACTGATCTTGCATAGTAGGTGGGTCCTAGGCCACTAGAGCATTAACTACTGTAGGCCGTCTAGTTGACTATATAGGACTAGGAGGCTCCTCTTGAAAGATCACCCTACATACCTCAACCACCTACTCAAGATACTTATGCATATTTTCCTAATGGAAAATGACATCATGGCACTATTGAGATCATGATTGTTGTTTTTCCTAGCATTGTTTGAGGTTATTGTAGGCCATCTTGTCTAAGCTTGAAAATTTTGAGTGGAGCACAAAGTCACAAAACCCTTATTGGTGCTCCTTCATGTCCCAACTATATGTGTTAGAGAGGGTGATCTTTATCCACCACACTTATATCAACATGTTTTAGAAATCCACTCAATTGATTAGGTCCACCATTCCATAACATGCACTCATAGAGGATAGCTCTCTCCCTCTTTCCATTAACACACCCAAGGCATGATTTAGTTTCAATATGTCCTATCACATTGTGTCAACATACTGAAACTTCCTTAACTATCCATTACACAGCTTTCCTCACATAATTTAATGATGTATTTTAAAAATATATATATCCCTTTAAAAGAACAATTATTGAAACATCTTGTGTTATTTGTACAACATGTCCCCTTCATTCCTTTGATGCCCATATACTAGACTCATGGATTTCATCTCCATTCTATCAAGAGAAGGAGAAGATGATGATGATAATGGAGATGGAAATGGAGGATTTGATGAATGCTTTACCCTTGTCCCTCACACTCTCAACCGCAATCTCCTCCACCTCCCCCCCCCCCGAGCAAGCAAGGAAATAAACATGAGCAAGAGAGCAAGAAGGCTTGGAAGAAATTGGCACACCCCAAAATGATCTCTATTACTTTATTTTCAGCTTATATACATAGACTTTATTCCTTGGGTATCCTTCCACATTGGGTGCCCCTTTCTCTAGTTAGGCCCTTGAGTTGGCTCCTTTCTCTTTAAGCAATTTCCTTCATAGGCAAAAAAAAAAATTCTTGTCTAAAATTCTACATAAGTCCTTTTACAACATGGAAGAGTTTGCTTGACTATCTTAAAATGACTTTTATATAGTGAACCACATAGTGAGTAGTCAATTTCCATTGCTCTTTCTTTTTATATTGTTGCCAAGGGTTAACAGTGATCTAGGAAAGCACTCAATGTGATACGGAAACTAACTCTAAATGATGATTTTCTTATTTAGAAAGATTGGTAGTTGTGGCTTGTTATATGATGACACCTAGTCGATTATATTGGGATGCCATGAAGGGTATCATGAGATACCTTAAGGGTATTGCATATATGTGTATTTGTTATGGTGGCCAAGATACTAGAGTTGTAGGCTACACATACTTGGATTAGGGATGACATGTAAATAGTAGGAATTCCACCTCTAGCTAAGTCTTCACTTTTGTTGGAGGTGTTGTTTCTTGGATGTCCACCAATGTGGAAAAATATGTGGTCTTGTCTACTATTGAGGTTGAATATATTGTAGCCATTGAGGCTTCTAATGAGGTCCTATGCTTTGGCCTTTTGGTTGTAGACTTTGGTATGACTATGACATTGCATTTGAACTCTATGAGTGCCATCCAATTGGTACATAATTTTGTCTTTCATGTGAAGACCAAGCACATTAAGGTTCATTATCACTTCATCAAAGAGGTGATTGAGGACAAGAAGATAGAGCTTGTCAAAACCTCTATAGATGAGAACCCTACAAATATGCTCATTTAAGGTCTCATAGTGGAATATCATGTCAAGCTCTACATGAGCTAGCATCCACTATGCACCTTGGTGATGTGGCAAGATATTACTCACTGGAATTTTAGGTAACCAACATGAGGATACAAAAGTGATTATACTAGCTAGACTGCACCCATGTAGTCCCCCTTGGTTATGGCACACTCATTGTGCCACCTCTTCTTTTCTCAACAGTTTCACACTTAGTGATCGTGTATACATACATTGTGGTACTTTCATATTAGTCTTTTATCATGTTATAGACTTCTTTTTTGAATAAGAAAAAAGAAAAAGAAGATTCTAGCCCTATTTCTTTGTGTGCTCAAGTTCTAGTGTTTTGTATGTGTGCTTTTGGTTCTTCACAACCCAATCCATAATAGGATAGCTACATTGTTTATACTAAGTATTCACATTTATATTTATTCCCTAAAAATTTAGTCAAGGTGGTCCTACACAACATTTGAGGTGCAAAGGAAATCCTAGCGATATGATGATAATCTTGGTTTCAATGACCCTATATGCAAGCTATGTTACGAACTAATATTATAAGATATGCACACCAATCCTTCATGTCGTCAAAGGTTTTATAAAACCATTTCTTTAAAGCATCCACATCCATAATGGAATTTCCAGTAATCATTGTGTCATCCACATATAGAATCAATATCATAAGGCTACCATCCCTAGCCTTCCTCATATATAGGCAGTAATTGCTATCACTCCTAATGTACCCCTGAGACCACATTAAGGCATCAAAGTTATGATACCATTCCCTAGGTGCCTATTTTGAACTACATAATCCCTTATGTAGCTTACATACCAATTTCTCCTTGCCTTCCATGGCAAATCCCTCAAGCTGTTGCATGTAAATATCCTCATGCAAGTCCCCATGCAAGAAAAGAGTCTTTTATATCCATCTAAACTAGCTCCTCCCAAGTGATCAAAGCAAGAATTGCATGAAGGGTAGTCATCTTGTTACTAGTGAAAAGGTCTCATCAAAGTCAATCCCCTTCTCCTACTTAAATCCTTTGGCCACCAATCTTGCCTTGTAATTAGGCAATGCATCTCAATTTGTAGACCCACTTGCATGGCAATGCATGTTTGCCCTTAGGCAAAGGAACTACACCCAAGTAGCATTCTTTTCCAAAGAAGCCACCTCTAATCTTAAGAATTGTCCAATGTCTCTTGATATCATGGCTTGCATAAAAGTTTGTAAAGGTATACAAGGTGCACTCTCCACCATTATCAATCCTAGAGTACTTAAGCTTCTTGCTTGACTATTTCTCTACAAAAGTCAAGAACTTTTGAAAAGCATCCAACAAATCACTCTTCTTCTGATGAATAGGATAAGCTTAAACCTTCCTTCTAGCATCATCTATAAAAGAACAAAGTACAATGCCTACCCAATGAAACCATGGGTATTGCCCCACACAAATAGATATTTTACTCCCACTACCTCTCTTATGCAACCTTTTTGTTTGCTTTCCAAAGAGACAATGCTCATAAAAATCAAGATTTAAAAAAACTAGAAAAGGAAAATAGTTAGGGCAACATATATCTTTTATTCTAAAGAGACAATGCTCATAAAATCCAAGATCAAAAAATTCTGGACAAGAATGATAGTTCAAATTGTTACAATATAGGTATGGGAATCCACCTTAATCAAGGGTGTATGTGGGCAGATGGGTGTGAATAGCCTGAAGGATAGGGGAAACCCTAACCCTAGCCAGGCAGAGGCTATATAAATAGCCTATGGGTCACTATCAAATGTGAGATAGAGTGTACCCAAGTTGTACCTTGAGCAACTTAGTAAACAAGATTTTGTTCTTATACTTTGAGCTCCTATCTCCCTCTTGTGCACACTTTTCCTGCTACAACTCTAGTTTTCCACATGGTACCAAAGCCTCCTCTGATCCTTTTAGCTTCCTCAAACCTCAGCCTCACTAAGTGCATAAGAAAATCTTCATTTCTCCCATCTTGGACCTTCAAGCTCCATAGCCAGCTTGGCCCCCTAACCTTAGAGGACCTGTAGAAGCCAAAGAAGAGCATTTTACTCCTAGCTTTAACTAAGAACTTCTTCCTTGACACAAGGCGATTAGTCCTGGCACTTCAAAGGGCAATATTGGGTATCGTGGCAGACGACATTGAAGAAATTGTCAAATTGGCACAGTTTTGAATAGGCGGGTAGTTCGTATAGCAGTGCGGCCTCTATAGCAGGCACAATGATGGCGGCGACCATGGGGCTTTGATAGCCCCCCAAGTGGGCTATCTCCACCCAAGAGGGTTCCTTGAAATTCTTCTTTTGTTGCTCCCACAGAGTCAAACCCTAGCTGTGGGTTTCATGGCAACCATAGCCACAAGCTTGGAAGCTTGACCTTCTTGTTTTTTTTCATCTTCTGCTGTCACTAACAGTGATTTTAATCATTGACTTATCTCTTCCAGAGTCAGTTACTAATGTGGAACTCCATTTTAGAGGTTTTTTCACTTGGTAGGGCATCATCAAGCTCATCAAGTCCAACATCTACCATCTCTAGAAGCACAAATTAAGAGATGAGTGCTTGTAAGCACTAAAACATATTGTTCAGTCATTTTGCTACTAGTATTTACTCAATCTGAGTTTTTTCATTAGAAAATTAAAACCATTAAGTGCTCTACTTCATTTTGTAAGGCTATGTGTACATAGACCATCCTATCCTAAACTTGTGTTGCTTGCTACATATCATGTGTGGTTTCTTTCAAATACCTTAGTCAATGGAATCAGAAAGATGAGTGTCATTGTACTCTCCTCAGAGTAATCAGCAACAAGCATTGAAATCATGGACCGTCCTTGTCTAACACAAGGTTCCTCTACTAAACCATACCACAAGGAGGAGCTAGAAGTCCAGTCTAGGTTCACATGATTGAAGCCTAAAAAAACCATTAAACCTCGGATGAGGATTGCACATAAGAAAGGACCACCAAAGTCATATTTTGAAGTACTACATATGCATGATTTTCAGCCTTTCTCTTCATTGCAATTTTGAATATCAATTGTTTGTAAGGGTGTCCTTGATTTTCTTCCACATTCATTGGCAATTTTGTAAGGGACTAGACACTGCCCTTGTCTTAGCAAGTTGTAAGACCTTCCCAATTGCCACAACATATGCTGATGTCCACCCTCAAATTCGTAAATTTGATGGCAAAGACTTCCACCCATGGCAAGTACTTATCAAGTACAATGATGGAGAGAGGGTATTGGCCTCTCATTCAAGGCATTAGATTTGTAAACTCTGCAAATCTAATTGATGTAGAGGATGACCAACGTGCCCAAGCAATCATAATGTTACACTTAGATGAGTCCTTGATTCATCATGTTGATCAACTAAATACTGTTAAAGAAAAATGGGATGATCTTAAAAAGCTCTACGAAGCCAATGGTAAAAATACTAAAATCTTCCTTAAAATTGAATTCTTTAGCTTGGAATATAGATCAAGAGAAGACTTGAGAAAATTCATTTCTCACATGAAGGGACTCATGGGACAGCTTGCCTCAGTACAAGCTCCAATCCATGAAGAGGATGCTATTGCTATTCTCCTAAAAGCTATAAAAAAGGCATTTCCTACTCTTGTAACCACTCTTACCAACATTCCAAATCCTACCTTGGCAAGTACCATCCAATCTTGCCTGGATGAAGAGAAGAGAAGCCATACTGAAGGAAATTCAATAGTCCTGTGAGCAAGTGTTAGTCCATACCGCTTCTACTAAGTGCTCCTTCTGTCACAAAAAATGACATATTGTAAGCAATTGCTGGAAGAAATACGCTGACAAAATGAAGTGCAACAAATGCAAAAAGACCAGGCATATCACCAGTAAGTGTCCCACTAGTATCTAAGGAATTGGATGCCAACTTTTCCTCCCAATCCACAGATGATCGACTCTTTTGAGTCTTGTAACATCCTCTACCTATGAATATCCTTGTAGCCTAATTTATAAAGGCATCCCAGTTGATTGAGGGGGGAGCTTTAACATGTCTTGTGATGCAATGCCACCCTGGCATTGAGGGGGGACGTTACAAATAGGCATGGAAATTCACCTTAAGCAAAGGTGTATGAGGTCAGATGGGTGTGAATAGCCTGAAGGACAGGGAAAACCCTAGGCAGAGGCTATATAAATAGCCTATGGGTCACTATCAAATGTGAGATAGAGTGTACCCAAGTTGTACCTTGAGCAACTTAGTAAACAAGATTTTGTTCTTGTACTTTGAGCTCCTATCTCCCTCTTGTGCACACTTTTCCTGCTGCAACTTTGGTTTTCCACACAAATGGCATGCAACTTTTACTATTGATCGACACATGCCCTAAATGGCAATGCCATAAAGAAATAAATGGTTGTTCAATGATAACTACAACATGGTCTTTAATGCAAAGTACCAAATTTTGGCCCTTTGGCAATAAGGAGAGATCCCTTGTAGATATTCCATACATGATTAGCAAAGATCACTCTATAATCAGGACAAGAGATCCCTTGTAAACCTTTCATACACGGTCACCAAAGAGCACTCTATAATCATAATCAATAAGTTATCTCATATTGATCAAACTCTTTGTCAAATTTGTAACATGTCATACATTTTGCATAATAAAAGAAGAACCATTTGGCAATGACAAGTCTATATCCCCAATGCCAACAATGCTACATACATAGTTGTTTTCAATCTAGAGTACTCTCTTTTTTCAGCATCGTAAGTAGAGAACCACTCCCTATGTAGAGTAATATGAAATGATACTATAGAATCCATAAACCAATTATGAGACATACCATTGTCCATGGCAATCAACAATACATTACCAAAAGAGGATATAAACAAGTTGCCACCATCATCACTATCACATGAATTAACCTCCTCAATTTTTACCTTATTTTTATGTTAACATAATCCTCATTTTCGTTCTTTCCTTTATTCTTGTTCTTTCACTTGTAGCAATTCTTTTTTATATGTCCCTTCTTGTTATAGAGGTAGCATTCTACATCCTTTTTGCTACATGACTTGCTTCTTGATTTACCTCTCACGAGAGTTCCCCATGGAATTTGACCTTCCTCTCATCATAAGTGCACTAATCTTTTTGAGCTTGCATTATTCTTTCTATTCACCTCTTTAGTGAGCAAGTTTCTCTCAACATTAGCACTAGTAAGACCACCTACAATGCGAAATTACTAATCACAATCTTAAAAGTATCCAAAGCCATGTACCAAGATCTCTTTCCAAGCATCCAAAGCTAAGCTATTTTACTCCAAAGATAGCCATAAATGGCTACCAAATCATTGCCAAAGTGGGTTATTATAGCCCCAAATCGATCCTCAATGGCTTATGCACCTACATGACTCAAATCTAGATCTCAACAATGAGATTAGTACCTCTATCAATGTGCAAGTAGTAAATGTTGATATCAAAGAAGAACCTTAAATACTCAACCTTCATAACAAAGCTTTATCACTCCTAATGCTCCTCGCTTCAAGTAGCACAAGCCCCCATGAACATGAAATGACACTCTAATACTAGTTGAGGGGGAAGCAATGGTGGGCTATGAGGTAGAAGCGATGGAGTGCAAGAGGCTTGAGAAAGAGAAGAACACAAGATAGTTATGTGGATATAAAATAAATGATACTTTTATTATTTGTTATCTTCACTCATACATGACTATACACTGTATACATATACAAGGGGAGTCCACCCGACTATTGGCCATTGGCCTCTATCCAAACACTTTGTTCCTTCCACCTTTGAATTTATCCATAGCTCCTATATAAGCCTTCAATAATTCTAGTCTACTACTATCTATGGATGATTTGCTAGTCAATATCAAAGTCTCTACCACTATACCAAAGGTGAAATGGATTTTTAAAAAGGGAATCGGTGAAAAATGGATATGAAAGTGGATCAAAGACAAAAGGAGTGCATGTGAGAAGTGAGATGTTTTTGACAACCTCCAATTTTCTTCCACATTGTCCACTTAGCTCTCTTTCTCTTATGGGAAAATATCAAGTGCCACTACTGGCATCACTACCTCCACCACCACCACTACCGCATCTTACTCTACCCATCCTCATCAGTATCACAACCACCAGTACTACCAGCACTTATTAGTCTCTTTCTCCCCTCTTTTTAACTCTCTCAATTATGAATTCCTCTCTCTCTCTCTCTCTCTCTCTCTCTCTCTCTCTCTCACACACACACACACACACACACACACACACACACTCTCTCTCTCTCTCTCTCTCTCTCTCTCTCTCTCTCTCTCTCTCTCTCTCACACACACACACACACACACTCTCTCTCTCTCTCTCTCTCTCTCTCTCTCTCTCTCTCTCTCTCTCTCTCTCTCTCTCTCTCTCTCTCTCTCTCTCTCTCTCTCTCTCTCTCTCTCTCTCTCTCTCTCTCACACACACACACTCTCTCTCTCTCTCTCTCTCTCTCTCTCTCTCTCTCTCTCTCTCTCTCTCTCACTTGCAATACATGATTCCAACATCTCTCTTTCTATATTGCCAAATCATCTCTTTCTTTCCCCCATTAGTCTCTCCAAATTTCCTCCCTCCCCACCTCTCTCTCTCTCCAGCAACACATTAGTAGTTCTCTCTCCTTAATTGCCTTATCTCGGTAGAACAAAGCTTATGCTATCATTTTTTATCACTATATCATAATTTTAGTACTTCAATTGCACACATAGGAGTGATACTACATTCATAATACATTCCTCTCTCTCTCTCTCTCTCTCTCTCTCTCTCTCTCTCTCTCTCTCTCTCTCTCTCTCTCTCATCATGAAGTATTAAGTAACTTCAATAGCTTTACTAGTTGGTTTTCTCCATGGTGCCAATGGTGCCTTCAATGGTTTCTTTTGTATTGATGGCTCCCGAAGTGGATTCTAACTAGAAACTTTGATTTATGTATTATACCTATATGCCTTTAAGGCCTCTATGGAAATTGATATAAATTTCTTTTCTTTTCTTTTCTTTTCTTTCTCCAAAAATGCATCAATAGTTCTCTCTCTTTAATTGCTTTATCTTACTAATAAGACAACATGTCTACCCATATTTGATAATTTATCTTGTTATACTACTACTTCAATTGTATACAAATAATCAAAACAACATGCACACACTTATACATCTCTCTCTCTCTCTCTCTCTCTCTCTCTCTCTCTCTCTCTCTCTCTCTCTCTCTCTCTCTCTCTCTCTCTCTCTCTCTCTCTCTCTCTCTCTCTCTCTCTCTCTCTCTCTCTCTCTCTCTCTCTCTCTCTCTCTCTCTCTCTCTCTCTCTCTCTCTCTCTCTCTCTCTCATTCCCATGGGGCCTATTTTAACCCATAGAGACTCTTTTATATCTTGTGAATAAGCTTTTCTTTAACATGTTTCACAAAATTGATTTTTACATGTAGAAATGAAACCTTGACATCCAATTGTATAAGGTCCATATCATGCTTAGCCACCAACATAAGCACAGTGTGAAGAGTAGCCAATTTTAACATAGGTGAAAAGATCTCATCAAAGTCCAAACCTTTTGCTTGCTTAAAACCTTTGGATACTAACGTTGCCTTGTACTTTGGTTTAGCATCATATGTAACCTTCAACAAGTCCATTGAGATTTTTCATAATGGAATCCATTTCAAATTGCATAGCTAACTCCTACTTGAGCTTGTCATCATCACAAGTCATGGCCTCTTTATAACAAGATGGCTCCCCACAATTTGTCAACATCACATTGTCAACCCTAGGCTAAAATCTCTTAGGGGGACAAGATATAGGAGTAGATCTCTATAGCACAATGGGTTGACTTGGAGTGGGAATTTCAACCTCTACTCTTTTTTTTCCATGAGGCATCATAGGGCTCTTAACATGATGCTCAATAAATCTCCTTGCTTCTTGCTCACTAGTTAAAGTATTACTTATACCCTACACAGTTGGTGCATTAGCACTTTCCCTATGTGGCAAAATAATAGGTGGCACTGCATCCTAGAAAAGCAACCTTTCTTGTTTCCACTTCCTTAAGAGGCTACTTATGTATCTTCTTCTCATTGAAGATCACATTATTTTAATACGGATAAGATTTTTACTTTCTTGATTCCAAAGGGGATAACCTAACTTGCCACTTTATCCATAGCCCAAAAAGATGCACTTAATGGATTTGGTTCTAACTTAATGCATTTTTCCCTTGGCACATGTACACAAGCTTCACAATGAAACACTCTTAAGGAATCGTAAGAGGGCTTCTTGCTTGACTTCCTCACAGATGTAGCAGCATACCATCAAATAAATGTTTAGAAGCACATTTGAAAATCGATCTCCATGAAACCATTGCAATACATCAAGAAATAGTGTTTTTGCTCATTCATGAGAAAATATATGCATGGATAGTATGACAATATATGTGGCTCAAGAATTTGTACTGTATATACGTCAAAGTCTTTACTCTAGTAATACTTGTTGCATATAGTAGTAACCAATATCAATCTCCAAAACTATGACAAATGTAATCTATTACCTATGTCAAAATTCTTATGACTTGAAACTTATTATTTCTAGGCATTCTGTCATCTGACTATTCACCAATGCCCAATAACCTTATACAATGTCTCTACAATGACATTGCAACCCTTGTCTTGTTTTGTAGTTTTTGAATAATCTACAAGAATTGTAAAAAAAGACGAAATAGCATGTGTAGTACTTACAAGTTTGAAATGGAGCTCGAAACAACATCAAATAAGAAAACAAAGAAAATTGACCCCTATAAGTATATCTTGAGGATCTTTTGACCTATTTGCACATGCCAAATCTTGTCCAAAATGGAGATCATGAATATTTCTATTGGCTGTACTAGTTGAATACTCCCTTCTACTTTTATACCAGTTTGCTAGAGCTAAAGAGAATTGAGATTGCACAAAGAGAGAGAGAGAGAGAGAGAGAGAGAGAGAGAGAGAGAGAGAGAGAGAGAGAGAGAGAGAGAGAGAGAGAGAGAGAGAGAGAGAGAGAGAGAGAGAGAGAGAGAGATTTTGTTCTTTCATGGCATTATACTTCTCTACTCATTCTTCTTCTTAATTCCATAGATAATCTCCATCTTCTTGCTCAAACCATATTTTGTAACATAGTATTAGAGCCTCAACCTTGAGGCTTGTGAAATAGAGATGCATCCATCGCTGCACATGAGGTCCAAGAAGTTCAAGCATTGGAGATGCTATCCAAGAAGCTTGTGGTGAAGGCTTGGGATGTATCGAGATCATTGGAGAAGGCAAGAAGGTCATCAACCTTGAGGTATAGTCCTTCATTGTGTCCATTATCACTTCTAATCCATTCCTTGAAGGCTTTTCATTATCAAGAAGAAGAGAACATTATCAAGAAGAAGAGAAAGGCAAGCTATTGGATGGTTTCACAAGCTCCACTTGTTTTAAAGGTTTGCACTATCTACCACTTGCTAAGGGGGAAGATTATCAACAAGTTGAGGGCTTGCTTGTGGCTAGAAGCAAAGGGGCTACTTGCCAAATAAGCTAGAGGTAGCTCTTTAGACAAGCAAGGGCCTTACTTGTCTTTGTTAGAGACCAAGAAGTGAAGAAAAAGAAAAGAGAGAGAGAGATGTTTTGTTGCCATTGGAGCTCACAAATTAGTCATTGGCATGCTAGCATGGGATGTCTATGAGGAGATCAATCAACCATTGCACATAAAAGGCCTACATGATTAGCATCGGTTCAGAATGATGCCTCCCCCATCTTTTGTTTCTTTCTCTTCCTTATCTTATTTTCTTCTAACTTTTCTTTCTATGGTTAAAATTAACTCACCCAAAATTCTACTTTCACACTTGAACTAGCTTTTTAATTAACCACTCTTTGCACTTCATTTTCTAAACAATCTAATTTTAAGTCTCATTCACATTGGATACTTACAAAACTAGTTTATGAAAACATTTGAAGGTTGTTCCTACATATTCAAAATTGGTACTCACTTATTGTAAATCTCAAAAGCACTTCTCTCAAGCAAGTTTCCCTATTGATCAACCTTTATTGTAAAATCTCAAAAATAATACTCTTGTATATGGAGTTAGACACTACCATATGAGTCATCGTAAGACCTCTCCATTTCCAAAACGTTTGAAATCAAAGTAACTAAAAAATTCAATGGCAATGATTTTCATATTTGGAAAATGAAAAAAATCTATCATTTGGACCTTTGGGAATTATTCAAAGAATGCACATTCCCTGACCCAACATGGAAAATAAAGAATAATAAGGTACATTCAAGATAAGAACATGGGGATTGTTAGATATCATTTGTTGACATTACAAATGCAAAAGATGCATGGGATGAACTAGATAGAACCTTTGGTTCTCAAGAAAAGAACTCAAAGACAAATATTCTAATGGAAAATTTAAGGCTTGATTGAAACAATTATGACTCCTTGAATTCATATAAATATATTTAGAATCTTGAAGGTGCAACTAGCTTTCATGAATAAAAACATTGAAGAAAATGAAGCAATTGCTGTGCTACTTAATAATGTGGAAAAACCCAATAAAGGATATAAACAAGTGGTAGCAACTTTGAGAAACATGCTTGATAGAAAATTCAACTCTGTGGAAGTTTCTCTTTATGAGCAAGAAAGAAACCTTAAAGAGAAGATCCAAAACTTCACCAATCCCCATAGTATCTGCACTCTATAGTAGAGGATCTTTGAAGATTATTTGTATGACATATAGGAAAGCTAGACAACACAAGGAGCAAACTTGCTAGAACAAGGGGAAACCCAAGTGCAAGGACTGCAACAAATTTGGACATATTGAGAAGGACTACTCGAATCAAAAAGATAACTATTTATAGGATTCATCATCCTCTAAACAATGTAAAGGAACTATTTTCTAAAAGTTGTATTAGCTACACTCTTTTGACATTGCATGAGCTAAAAGGCCTTGTAGGCATTAAGGGGGGAACCTACATCCTTAGCTACATTTATTTAGAGGGTAAGCTAGCATGAAGGGGGGGTGCTAAAATTTATGGTTCTAGAGACATTGCTAAGGCACATATAAATGTACATCAAAGTATTACATCCCAAAGATATAGCCCCATTTCCTTGCTCAACATGATAATCTTTGTTAACCATTATCTAGAACATACAACTGGCAAATCTCCTGGTAAATTATGCAATTGATTGGTGTAATTTGTATTCATCCATTCACATGGGCGATAGCAAGAATATGTTCACCCTTGCCAATGCAAATCTCTTCCTCCCTTAGCATTAAAAACTAGGTGTTTGTATCAAGCACTATTGGTTTAGCATTAAAAACTAGGTGTTTGTATCAAGCACTATTGGTTTGTGGCAATGAGAGAGGCTATAAGTATACAAACCTTAGACCTAGCTTCTAATGTGGCACATGATGATGGGTCCATTTTGGATGCAATCTATATACACACAAAGAGAGAGAGAGTTTCCAAGTCCCAGTAAATCTACTATCTGGTGTTATGGTGAACTAGGTGAGTAGGTACAAAATGGTATACAGACTCGATAAAATCTAGATACACTTCAAGTGTAGTGTGGAACTGCTCATGGAGCGGGTTATCTTAAGATGACCTGCATGGGCCTATCTAGCATGGAGAGGCTGAATTGGCAGGGTATGTTTCCCCAGTGGCGCTGTAGTATCTCTTGTATCTGTAGGTGGTGTCTTCTGCTCCAACTGGCAGAGTTGGCACATCATGTCCGTTGGTGGGAGAGAGTCCACTCCGTATCTGCTTGTCTCGATCCATAGCTAGTGTGATGGCATATGGATTTGCCCGATGGCACTTTGGACCCCATGGGACAGGTGTACATCCATGTATCTTGGGCGTATAATGAAGCCATTAGGTGTGAGGCGTAGGAGGTGCTCTCGGTAGAAGGCCATCTTCTACCCTCGACCGGTAACACCCATGTCCTAGCTATGTGTAGTTGAACAATATGCACCCTGATGACGTGGTTTAGCTCCTCTTGGCTAATCTTCAAGTGTGGGAAGTCCAGACTATATTGTAGGGAAGGGAGGTGGTCCATGTGTAGCCCATGGAGCTGCAGCCACAGGCCTGAGTATGGGCATACCAACATTTAGTGTCCCCTTGCGATGCAAGTTGTTTGGATGATTGTAGTGTGAGGCAGGAGTATCTGTGTCGTGGTAGGCTCCAAAGCCTATGCAGGAAAAGGTCACAGTCTGGGATAGGGCCTCTACCACTATAGGTGGTGCTCCCAATTCGGCCCTCACGATCTCGTGTGGTATTGATGGTTTACTCTTGATCAACCGGGAGATCATCATCACCAGGGAGTGTTCCATCTATTCCCATCCTTCGTATCTCTCCTCCCCTTTGGGAAATGGCTCAAGAGAGAGAGAGAGAGAGGTGTGTTATCTTGGCCAAATATGGGGATGTAGCAAGCCCCTTTTTGGTCAAAATAAAACCCAACACCCCCTCTCTCTCTTTTTCCAAAACTAACTACTAACCTCTCCCTCTCTATAATTACTTGGAGGGGAAGGTGTTGGATCTTGACCAAATATGGGGACATTGATGACCCCCTTTTCTGAGAAAATAAATTCCAACACCCCCCCTCTCTCTATTTCCAAAAGTAACTACTAACCTCTCCTCTTTTTAAGAAGTTATATATGTATGTCTCTCTCTCTCTCTCTCTCTCTCTCTCTCTCTCTCTCTCTCTCTCTCTCTCTCTCTCTCTCTCTCTCTCTCTCTCTCTCTCTCTCTCTCTCTCTCTCTCTCTCTCTCTCTCTCTCTCTCTCTCTCTCTCTTGTTTTCACGTGCGTGCGTGCACACACACACACACACACACACACACACACACACACAAAAGAGAACTTATATATGTATGTGTGTGTGTGTGTGTATATATATATATCTCTCTCTCTCTCGTTTGCACGCGCACACACACACACACAAAAGCATGGTCCCATCACTTCTACCATTTTCTTCCTTATTTTTGTGTCCATGTTGTCACATCCACATTCAATTAAACACCAACATCTCATAGAGTAACCTTAATGACAATGCCCTTACTTCCCTATTACCGAATTAATGAGCTTATGCTTCTAGTTGTGGAGATGAGATATTGAAACCATTTGCAAAAACTACCCAATATTACATATTATAATGCACATTTAGATTGGTTATAGGTCCCAATGTGATCAATTCATAATTCCTAACTACAAGCTTTGGCACATAGGCCGAAAGATGATAAACAAGTAGAGAGATATGGTGGAAGAATTGGAGGAAGGGTGATAAGCTCAAAGACTTTGTGAAAAGATTCAAACTTCTCATGAGAGAGGGCCTTCATGAACAAATCTACCAATTTATAACGCATATCCAAGCTAATATTGCATGTCACTCCCATACATAATGCTAATTCACTTAAAAGTGCCTTGTGCAAGCATATGCTACTAGGTTATTGAATCCTTATAATTGCTTAAGCACTCCAACTATGAAGATAGGTTATAGTGGAAAATGCCCAATTAATAACTACTAAATAGTTAACTTTTATTAAATATTATGTCAATGGGGCTAATTAATTAATTATCAAGTGATTCATAATTAATTAATTATTTACAAGTAATTTCTTATTGATAGTATTTTAAAAATATTTTTCTTATTAAATATTTAATTATTAATAATTAATTAGTAATTAATTAATTACTTATTGATATTTAATAACCTCTTAATTAATTACTTATTATGTAATTACTTTATTGATAAATATTTGAGATTGAATTACGTGTTGACAATTAATTGTTTATCGATAATTAATTACTACTTAATCATATATATATATATATATATATATATATATATATATATATATATATATATATATATATATATATATATAGTTATTAAGTACTTGATTATTGACTAATTTCTAATTAATTATTTAATAAATAATTACATGTTTACATAATTATTAAGAAAAATTATTTTGATAATTATTAAGTACTTATTAAGTAAATTTTAGATCAATTGCTTATTAGTTACTCAATAAGGATTTGACAATTACTAAATAAAAGATATGAAAAGTTAAAAACTAAAAAGTAGAGGAAGAGGGAAAATAACAAGACAACAATGTGAGAGAGAGAGAGAGAGAGAGAGAGAGAGAGAGAGAGAGAGAGAGAGAGAGAGAGAGAGAGAGAGAGAGAGAGAGAGAGAGAGAGAGAGAGAGAGAGAGAGAGAGAGAGAGAGAGAGAGAGAGAGAGAGAGAGAGAGAGAGAGAGAGAGAGAGAGAGAGAGAGAGAGAGAGAGAGAGAGAGAGAGAGGTGATGGAGACCCTCTCTCCCCCTTTATGTGTGTCCACTTTCTCTCCTTCTCTCTATGTTTTGGCATGCTTTGGAATTATTTCTATTGGCGAGACCCTCTCTCCCCCTTTATGTGTGTCCAGTTTCTCTCCTTCTCTCTATGTTTTGGCATGCTTTGGAATTATTTCTATTGGCAACCATCTCTCTCTCTCTCTCTCTCTCAATTGCATGTCCACCCTCTCTTTCTACCCTCTCCCTTCCTCCCTCCCTCCCTCCCTCCCTCCCTCCCTCTCTCTGTGTGTCTCTTTGTTGCCTTGAAGTTATTTTTGTTGCTGACCATCTTGTTCTCTCTCTGTCTCTCTTGCCCTCTTCTCTCTTTGTCTCTCTATGTGTGCCCAACCACCATATTTTTCCTAATTCATAATTGATTATTTAGGAAAGGTAATCTACTAAGCAATATATCATCACCTATCAAACATCAACACCCCAACCTTACGGCAAGATCTGAGTTTAGAAGACAAGATTGCATCACCCTTTTTGAGGGTGATTGATGCATTAGAGAAGGACTTGTTTGACAAATGATGACCTCACAATGCTTACTTCTTGGATATATAGGAGTTCTTGTCAATGTTGTATAGCTTAGAGCTGTGAAGTGCTTGGTCATTAATAATAATGAGAGTGAGCTCCAAGAAAATATAATTGTGCAGTGGCTAGTTGAACTAATATAAGTATCTCCTTTGTTGAAGTTAATTAGTACATTTCACCTCCCCCTCCTATATTTTTGGGATTGGTAAAGAAAAAAGGGCAATGATCGAATGACTCTTTTGAGGAGTACACAAGCTTGTCCCTCCCCCACTCCCCCCCCCCCCCCCCCCTCCTTTGTAATCTTGAACTACTTGCATCTACATTGTAGGGAAGCTCTACCTCAACCCCACAAGGATCGACATGAAACAAAGAACCTAATTTAAATGCTAGAGTCTCCTATCAGCCATCTAATGTCAATGTCTGAGGTGATTGCATTGCTATGAGCCCTTGAGCCAAAGTGAACCATTGCCACACTTAGTTCAAAGAGAGTGAGAAATGAGGGGGAGAAATCCACATGAACCCCTCTACCCATAGGGTAAAGTCTCTACTCAAGCTCCCTTAAATGGCATTGCTTGGGTTCTAATGACACCATGCTAGGATAGTCAACATTCGGCTCTTCTTAGACTTGCCTAATCTAATGCTTGAATTATGCTAAAAGCCTCTCAATGTACCTTGCCTTTGGCAAGATCTATTGAGGATCTAGCCACCTACTTCCCTCAAGGGTTTTCTTTATTTTACTAATTAATCTTGGTATGATTTTATTTGACGTATAGAAATCGGCTTCCTTAATTAGCCCTTACAACAATGTTCATTCATGTAAATTGGTCATAGATATAAATACAATTTCAAACAGTCCTTTGGAAAACAATTGCAAATAGTATATTTTTTGCAGTTAGGAGAAAATGATAATCCTTGGAGAGGATTGTTGCATTATGAAGCTTCCATATGTTGGAGGGAAAGACTTAGTATATCTTGAGTGGATAAACAAATGGGAGTGTAATGATGGTGTAGATACAAGAGGGATAATTTAGTATCACTTGTAAGGATGGTTCGCAAGTAGACCGATTGGCAATCTTTCGAGGTATTCTCTCCATCTGATCCTTTTGTTCACTTTTGTCCCCTCTCTCTCTCTCTCTCTCTAACTCCTATCACTACCTCACATTATCCCTTCTCTCTCACTTCCTTCTCTCTTTCTCTCTCTATCTCCTTCTATGTCTGTTTCTCTATCTATCTCTCTCTTTGTCTTTCTCTTACTCTCTCTCTATGTCCTACTTCTGTCTCTCTTTCTCTTTCTTTCTCTCGATCATTTATTGGTTGTGAGATTGGTGTGTCAATGTGGAGGATGATCATGATGACATTTGATGAGGAGTGTGTTGATGACAATGTTGATGATGATTATGCTGGTGACGTAGATGATGATGCCAATGGATCCATTTCTTTAGATGATAGTAGCCTTTTTTAAATTTTTCTTTCTTTTAAAAAAATATATTAAGACATTATATCCTCTACCCCTTAGAGGAATCAATATGTCCTCATCTCGAGAGAAACTAGGGTTATCGCTCTTCCTATGGTAAGTTTGTTCATATGACCTATGGGTTAGGACCCACCAAGCTTTCACTTTGCTACTTTGATACAAGCATTCAACTTCAAAGGGATATCATGAATTCAAAGATAGGTTTCTCGCAACATATTGAGTGAATTTAGTAGAAGAGTAGGATCCATTACAAGTACAAGGCTTATTGCATTTTTCTAGGGCATGTACTCCTCTTCTTGAGAGAATATAATGGGCTTTAGATCTTCATCATTATCTAATTCTTACAATATATTGAATGTAAACTTCAACACCTTTGCTTCTTTACTAGTTCCTCATCTTGTTGATCCAATTCAAGGAAATTAGCTTGGATATATCCTAGCTCCTTGTACTGGAAACATCAACCAATGGGGCATCTCCTCAAGATGTATCTCAACTCTCAAAACTTGGACCACCTCTTCCCATGGTTCTTTGGATCATCAACACCTTCCTTGCGGTTCATTGAAAGGTAGTGATCTTCAAGATGTTTGCCTCTATTTGAATTGATCAGAGCTTTGGCTCTTAGGAGAGCATCTTGAAGATCCTTGCTGAATATGGAGGGTATAAGAGATAGCCATTCATAATAAGAATGTATGTAAGAAGGATGATTAAATTATGCCTAAGAAAGTGCATTAATTTATAGGTTTTTAGCTTGCACACTCTTCCTTCTCTTTGCCTATGGGATATATTCCATGCATTGTAGGTAGCCTCTTTTGGGTGCCAACTTATCCATCCTTATCCATCCCCATGTCTATCCATTTCTTAGGCTCACTTCCCATGCATATATATTAGATATGATACCAAATATCCCCTTGATACATGGTAAGTTGTTATTGAAAGGTAGAGCTCAAGTGGAAGCACACAAGTGGAAGAAAGAGCTATGATGGATGGAGCAAGAGAGCAAGAGAGAGGGAGACACCATATGTGGGAACTCCAACAGTCACAATATGCGTGACCAACCTTCCCTTATTCAAATGTCACTAAAAGAATAAAGAGTAAGGTAATAGTGATAGTCGAAAACCATCATCTTAGTGCACGTGTGTGTAGGTTTGACAGTGTAATAATCAATACATGGGTTGTTAGGCATAGGTGCCTTTACCCCCAATAACCTCCCACTCAAAGCTGAATGTTCCCCTAGTAAGAAGAGAATAAGAAAAAAGTGACAAAGTACAAATGTACATAAAGTATAATAGGATGAGGAAAGAGGGCATCTCATCCAATGCCCATAAGCTTTCTAACAAAGGTAAAACACTCGCGCTGAGAGACTTTTAGCGAGTAAATCTTCAGGATTTTGGTCAGTTGAGATCTTGACAAGCTCAATAAACTTATCCTCAATGACCTCTCAAATAAAGTGGTAACTCACCTCAATATGCTTTTCTTTGCATGGAAGATTGGATTCTTGGCCAACTGAATAGCATTCATAGAATCTGAATGTAGTGTAGGGACCACATCAGTAGAGAGCCTCCTTGCAAGCCTTAGTGATGGCAACATACTCTACCTCTGTAATAGATAGAGTCATGCGTTTCTACACCTTGGGCATCTAAGAAATAGTACCTCCAGCAAAAGTGAAGTCGTAGCTGAGGTGGAATTTCTATTGTCTACATGTCCTACATATCAGAGTTAGTGTACCCCATGACTCCTATATCTTGGTCACCATAACATATGCACATATCTTCAGTGCCCCTAAGGTACCTCATGATACCCTTCACGACATCCTGATACTGCCTATCAAGTGTAGCCATATAGCATGCCACAACACCCACTACAAATGCTATGTTATGACGAGTGGCTATCATGGGATACATCAAACAGTCCATTGCAGATGCATAAATGAATCTTTGCAATCTTGACATTTTTCTCATTAGAATGTGGACAATTGGCACGACTAACCTTCACATGATAAGGTAAAGAAGATCCAATAGCCTCAACCTCTTATATATGAAACAACTCAAGGACAATCAACATGACTAATCTTCACATGAGAAGATAAAGGACATCTAATAGGCTTAACCTCTTACATATGAAAGTGCTCAAGGTCCTTTTGGATATACTCCTTCTGTGTGATAAATAAAGAAGCTCCTTAAAATGATCATGTGTAATGCACATCCTAAGAATATGTGATGCATACTTCATCTCAAAGATCTTCTTGAGCTAACCTTTCAAGGTCTCCAACTCATCATGAGCACTCCTAGAATTAGTATATTATCCATATAGAGTACCAAAATCAGAAGGCTACCATTGTGGGCCTTCTTCATGTATAAATACAGATCCATATCACTATAGGTATATCTCTGTGAATGCATGAAAGCATCAAACTTGTGGTACCATTTCCTAGGTGCCTGCTTAAGGCCATAAAGGCTCTTTCTCAACTTGTACACCAAGCGTTCTCTACCTTTTTCCTCAAAGCCTCTAGGTTGCTACATATAAATCTCATCATGTAAGTCTCCATGTAAGGAAGCTGTCTTGACATCCACCTAATAGAGGTCCAAATCGAATTATGCAACTAAAGCCAAAACCAAGAGTAGGGTAGTCATCTTGATGACAAAAGAGAAGAGTTCATCGAAGTCAACACCATGCTTCTGCTTAAAACCCTTAACAATCAAATTGGCCTTATAAGCTGGCTTGGGGCATCTAGAGGTACTCTTAAACTTGTATACCCACTTGCATGGAAAAGCACGTTTTTCACTAGGGAAAAGGAACCAAATCCCATGTATGATTTTTCAACAGTGAGTCATACTTTGACTACATCACCCTCTTCCAAAAGTACCTCTGCGCATTGCTTCATCATAGGTAAGAGGCTCACTATCATCTCTCACCATAACATAATCCATAGAGGGTGCAAATCGAACAAGTTGACATCTATCTCTAATAGTTTATTGCAAAATAGGTTGCGGGGCCTATATCTCTTGTCTAACATCATGGTCTTGGGCCATAGGAGTATCAACTATTGTAGGCTATCGAGCTAGTTGTACAGTAATAGGAGGATCCTCTTGAAAGATTACCATACATAGCTCACAACATGCTCAAGATGCTTATGCATTTTCTCCTCATGGAAAACAACATCATGGCTATTCGAATGACCTTCCGAGCTTGTGGATCCCATAGGCGATAGCCCATCTCACTTACGTCCCCATAACTAAGAATGATGCATTTCATGGACTTAGGATTTGACTTATTACGCTTGTCCTTGGAAATATGATAGAAAGCCTCACAATCAAAGATATACAAATGAGCATATGATGGAGATTTTCTAGACCATATCTCCCTTGTAATGTAATTGTCATATTCATGTGCTTAGCCACCATAATATTCTAGGGTGGGGTGTATGGGGCAGTCAACTAATACTTAATATCCATTCGATCACAAAATCACTCAAAAGGATTTAGAGACATACTCTTTCCCATTGTCAAAATGTAGGTGTTTCAACCTATACCCGTACTCATTCTCAATAAAAGAAAGCTAATGTTGAAAGGTAGCCAAGACTTTTGATTTTTGCTTTATGCAGTATGCCCAGACCTTATGCGAGTAATTATCAATGAAAGTAAAAAAATACTTCACACCACCTAACATGTGCAAGGCATAGGTTCGCACACATTAGAATGAACAAGAGATACAGACTTATCCATGAGTGTATTAGCAAACTTCTTATGTGAGGTACGAGTCTACCTACCATAAAGACAATGATCACAAGAATCAAAACACTTATAGTCAAGGGGCGAAAGATATGGTAAACACGTAAGCATTTTCATTCCCTTAAATGACATGTGCCCAAGGAAACAATTCCATAATGATACATGTGGTATGGCAACCACTACCAAAGCATGGTCAATAGATCTAGATATGAGTAAGGGATAAAGAGTGCTAGACTTGGCACCTTGTGCCATGACAAGATTTCCACGGGTAAGCTTCCATGAGAAATCACCAAAACATACAACATAACTTGTATAATCTAACTATCCAAACAAAAGCAAGCCTTTGTTCAAAGAGTGGACATGGCATACATCATGGAAAGTAAACATACTACCTAAAGAAAACTATAGCTAGACATCTCAATACCAACAATATCCAAGGCCTAATCATTACTCATTATGATAGATCTTGTCATGTTGTAATAAAAGTGGAACCACTATGTATAAGGGGTGGCATAAAATGAAGCCCCTAAATCAAGTAACCAACATTGAACATAGATAGATGAGGCATCATTCAATTGCAAAGCATCAAGAGAAGAAGCTACAAGTATGTAGTCATCATTAGAATTAGTTTGCATGACATTAATCTCTTTAATCTTGACACTAGACTTGCTAGGGAAAATATTGCAATCATCATTTATTTCTTGCATTTTATAATTTCCCTTTTCTTTGTGCTTATCATCATGTATTTTATGACATTGTGGTTGAATATGACCCTACTTCCCTCAACAGTGACAAGTCAATGCAGACTCATGACCATGGGACTTACTATGAGAATGTCCACGTGACTGAGAACAAGACTTCTGAGAGACTCTCCCACGGCAGTCATTTACCGCTCCTACCATTATTAACTCTGATTGTCAAAGCATGAGAGATACATGAAGCATCTAAATTCTTTATGTTAATGCCTTTATTCAAGAGATCACCCTCTATATCTTGCAATTTCATTCTATCAATCAACATATTTGCACACATAGCAGTATGGAATATGTCTCATGACTTAAGCACTGTAACCAAGAAAAACAAGGGAGAAAGATTATCCTTAATTCAATTCCTTTTGAATACAAGTGGTTAAAAATAGAATGAAACTCATTTAAGTGGATGGACATAGAGGTCCTCTCCTTCATACGAAGGTCCATGAGTTGTTTTAACCAATAAATTTGAGAGGTAGGGCTCTACTTATCATAGACATTGCAAATCTTATTCCACAACTTTTAGACAATCTGCCCATTAGAGACAATATTATAGTAGACCTACTTAGAGAGTGACAAAATGATTGTATATTTATATAATTAACAAATCCTAATATCGTCCCAGTAGGTCTGCGGCCAATTCCTAATCAAATGGTTAGGCCGATGGGAAGACGATTGCGGCTATGAGTCGAGTGCCTCTAATGTCCTTGGCAAAGTTAAGGATATGATGAAGCACTACACCGATATGATTTCTGAACAATATAGAAAAATAGTTGTGGATGTCAATTTTCTTAAGAAGCAGTAGAATTTGATAGGGAGTCGATGCCCTAAAGAGGGTGCCCCCTCAAGATTCAGCTGTAAGTGGTGTGGTAGCCAACATTTCCCTAGGAATTGCCCGATGTCGAATGCGATATTTGTGAAAAGTTTACCACTTAGCTGCTACCTATTGGAGTAAGATTAGTTCTCTCCAACAAGGGATTAAACTGCCAAGTCTAGTTAACCATCGCGCACAAGGGAATAATCTCCAGCAAGATGAGGGACCAAGACAAATACTGCAACGAGGAAATGCTATTGTAGAGGAGTTGCCTCATGGCAGTGGAGTCAACCTTATTGAGGTTGTATGTGTCAATGACGTTGCGGTGGAGTCAACCTTATTGAGGTTGTATGTGTCAATGCTATTGTAGAGGAGTTGCCTCATGGCGGTGGAGTCAACCTTATTGAGGTTGTATGTGTCAATGACGTTGAAACTTCTAATCTACGAGCCGTAACAAGAGGTCAAAAGATTAAAGAGAGTGACAAAGGAACTATAAAACTTGTCGAAGGAAACCTTAAGCAAGAGGCTAGGGGAAAGCAAGTTCTGAATCCTGATATGGAAGGTGGACCTTTAAGGGCTGTTGATAGTAAAGTTGATCCCAAGAAGGATAAGGGATTGTCGAGAAAGAAGACAAAAGTTAAAAAAGAGGCACTAAAGCTGGTCCAAAGACCAAAGGAGAGAATGGTTTGGCAAAAAAAGAGAACTTTGGCTAACTACCACGGATTTGACCTAGCAAGTTCTCTTTGAGAAGTTAAACCATATGTGAACCTCTTGCAATTGATTAAACTTTCTCCAGGAGTACGCAAGGAATTCAAGCAAATCCCGTGTATCGGGTATATTGTAGAATCTCTGGGCATAGCACGAGTGGGAGAGGATTGATTCGATCATGCTAAAAAGCATTGCCCTAGGGTTCCAACATACATGGATGGAATATTAGTAGAGCATGCTATCGTGGACACTGGATCCTCCATAAATATCATGAGTTCAGACTTGATGGAGAGGCTAGGTCTCGAAATTCAAAAAAATAGCTCCACACTTCTTAGGATGGCGGATGACAGTCTAAGACAACCAAAAGGTTGCATCACGAAAGTCCACGTTAGAGTTGCGAGTGTGGAATGCTATCTAGACTTTAGGGCGATAAGGTTTGCAGGATGTCCTAGCTATCAAGTTTTGCTAGGTAGGCCATGGATCTTACGAGCAGACTGTCAAGTTGATATACCCAATGATCGAGTGATTCTAGGTAGAGGTGCCAATCGTGTAGCAGTGGATCCTTACCCTGAGTCACCTCAGAGTGAGAGGGCTCCTTTATCCTCTACCGAACTAGAAATAGTAGAAGATCCATATGGTAGTGAGACATAGACATTTATTAGATAACATTGAATGAGCTGATAGAGCCTCAAGGTCAAATAAGAGACGTAGATGTTATTGAGTTGGACCTTGGTATGCCTAATGATTCACAGCCAATTAAATTAGGTTCCATGCTCAGTTCGGAAGAGAGAGGAGACTATATGTCCCTAATTCAAGAGTTCTGTGGCATCTTCGCTTGGAGTTATGATGAACTTAGGGGCATTCCCCCTAGTCTAACTGTTCTACATACTATTCCTATAAATGAAGAAACATGCCATGTACGTCAGAAAGTAAGGTGTATGCCTTTTGAATTAAGAGATGGGTTGTTTGAAGAGCTACAAAAGTTGTGGAAAGCGGATTTGAACTTCCCTGCTCATCAGCATACTGAATGGTGTTCACCAATTGTGATTAGAAAGAAGAAAAACAATCAAATCCAACTTTGTGTAGATTTTAGAGAGATAAATAAGCAAACCATCAAAGACTACTACTCGTTGCCCTTTTTTGACCAAATTTTGGATCAATTAGCGAGCAGGGAAGTATATTCGTTCATGGATTGCTTTGTGGGGTATAATTAAATGGCAATTGCTAAGCAATACAAGCTTAAAACGACATTTATTACTATCTTTGGTACCTTTGCACACCGTGTGATGGCATTTGGTTTATGTAATGCAACTGGTTCGTGGCAAAGAATAGCCGACAAGACCTTTGGTGACATCTCTCCAAAGGAGTTGAAAGTATTTATTGATGACTTGGGGGCAGCCACCACAAGGGAAAGATAGTTGATCATTTTATAAAAGTGTTTTGAGCGTTGCAGACAATTCTGCATAGCTCTTAACCCACATAAGTGCATCTTTGGAGTCCCTTATGGGCTATTGTTAGGCCATGTGGTCAGTTCAATAGGGATTGCGACTAATGCTGAAAACATCAAGGTCATAGTTGCCATGAGTCCACCACATATTCCAAAGGAAGTACATAGCGTTCAGTAGGGTATTATCGGAGGTTTATCAATGCTTTTGCAGAAAGAGTGTTGCCATTGACGAACCTATTGTCATCAGTAGGGTATTATCAGAGGTTTATCAATGCTTTCGGAGAAAGAATGTTGCCATTGACTAACCTATCTGTCATCAGTAGGGTATTATCGGAGGTTTATCAATGCTTTCGCAGAAAGAATGTTGCCATTGACGAACCTATTGTCCTTTAACTATCAATTTGCATGGACTGATGCTTGCAAAGTATCTTTTGACAATGCGAATCAGGAGATTTCCAAAGCACCTATTTTAAAAGCACCTAAAAGGGGCGAAATGTTCTATATATTTTCAACAGCCACAATGCATAGTATCAACTGCTGCTTATCCCAAATTTGGGAGGAAAAGTGGTACCATCCGATAGCTTTTGCTAGTCGGAAGTTGGGCATATAGAAAATTAACTATACCTATATGGAGAAGTTGTGCCTTGTGATGGTATCTGTGACCAAAAAGTTCAGGCACTACATTCTCTATGAGAAGGTGGTTTTTTATATGAGGGCAAAAGGGCTTCAATTGTTGCTGAACAAGTTATAGCCGCTGAATCATTTAGCAAAGTGGTTAATCACTTTGCAAAAGTTTGATTACGAGATCAAGAGCAAGCCATCGAGGCTATAGGGCATTGTAGAATGTCTTGTGGATTTGGAGAGCCAAAAGAGGTCGTGGCTGAAGGAAGTAACATAGAAACTTTGTTCAAGATTGATACGACATCTATTCCCTCCTGGTATGTTGCTATAACACACTATTTATCCTACGGGAGAGACTGTAGCTACTTTATCCAAATCTGAGAAGAGGAAAATTAAACAGCAGGCATTGAAATTTTCCTTGATCACAAGAACACTATATCGGCAGGGTGTCAATGATATCTATCACCGATGTGTGATGCCTGAGGAGGTTCCATTTATCTTGGAGGAGTGCCATGACTCCGCTTGTGGAGGGCACTTTGTTGGGTGGTTGACAGCACATAAGGCTTTAAGAGCTAGATATTGGTGGATGTCCATCTTACAAGTTTCATTTGAGTACGTTAAGAGATGCGATACATGCCAAAGACATGACAGTAGAGAGAATAGGAAGCAACCGCATACGCCTATTATGGCTATTCTTTCCTTTGAGAAGTGAGGCATCAACTTTGTGGGTCCCATTACCCCGTCGTCTACTACTCATAAGAGATACATTATAGTAGCCATTGATTGTCAAGAATCACATGATGGGGGGATTTGTTTGAGCTGCTGCGCCAAACACACACTGTATACATAAGAGGAAGCTCACTCAAGAACACAAGAATAGAGATGGAGGCCAAAACGTTTTCTTGTTGATTTTTCTTCTTCTTCCACATACTATACAATGTACACAAAATATAGATAAGATACAACATAAAGGAAAGTGGCCTTGTAAGTCAAATAGTGCATAATTGACTACACTAATCGGCTGGCGTTATATCTTTGCCAGCTGTAGGTAGATGTAACAAAATAAATATAATAAGTGATAAGTTAGTGGCCATATTGTGAGTATCATAATGACTACCAATATGCTAAGTATAGACGTGCGGACTCATCTAGTCAGGCAGTCCATCATCAATGTCCGCACATATTGAGCTTGTCATCTCAACACTCCCCCTCAAGCTCAATTCTATCTCTCCAACTCCAAGTAATATTTGGAACTTTTGAAGCTTCTCTGCACCCAATGCGTTTGTGAAAATGTCAGCTATCTGATCCTGTGTGCTGACATATACCAAGTCAATCTCTCCTGCAAGTACCTTCTCTCTCACAAAGTGGTAGTGCACCTCAATGTGTTTTGTCCTAGCATGGAATACTGGATTCCTAGCTAGCTATATCCTGCTCATGTTGTCACAATGAATGACAACTGGAACATCTCCCTACATGTCCAAAACACCTAATAACTTTTGCAACCATACCACCTCACATGCTGCCATAGCAGCACCTCTATACTCAACCTCTATACTCAATAAAACAATTGTAGGTTGCTTTTTGCTGCTCCATGTAACTGCTGCACTACCAAGGGAAAACATGAATCCACTTTAGATCTTCTATCTGACATGCTACCAGCTCAATCTGCATTTGTGTATTCAAAGACATGTACGTCCTTACTTGCCTCATAAAAAAGACCATAATGTAAGGTGGACTTCACATACCTCAATATACGTCTAACTGCATCCAAATGAGGCTTTTTAGGCATATGCATAAACTGACTGACAAGGCCAACAACATAGCTCAAGTCTAGCCTTATGATAGTCATGTAAATCAAACTTCCCACTATCCTCCTGAACATAGTAGGGTCTTCTATCTCATCCCCAACGCCAGCACTCAACTTCACATTTTGCTCCAATGGTACTGAAAGAGGCTTACATGTTGTCATACCATACTTGGATAACATATCCAAGCCATACTGCCTTTGAGACAACCATATACCATCATTACATCTGATCACCTCAATACCAAGAAATTATCTTAGCTCACCCAAATCTTTCATCTCAAACTTCTTCTTCAAGAAGTCCTTAACTTCAGCAATCCCATTGTCACTGTCACCTTTAATAATCAAGTCATCCACATAGATGACTATGATGACCAAACCTGCATCTCCCTTTCTCACATAAAGTGAGTGATCATCATCAGAAATAAAAAATTCAATATTGACAAGATACTCTCCAATCTTGTTAGACCATGCTCTAGGTGCTTGCTTCAGCCCATAGAGCACCTTCTTTAACCTGCACACATATGTGGGATGCTCTAAATCCTCATAACATGTTGGTTGCTTCATATACATTTCTTTTTGCAATTCACCATGCAAGAAGGCATTCTTAACATCCATTTGCTGCAAACTCCAACCTTTGGTTGCTACCACGGCAATCACATACCTAACAGTTGCCATCCTAGCAATTGGACTGAATGTCTCTTCATAATCTATGCCATATGTTTGACCATAGCCTTTTGCAACCTACCTAGCCTTATACCTGCTAACTGAACAGTCTGCATTATGCTTGACTTTGTAAACCCACTTACAGCCAATAGCTTTCTTACTCTTAAGTAAGGGTACCAAATCCCAAGTCTTATTGGCTTCTAATGCAGCCATCTTCTCATCCATTGTTGCATCCCAATGAGCATGACCAACAACATCCTCAAAAAAGTGGGCTCAACATCCTCAACTAGTTTCACCACATAAGCATAATGGTGAGCTGCATAACCTTCAAAACCAAATCTTTTAATAGGGTATCTGACCCTGCTAGATCTGCATACCACCGGATCACTCAATGGAGCCTTTACATTACTATGAGCTCTCTGTACACCTGGCGTCCTGACTGAAGGAATGCCAAGCTCATCATCCAAACTCTCTCAACCATTAGAATCTCCATCAAATCCCAAATGACTAGTAGATGCATCATTACCATCGAGCACTTTCTTCTTTCCTTTGTCCTTCCTTGCAACACTTATAGATCCACCTGAAGATGTGGGGCTACTCCTTTGTCTCCCAGACCAAGGGCTCACTGTAGGTGTAGTACCAGATGATGTTTCTGGTCCACTAAGACTCCGTGATTCTTATTTATCTTTCTGCATATAGTTGTCTTGATCATTATCATCATCCAAAACATCACCAGTAGGTGTATACCAACTTCCCATCTCATCAAAGATAACATCCCTGCTCACTCTGAACTCACCTGTGGACAGGGTTATAACAGTGATACCCTTTCTGCTCTAAAGAGTATCCAATAAAAACACATTTTTTTGCCTTTGGATCAAGCTTCTTCCATAGCTCATCTGGCACATGAACGTATGCAACACAACCAAATACCTTCAAGTGCGATACATCAGGCTTCTTGCCAGTAAAGCATTCTTCAGGAGTCATCCCATGAACTACAATTGTGGGAGTTATGTTCATAATGTAAACAGTAGTATGGATAGCCTCAGATAAAAAATGTTTAGGCATATTCTTTTCAGTCATTAATGCCCGTGCAACTTCTACAATATGCCTATTTTTTCTTTCTGCAACACCATTTTGCTGTGGGGTATACTTGTAAGTAAGTTGCCTCTTTATCCCATGAGTCCTCAAGAAGCCACTGAATTCATTAGAGATGTATTCTTCCCCTCCATTTGATCTCAAGCACTTCACTTTTAAGCCTCTTTCTATTTCAACAGCTGCCTTAAAATATTTGAAGTGCTCAAACACATCACTCTTTTCCTTCATGAAGTATACCCATAGCTTCCTTGAACAGTCATCAATAAATGTGACAAAGTATTTACTGCCACCAAGAGATACATTCTGTGTAGGCCCCCAAACATCTGTATGTACTACATCAAGTATATTTCTGCTCACTTCTCTATCATGCGAGAAGGGTTTTCTCACATGCTTACCAAACTGGCATGCTTCACAGACTTTATGCAATTCTGCAACTCTAAAACAAGGCAACCCTGTCCAAGCTGCATGTGACAAATAAATGTGACAAAGTATTTGCTTCCACCAAGAGATACATTCTGTAACATCTGTATGTACTACATCAAGTATATTTCTGCTCACTTCTCTATCATGTGAGAAGGGTTGTCTCACCTGCTTACCAAACTGGCATGCTTCACAGACTTTATGCAATTCTGCAACTCTAAAAGAAGGCAACCCTGTCCAAGCTACATGTGAAGTTTCTGCATTCCTAATATGTCCCAGCATAGTATTATCAATGACTGCAGATAGCCAGTATATCACCTTTTTGTCTTTTACATTTCACTCTTTCCATGCTTTTAACTCGTTTGCAGTCGGAAGGGATACCCAGCTTAGGCTCCTTTTCTTCACCTGAAACAAACTCATAAAGGCCCTTTCCAATGAGGAAGTTCATCACTCGAAACTTCCATGAAGAGTAGTTGTTCTTGTCGAGCTTCTCAATAATGGGATTTCCACTATTCTCTGCCATTATCACAAACAAAGATACAACACAGCAAGCTAGTCTTCTGCAATCTTTCACAACACGTGCACAACAATACACCAAGCAACCTTTTTCACTGGTTGCTCAATAATACATGAAATTTGCAACCTGTTTGCAGATAAACCTTATGTTTGCTTCCTGTAAAAACCTCAAAAATTACATATTCACAATCTGTAACCTACGCACCCATTTTCAGTCAATACAGCCGAAATCACAGTGTACCTTGAAACTGATGTCCGCAACCTTGCGGCTCTAAAACGGGGCTTGAAACGGCCTTAGATGCCCAAAATAACTGCGGCCAGCCCTAAAGGGCTATTTGCAGAATATATAGTGATCTGCTTGCACACCAAATCTCACAGCAATCTGAGATTTTTGCTTGACTCTATTTCCAGTGCCTCCACATGCACTATCCAAGAGAGAGAGTGGAAGAATGGGAGAGCTTCTTACCTGTTGCTTGCTTGCTCAAACCTTGCTTCTTCTCCTTTACTTCAGCCTTCAAAATCAACCTCTCTTAGTGGCCCGGCTCAGATAGCATGTCAGGAATCATGTGATGGGGGGATTTGCTTGAGTTGCTGCGCCAAATACACACTATATATACAAGAGGAAGCTCACTCAAGAACACAAGAAGAGAGATGGAGGCCAAAACGTTTTCCTGCTGATTTTTCTTCTTCTTCCACACACTATACAATGTACACAATGTATAGATAAGATACAACATAAAGGAAAGTGGCCTTCTAAGTCAAGCAGTGCATAACCGACTATACTAATCGATTGGCGTTATATCTTTGCCAGCTATAGGTAGGTGTAACAAACTAAATATAATAAGTGATAAGTTAGTGGCCATGTGAGTATCATAATGACCACCAACGTGCTAAGTATAGACGTGCAGACTCATCTAGCCAAGCGGTCCATCATCAATGTCCGCACGTGTTGAGCTTGCCATCTCAACATACTTTACAAAGTGGTCAGAAGAACAGGTGATGAGGTAGGACAATGCAAAAGAGACTACCAGTTTCCTACTTGAGTAGATTATCTGCCATTTTTGTCCGCCAAAGAAAATAGTATTGGACCGTGGGACTCACTTTTTGAATAAAGTGATTAAAAGATTGACTGAAACGTGGAAAATTAAGCACAATAAGGCGACCCCCTATAATCCGCAAGCCAATGGACAAGTTGAAAGTACCAATAAGCAGCTTGTGGATATCCTATCCAAGATAGTCTCTGAAAAGAAATGGGATTAGCATACAAAATTATACGTAGCGGTTTGGGCATATAACACAACGTTCAAACGAGCCACGGGCCACACCCCGTTTAAATTAGTTTATGGGGAGGAGTGTGTCTTGCCCCTAGAAATTGAGTTGCTGACCCTAAGATTCGCAATCAATCATTCTTTGGGTGATGAAGATGCCCTATTCGAGCGATTTACGACTATAGCCCACTTGGATGAGCTCAAATTGCATAGTTTATTGCACCAGGAAGTGGCTAAGCGACGGATGAATAAGTTGCATGATCTAAAAGCAAAGAAATATACCTTTAAAAAAGGACAGTTAGCTCTATACTACGATGCATGTAGGGAGCTATTTCTAGGAAAGCTGAAACCTAGATGGAATGGCCCTTACAAGATAGTTAGGATAGGTAAAAATAAGTCCACGGCTTTATTAGTTGATCTACAGGGAGTGGAATTTAAAAATAATATTAATCTTAATAAGATTAAACCTTATTATTTTTTAGTATGCTAACACGATAAATGTGTTGCAGGTCCATGCTGGGTTGATTTGAGACCTGCAAGAGATCTTAAACTGGTTGATGGGGCAGTTAATCTCTTATTTGGAGCACCCATATCTAGAGTAAAGATATCATCAGGGGAAGCTTATCTGGTGGAGCAAAGGGTACAAAGTGATTGAGCAAGAAGACGGTACCTTTGTATGGGAGATTAAAGTTTTCTGCCATCACTGTTTACAAATCTTGACAAGCATCCCTGTTGAGTTTAATGAAGAAGCTGGGATGGAGCCATCATTCCATCCTCTAAATATGTTTTGCTTATCATGATTACGAATAGGAGAGTTATTGATGACTGGTTGTGTAAACCCATTGTGGACGTACACATTATACTTTGATGGAGCATTCATGGGCCCTAATAAAAAAGGGAGTATTGGAGTAGTTATCTGCAATCCCTGACGTAGAGTTACAATGAAATTAGCTGTTTATTTCGGGATAGGATTCACTAACAATATGGCAGAGTATAAAGCCTTGATTATGGGACTAAATATTGCCAAGAAAGGTGGTATTCAGCGGTTATTAGTAAAAGGGGATTCCCAGTTGATCTTAAATCAACTCAATGAGACATATACAGTCCGTAATCCCATCCTTCGTATGTATCATCGAACTGCTATAACCCTACTTGATGAATTTGAGAGCATCTCTCTTCAGCTGATTCCACGTTATTGGAATCAGTTTGCAAATTCATTAGCCAATTTTGCTTATGATGAGGACCTCTTCTTCAACTGTGGTCATAGTCTGGATGTTGTTATTGAGACAGGACCTAGTCGCTTGTGGGGGGTGTTATCAGATCATGCGTTATATTGCAGGTGATGGTTGATATGGGTAATGCGAAGAGTAGCTGAGACCCATCTACCACTACTATCTTGGACCCATAGGTTGGTCAGACGATATGTTATGCGTACGCCTCTTGCTATATATGCAGGAGGGATGGGTCACAACTTGATGTATTTAGTCTAGGGCTAAGAGCCCTATTTTTTCCCTTGGAATATCTCATATTTTCGTATATCTACCTTCTTCCAAGGAGGGATCTATATGCGTTGTTCTGTTTGATTTCATTAGGCTAAGAGGGCCAGTCAGTTTTGTAGTGTCATGTTTGATTTCTTTAGGCCAAGAGGGCCAGTTAGTTTGCAGTGAAATGTGCTATTTCTTTAGGCCAAGAGGGCCCTATGTATGTTTGATGCAGGTACGTTTAATGGTTTGCTATTTTAGTAATTGCACCATATAGGTTGACGAAGTCGTTGGAGGGAGCCTTTGCTGCGAAGAAGCTTCTCGAGTCTTTTTCCCTTAAGCAAACAATGATGTATGTGTCTGTAAGGGGTATTTTCTTTTTTGTTTGTTGAGGATCGACAATCAAGGTATGAAGTCCTAGGTTTAGGCTATGTATGTCTATGGGAGGTTTGAGTAGTCATTGCCTCCTGCAAAGACATCGTCAGGCACTGAAAGACATGTTTTAGATGGCAATCCTAGTGACCCTGTTCTGTTGACCTGCTAGGCAGCCGTTCTAGGAGTTTCTGTTAGTGTGAGGCAGTAAGAGAAGCCTAATAAAACTAATACCAAGGAAAACAACCTAAATATTCGATAAAAAATATATGAGTATACGGAGCTGTGTAAAAAGGGGTTCTAACCCCTATAAAAATAGAGAAGAAAGAAAAATATTTGAGCAATTCTTTATCACCTTGCGAAGGCTTGGTAGGTTCCTAGGGATGAGACAAGACCCGGGGCCGATGCCTTGTTCTCCTAGGGGTTGCAACTAGTTGAAAAAACAATGTAAATAAAATAAGGTCGGAGCAAAAATAAAAGTGAGCATTAAGAAAGGATTAAGTGTTGCCTTGTGAGGGCTTGGTAGGTTCTTAGGTACCAAGACATGACTTGAGGCCGATGCCCTGTTCTCATTGGGTCACTACTCTCGACTCCCTCCTTTTTCACGCTCGAGTATGGAAAATGGTCTAAAAGGAAAAAAAAAGTGCTAAGAGGAAGTATTTCTTGATCGGGCTATAAGAGTCCTCATCTCGTAGGAGTTCCTAGTTGAGTTGTCCTTAGTTAGGTAGGTAGTTCAGACCACCACTTAGGATTACCTCTCTGATAGTTCTTTTTTGCTTGGCCGTGTTGGAGTAGTTGGTTACTGACTAGCTTTGGGCTTTCTGCCAGATTATGCTAGGTCTACTTCTCGTGGATTTCATGCCTTGGTTTTGTCAAGGGGTAGGGTGAGAGTTGTGATGTGTCTTGTTGTGTATCTATTGTGTATCAGCTTGATGCTCTTTGTGGTTGTCTCTATATGCAGATCTGTTTGTGGGATTCGACGGGCTGAGTCACCCTATCTAGTGGTCCCAATGATAGATGATTTTTGACACCGAGAAGTGCTTAAAAATAGTAGAAGAATCCGAATTTCAGGGGAAAAATAGACTTCGTCGAAGGCAGTAGCTACAATAAGTACTATTTTAAGCGGCAAAGCCCCAAAAGTGCTTTAAAGACCCACTGAGCGACGATTGGGGAATTTTCATAATTTTTTCAAATGACGGATTGGATCTTGGGAGATGCCAAGTAGTGGGGAACTTCGAGACGGTCGAGCAACAATTTTCAGACCTCGAATCTGACGCTGGATGACGCAGAAATGGGGGTGCCCGGGAGGCCAAGGGCCAAAGGCCAAGTGTAAGTGAGATTTAGGGGGCCCAAAGGGTTTGCCTTAATTTTTGATTTTGTGGGGGGGGGGGGGGGGGGGGGGTTCCAATTTTTTCGGGCATGAAGGAGGATGAAAGTGCCATTAAACTACCAAGCAACGATTTGATGAAGAGGAGGGGAGAGAGCAGATGCCACCTCAATGTACCCCTACCAATTGATTAGATGACTGAGATGCTTGCTTCCTATGCTCTCCATCGCTGCCTCCGGCCTCTGATATGGCTGCGTGGACATGGAGATAAAAACCAGTCCTTCTCTCTCCTCCCTCTCTCTCCCCTTAAGGGGCAGTTCATGCCCATGAAGAAGAATGAAGACCAGTTGAAGGATGCTTGCCCGGCATGAATCGAATTGCTCCAAGACCAGTTGAAGGATGCTTGCCTGGCATGAACCGGATTGCTCCAAGATCAAGAGGAGTCTGAGAGGAGATGTTCAACATTGAAGATTTGTTGCTGTTTGGTCCATTGGCAACCTGAAAAAATTAATTACAAAACCTGCAACACGCAAATAAGCAGTATGCCTCATTTTTACAAAGGAAATTTACTTCTTGTTGATGTTTGATGGTCTAAATGAAATTCATATGGAACAAAAATTTGTTCGGATCTTGTTTTTACTATGATTGAGGTCTATGCTTAAAAAAAATTGCTAACCCGTAATGATAAATAGTCAAAATAATTAAATTATGGCTCGAAAAGCGCATTTGTAGTGTAAAAGTGAAGGTTTTATTGGTTTCGGGTGGGGAAAAGAGATGCGCATGGGATAAAATTCCAAGACAAAACATCTTTCAGTTTTCATGATCAGTCACTAATTATAAATCAAGAAATAATCTATTTTTTGTACAAATAAATAGAGAAAAATAGCTAAAAATTGAGAAAAGTAGGACTTTTGTGTTATAAAATCTAGAAAATTATGATTCATGGTTTTGGATGTATAAAAAAGTTGAGGCATGAAGTTTCGGCTTTGTTTGTGTATTATAGTTCATGGTTTTTCCGTTTTATGTGAAAAATACATACAAAATAATACCCTACACCTATGCAACACAGCATAACGTAAACGTTAGAGGGAATGGGTGAGGCTAAGAGATTAAAAGGGCTGAGAGGGTTTGAATTTTTGAAATATTTTATTGTGCATTCCATGTAGAATTGCGATAATTCAGTTTAAGGGGCTAGTAGCATGAGAAATCGGTGCTAGTCTCCATACATCGAAGCATACGTTTAGTGAAAATCATGAAAGGGTTGTTTTTCCCATATCACAAAATGTTGATTTGATAAATATTGTTTGTGCATGAGGATCATATACACTATGCATGATGCATGGCATGGTATCAGTCCTGAATTGCGTAGCAATTGTCTTCTTAGGATATGACTTATAGGCTGAGTGGAAAGGAGCCTTTGTTGTAGGTCAGTTGTGCGCTTTCATTGGGATTTTTTGGTGAGGATTTATACATTCCTGGATCGTAAAAAACAAGAAAAGAGTGGAGTTTGTGTGTTATGTCTTATATATTGGAGTGACGCATCTTGGGGCCAATCCCCGAGGTGTAGGAGAGTCGCAATGGAGCTGCGGCAATCAACTGAGGGGAACTTCCTAATATTTGTGTGACGAGGCACTAGGGATCTCCCTCTGAGGAGAAGGGCAGGTAAATGTTGGACTACATATTAGCTACAAATGCATAATTAAGTCTATCTAGAGTACATCGGTGTATTACAAACACTCTTGGCCCGTGAGGCCATGTGGTGGGGTTGTCTGTTGTGTGCATGAGGTCCGACTAGTGCCATAGCTAGTGCCGGCCCATTTTAGGTCCCATCACTAGATGGTGGAAATATATTATTGCCAAGTTGAGAGGGCTATAATATTTGTTGATAATGCTTTGTTCTTCCATCTCACATATGAGATAAAGCAAAAGCACATAGATAACCTATTTCATACTACTTTTCATGATTTCAAACTAGATGATGATATTACATCTCAAAAATTGTGCAAGCTAGTGGCATGGACACTTCTCTATTGGTATAACATGATATCTTTTTTTTTACAATGCTATCTTGTTTTTGTGTTCTCCCCATAAGCAATAGAACCATGTATGACATATTCATGTATGGGTAGTTAGAGAAGAGGATATTGCAAACTTTGCTAGTAGAGTGCAAGGGTTGGGTGGACTTGGAGGAGGAGCAAGGCATGTACCAAGATTACAAGATTGAGCAACAGTGGGACAAGGAAGTGTATAAGAGAGATGCCCTATCTTCCTTGTCTACCTTGAAGATGAATCCCCTTCTAATAAGAAGGAATTATACCTAAAATACTGGAAGAGAAAATGAGTGAAAATGCAAGCATCCAAGTCCCTAGTAAGTATTTTCACATGTATTATTTAGAATATGTTACACTTTTGCATTCCCTTCTAAAGTCAGTGTGGATGGCTGGAAGAAAGTAAGGCCAATAGTGCAGTTGTTGGAAAAGAAAAATAGAAAACTAACCAGATATCTAGTATTGATCAAGAAAGGGAGAGTTGAAATCAACACTCATCACCAACTAATCTTGTTTCTCCAATCTCCAGAGTTTTGATATATTACCAATTGGTGGCCATCAATTCTCTCTTTTGTAATGGAAAAATGTCATGACCCATAACATATGATTATAATTTGTAGGGTCTACAAAAGCCAAAAGACAAATATAAAGACATGCCACAAAACGACATGATGAATAGGTGGGAAGAGACATTAGGTGATTGAGACCATTCAATACCAAATCATAATTCCACCGGGGCAAGAAATATGGTAGGAGAGCAACATATGTATGAAGGCTATACAATGAGGAATCTGTTGGGGGAAAGGTACCTATGCCTATATCACCCATGTATTTATTACTATATTGATAGTACCCACACACTTGTACACTATAGGTGGTGGGTGCCCCTGCACGCTTGTACATTGTAGGTGGTGGGTGCCTATCAGTGTCACTTCATTCTTTATTCTTTCAGTGACATTTGAATAAGGAAGGATGGTCACACATTGTGACAATTGGAATTTCCACATCTAAAGTCTCTCTCTCTTGCTCTCTTACTCCATTTGCCATAGCTCGCTTCTCTATTGTTTCTATTTGCTTGTGCTCTCACTCAGGCTACTCCCTTCAACTGGTATCAAAGCATTGGTTCAAGGAGCTTCTCTTTAGTATGCTTTAGCCTAGATTTGAAATCTACAACTCAAGGTTTAATGGCTATCCCATAAGAAGATATGCATTAGTTCTATGCCTCATAAGCATCTTCTCACCTTGTGCAGGCTTCTTTCTGGCATCTAGTAGACCCAACTAAGCTTCAACAAGTCCTCTAGTGTGGCTAGCAATAGCAACAAATAGAACAATGTGGATAGCCCAAGTTGCACCTATTTTCAGGCCTCTTTTTCATAGCATTGATAGAAAACATGTTGTTTACTTTGTGCAAGATAGATCTATTGTTTACTCTATGTAGAATAGACCTGCTATTCACTGTGTTGTAGGACATACCTATTGTTCACTGTGTTGTAGACAGATCTATTGTTCATTGCAAAGGACAAACCTACTATTTATTGTGTTAAAGATAGACTCCCTATTAACTACTGTTCAAGACATACTTGCTTTATACTATGACAACAAGCTAATTTATTATGAAAGTATATACATATTGCCACTTGATGATATTTGGATACTTCAATGAATGTATTGATGTATGATATTGATGCTATGCACTTGGATATGCTTATGGAATGTCTTAAGCTTCACATTTGAGCTCGGCTACATGTATCGAAGGAGCGGTGGAAAAAACACGCCGAATGACAAAAGATTGATGACAATGAATTGCTTAATCACATGCGCTTCCAACTTTGATCCTATCCTTATTGTTCAATCAACAAAGAGGATTCTAAGCATACCTAGAATCACCGAAAGAGATGCTACAATGGATTTATGCTATCATTGCTCTCGTGGCCTGCCACTCTCTCCTAACTTGTTGCTCTCTCTCTCAATCTCTCAAAACTCAAATGAGCTCTTGCCCCCCTTTTCTTTCCTTTTAATGCTTTCTCTCTTTCTTCCCTTACTATTTGTTTTCCTTCCTCCTAGCTACTCAAAATCTCTTTTCCTTTGTATCTTTGCTCCCTTGTTTCTTGGTTGTTACAAAGACTTATATTTCCGTTCTTTTTTCTTTATTCCCCAAACCTTAATGGATCTTACTAATGAAAAGCAACATACCATTGATCTAACCAATGCTCCCAAATCTTTCAACACCTAAACTATCAAGCAAAGGAGATAGAACACCCTTCGACTCCCTCACTTCCTAGCTAAACCAAGCATTGTTTTGGAGACAAACTCCTACTTCATCACTCAATCTGGAGTGTACAAGCACTCAAGCTTGAATCCATTTGTCCCAAAAATGGAACCAAATTTTCAATGCTATCACTAGCAACCACTGAGACCCTACAGACCACTTATCAAGTCAAGCGTTCCAAGCAAATGACACTGACTATCTCTCCATAGTCACTCATGCTCTCACACAAGGATGTAGTGAGCTTATCGTTGAATTCGATGTTATAGTCCTCTTCCTCGAATCCTTTGATGGCTCCATGATTCAAGGTGCTTGCTCAAGCAAGCTCTAGGATCCAACCTCCATAGCTACATGCACGAGAAAAGAGAAGAGAAAAAGGAGGAGATGAAGAGAGGAGAAGAAGAGCTTCTCCATGGTCCCTCACTCTCACATACTCACACTCTCCTTGTCTCACACTCCCTCTCTCCCTCTCTCATGCACAAGAATAGAGCAAGAGCAAGAACAAGAAAAGACCTAGTTTGCACAAACACAAAGAATGAGCTTATCCATTTACTTTTTGCCTTTTATACATGTCCTTCTCCCCTTGGGCACCCAACACTTTTCCATGTCTAGTCATGACCTTGGTCCTCTTTTCCACTTTATTTCCTATTCTCATGGCTCTTTTACGCGTGCCTTGTCATTTACAACTTTCACAAGAGGGAGCTTGGCACTCTTTTACAAGGGGCAAAAATGTGATTTATTTCTTGTGTGTCTTGTTTTTGGTTTTAAACATTTTTTCATGCATCTTGGTCTTCTTTCCCGCGCTTCTTGGTCTTCTTTTTCCAACAAGTTGTCTTTTCATGCTTCTTCATAAGTCTTTTTGCACCTTGTGTTGTTTTTCACCTTTGTGCCTTGTGTCGTTCCAAGGGTTCACAATGACATATTGATTTTGATAATTATTAGTACCAATTGTATGCTCAGTGACTACTAGTGGTTTGTTCATACCCCACTTCTTGCAAGATATATTTGGTAGTTACAGATTGGATTCTATTAGTTGATTGCTTATGCTTCGTTTTGGCTTTACTCCTATCATTATTTTTATCTTACTATAACTGCAGGTTCATACATCATCTATGAGGGTAGATACTTTGACTTGACTAGTAGTTAGTGATAGCCCTACCCTTTGCTGATCTCATCTTTTTAGACACTATCTTGGTCTTGATTTTGGCCTATTTTGCTGTCATTTATAGAAATCTACTTGTCTTAGACTATGCTTTTGTTCATTGCATTATGGTTGGTGGATCAAATGGCAGTGCTATCTTCAATATTAACAAGCTAGATGGCACAAATTGCAACTATTAAAAGGCACAAATTTGGTAGGTTCTAGTACAAAAATTGCAAATCAAGCCATTGAGACATGAGGATACAAAGCCTGAATGCTTTGATGTAGAGGATTGGGCTGAATTGGATAAGTTGTATAAATCTACAATCATGTTTTCACTCTCTTAGCAAGTTTTCTAAAATGTTGTCTTTGACGGGTAGACCATTTGACAGTTGTGGGAGAAGATTCATGATATCTATGACAAGCAAAGTCTTGATTCACATATGTATTGGCTGAAGCAACTCATGGACCTTCGTATGAAGGAGGGGACTTCTAGTCCACCCACTTGAATGAGTTTCATTATATTTTCAACCACTTGTCCTCATAGGGGATTGATTCTAAGGAGAATCTTTCTCCCTTATTTCTATTGGTAGTCATGGGACACATTCTGTACTACTATGTGTGCACATATGTCTATTGATGGGATGAAATTGTAGGATGTAGAGGATGCAATCCTAAATGAAAATGTTAATAGAAAGAATGTTGATGCTTCATGTAGTTCTCATGCTTTGACAGTCAAAGGAAATACTGGTAAAAACAGTAATGACCATCATCGGAGAGACTCTTAGAAATCTCATTCTCACTCACGTGGATAGTCTCATAGTAAGTCCCGTGATTGTAAGTCTATATTGACTTGTCATTATTGTGGAAAGCAATGTCATATTTGACCACAATGCCATAAAATGTGTGATGACAAGCACAAGGAAAAGGAAAAGAGCAAAGTGTAGAAAAAGATTGATGATCGCAATATTATCCCTAGCAAGTCTAGTGTCAAGATAGAAGAGATTAATGTTGTGTAGACTCATTTTAGTGATGATTACATATTTGTAGCTTCTTCTCTTGATGTTTCACAATTGATTGATACCCCATCCACCTATGCTCAATGTTGGATGACTGATTCAAGGGTTTCATTTCATGTTACTCCTCATCAAGAGAGGTTCCACTCCTATCGTAGCATGACAAGATCTATCAGATTGGGCAATGACTTTGTATTAGATATTGTTGGTATTAGAGATATCCAGCTACAATTTTCTTTTGGGTAGTATGTTTACTTTGCACAATGTACTCCATGTTTCGGCTTTGACTTAAAGCCTACTTTCTAATAGATGGTTGGATGATGAAGGTTATGTTGTTTCTTTTGGTGATTCTTCATGGAAGATTACTTATGGAAAACTTGTCCTGATATGAGGTGCCAAGTCTATCACTCTTTACCCCTTACTTGTATCTAAGCCTACCGACCATGTTTTGATAGTGGCTACAGTACCATATGTATCGTTATGGTATCATCGCCTTGGGCAGATATCACTCAAGGGAATGAAAATGCTTATCCATTTGTAGTATCTTTTACTCCTTAACTATAAGTGCTTTGATTCTTGTGATCATTGTCTTTATGGTAGGTAGACCCATAGTTCGCATAAGAAGTCTAGCATATGTGTATTGGTGAGCCTCTCACTCTTGTTCATTTTGATATTTGTAGACCTATGTCCTACAAGTCATTAGGTGGCATGAATTATTTTGTCACTTTCATTGATGACTGCTCACATAAGGTATAGGTATACCCCATAAAGCAAAAATTAGAAGTCTTGGCTACATTTCAATATTGAGTTGCTATTGTCGAGAACTAGTCTAGATATAGGCTAAAATGCCTATGACCTTATCATGGGGGTGAGTATGTATTAGTTGATTGCTCTACATACCTCACCCCAAAAATGGTATGCCTAAGCACATGAATAGGACAATTCAAGAGCGAGTTTATAGTATGCTTAGCCATGCAAGCTTACCACAACACTTTTGGATTGAGGCAATTACTATTGCCATACATTGGATTAATTGATCCCCATGCACTGCTCGATTATTAGAGGTTGTATGGTTTGGAAACCTCCATCATATGCTCATTTTAATGTCTTTAGTTGTGAGGCTTTCTACCATGTTCCCAAGGATAAGTGCAATAAGTTGGATCCTAAGTTTGTGAAATGCATCTTGCTTGCTAGACAACCTGTAATAGTAGTTGATACTCTAGTGGCCTAAGACCCTGATATTAGATAGGATGTCTAAGCCCCTATTTTGTGGTGATCTACTAGAGATAGACATCACCCTAATCAATTTGCACCCTTTACGGATTATGTTATGGTCACAGATGTTGGTGAGCCTTTACCCATGATGAGGCCATGCGCAGAGGTGATAGTCACTGTTGGGAGAGGACCATGCATTCAAAGTAAGACTCACTGCAAAAAAGTCATACATGGGATTTGATTATTTCTCCCAGTGGAAAGCATACTTTGTCATGCAAGTGGGTGTACAAGTTGAAGAGTACCCTTGGACACCAGTCCATAAGTCCAGATTGGTTACTAAGGGTTTTAAGTAAGAGCATCGTGTTGACATTGATGAAGTCTTCTCTCTTGTAGTCAAGATCTACACTTGGTATTGGTTTTAGTTGTATAGGTAGATTTAGATATCTATTGGATGGATGCCAAGATAGCTTTCTTACATGGGTACTTACATGACGAGATTTATACACGGTAACCTAAGGGCTTAAATTTAGGATAAAGTTAGGGAATGCTTAGTGTGCAAGTTGAGAAAGAGCATTTATGGCCTTAACTAGGCACCTAGGGAATGGTACCACAAGTTTGATGCTTTCATGTATTCAAAAGGATATATCTGCAATGATATGGATCTATGTTCGTACATGAAGAAGGCGTGTGATGGTAGCCTTATGATTTTGGTACTCTATATGGATGATATATTGATTGCTGGGAGCACTCATGATGAGTTGAATACCTTAATAAATCAATTCAAGAAGAGATTTGAGGTGAAGGATATTGAATAGGCCTTGCATATTATTGGGATGTGCATCAAGCACAATCACTCTAAGGGGCTACTTTACTTGTTGCAGAAGTAGTACATCCAGAAGGTCCTTGAGTGATTTTATATATAGGATGTTAAGGCTATTGTCTATCCTTTACCTTCTCATATGAAGTTTACTCATGCCAATTGTCCACAATCTAATGAGAATAAGGCCAAGAAGGCCAAGATCCTGTATGCATTTGCATTGGGTAGTTTGATGTATGTCATGATAGCCACTTGTCTTGACAAAGCATTTGTGGTGGGTATTGTACGCTATGTGGCTCCATCTGGCAACAAGCGGCATTAAGATATTATGAAGGGTATCATAAGATATCTTAAGAACATTGCAAACATGTGCATATGTTATAGTAGCTAGGAGACAGGAGCCATGGGGTTCACTAACTCTGATTATTTATGACATGTAGATAGTAGGAAGTCTACCTTTGGCTATGTCTTTACCTTTGCTAGAGATGTTGTTTCTTGGACATCCAGAGTGTAGAAAGGCACAATCTTATCTACTACAGAGATAGAATATGTTGCATCCCCACTAAGGATTACAATGAGGCTCTCTAATTAGGCCATTTGGTTGTAGACCTTGCTATTATTGATGTGGCTTTCACATTGTATTTAGATTCTATGAGTGCTATTCAATTGGCCAACAATCTAGTCTTCCATGTTATGTGAGGAAAAAGCACATTGAAGTGCATTACCACTTTATCAAAGAGGTCATTGAAAACAAGTTTATTGAGCTTGTCAAGATTTCAACTGACCAAGATCTTGCATATTTGCTTAGTAAAATTCTCTCAACAGAGCGTTTTTCCTTCCTTGGGAAGCTAATGGACATTGGATGAGATGATATCTTTCTTTATCCTATTGTACTTTATGTACATTTTTACTTTGTCGCTTTTTTTTTTGTTCTCTCCTCACTAGAGACACGTTTGCTTTTAAGTGGGAGGTTGTTGGGGGGAAAGTGCCTATGCCTACACTACCCGTGTATTACTACGCTAACAATACTCGCACACCTGTACATTGCAAGTGGCAAGTGGATATCATTGTCCCTCTATTCCTTATTCTTTTAGTGACATTTGATAGGGAAGGCTAGTCACACATTATGACTGTTGGATTTCCCATATCTTGAGTTTCTTTCTCTTACTTTCTTGCTCTCTTGCTCTATCTGCCATAACTCACTCCTCCATTTCTTTTTCTTGCTTCTCACTTGGAATTCTCCCTTCAAATTTGCCATCTTTTGCATTCGATGCCTTTTTGCATTCTCATGGCTATAAGAGAAGTTAGACAAACCACTACTTATATACTAGAAAGGCTAAAGATGGTAGCCTAATGGTATTGATCCTTTTCTTGGATGATATGTCAATAGTTGACAAAAACAAGTATGAGATTGATGCCTTGAAGAAAAGTTTAATGAAAACCTTGGAAATGAAGGATTTGTAACATGCAAATCGCATTCTTAGAATGCACCTAATCAAGGATAAAATAAATAGATTGCTATGTCTATCCCAAAGGGATTATGTCAACAAAGTGTTGTAGCATTTCAATATGAAGGGGGGAGGCAATTAGTACTCCATTGCCTCCATATATGAAAGTGCCAATAATTGTCCCCAATCTAATGAGGAGAATGCTAAAATGGCTAAGGTTCCATATTCATCATGTGTGGGTAGTCTCATGTATGCTATGATTGCCACTCACTTGGATATTGCATTTGCAATGGGGTTAGAGGTACGTGTCAAATACTGGCAAGAACCATTGGGAAGTAGTGAAAGGAATCTCGAGTTACTTGAGAAGTACAAGAGATATGTGCATATTCTTTGGGAAAAGTAGTAGTGATATACTTGGATACATAGATGCAAACTATGCAAGGAATGTTGACAACAGAAAGTCAACTACATGATAGGTTTTTACCTTGTACAATGGTGCAATCCCATGGATGTCTCGCTTACAGAAATGTGTAACATTGTCTACCATTGAACCTGAGTATGTTTCATCCATAGAAGCATGCAAAGAAGACATATGGTCTACGTGTTTGGTGGGAGACTCGGATCTTTATGAAGGCATGCCATTATTGCACAATGATAATTAGAGTGCCATCATGTTGGCAAAAAATCATGTGCTTCATATGAAAACCAAGCACATAGAAGTGAGGTATCACTTCATTTATCAAGTGCTTGAGGATAAGTGAGTTGGGTTTATCAAACTACATATTGATGATAACCCTATAGATTTTCTCACACATTGAGACCCTCCAAAATGTTTGCACATTACAGGGAGTTGATGGGCATTGGGTGAGGGTAACTCACATGTACTATGCCTCACACATTCTGAAGATTCGGAACTATGAGAACTGGTTCTTGACTCACAAGAAACTTAATTCTTTCAAAGGCTTGTAGTTGCCTTGATCCCAGCAAAAAGGCATTCGCTTCTTAGTAAGGTCATGTAGAGGAGATGCAATATACGCAAGACCTCATATGAACCTCCTATAGTATGAACATAGGCCCAAGACACTTCTAACTTCATGTGCAGAAGTAGGTGTAGGCCATTCAACAATGGCTTGAATCTTCTCAGGATCCATTCTCACCAAATTGTGAGAAACAATATGGCCTAAGTAATGAATTTCCAAAAGAAAATATTCACTCTTCTTAGCATTGACCTATAGTCTATGCTTGTGAAGCTCTTGAAAAACAATAGATATATGTTTTCTATGCTCTTCTTCAGACCATGAAAATGTTAGATGTCATCAAAGAAGACACCTATGAACTTTGAGTGAGGTCTGAAAATTCTTTCCATCATTCGATTGAATGTGGCGGGTGCATTAGTCAAACCAAATGGCATGACCAAGAACTTGTATAGTCCAAATGTTGTCTTATGAGCATCTTCACGTGCTATCCATATCTAGTGATAGCCGCTCTTGAGATCAATGCAACTAAAGATACTAGCCCCTTGCAACTTATCCAAGATATCATCTACCCTTGGGATAGGAAAAAAATTCTTGATTGTGATCTTGTTCAAAGATCTGTAGTCTATGCACATACGGAAAGAACCGTCTTTCTTTTGAACAAGATTGGAGAGCAATATGGAGAAGAGCTAGGTTGAACTAACCCTTTTTTCAACAATTCGTTTACTTGAATTAGGATCTCCTCTTGCTGACTTGCACTTACTCGGTAAGGCTGTTGGTTAGGTGGTGAACTGCCTAGGATAAGATCAATTGTGTGATCTTCCGGACGCTTAGGAGGTAACTCTCCTAGGAGTGAATCACTAAAACAATCTTCATATTGTTTAGCAAAATCATGTCTAGCTTGGTCAATTAAAGAGAGGGGTTCTTTTAAAGTCTGAGACTTAGAAGCATTAGTTGGTATTGTGTGTTCATTAGAGGCACCAAGTGCCCTTGAATCATTCGTTTCTTTTGACACTCTCACAAAATCCATGTACACAGAAATAGCTTTCTTCATTTCTTTAGACATGCTAACATGACTAGCCATTGGCATAGGCCAATCTCCAGCATCAGCAATGCATACTATGTTCTGACCCTTGAATTGAAATGCAATGGTCTTCTTAACAAAATTGGGAAGAGGTCTAATCTTGTAATGCCAAGGCATGCCTAAGATAACATCACAGTTACCTATGGGTGCAAGTAGAAAATATTCTTGGTCGTGGTAATCCCCAATTCTAAGATTCAACTTCCCTTGAATAGGAGTAGAATTGGTTGTAAGTCCTTCAAATGCCGAACCTGATCCAATTGGTGTTCCCAATCAATCCGATGGAATTTGTAGCCTTTCAAGAGTATCTGCTAATACAAAATTATCTGTGGACCCTGGATCAAAGAGTATCAAAACTCGTTGATTGTTGAGTGTCCCCCAACCCTTTAAGAGTTATCTTTTCTTCTCATTTGAATGAGTGTTAGCTTGCACATGCGGAATAGAATTTGAGGATGGCGGAGGAGAATCTTTAACCACATTTTCTTCCTTCCTTTTGTGAGGACAATTAGGCTTCATATGCCCTAACTCACCACAAAGAAAGCACCTTCCTTCCTCTTTGTACTTTTGTATCTCAGAGGGTGAGAGATACTTGCGCTTCTTGTTACCGTCTGGCTTTGAATATTGGTCATGGGTAAAGGTAGGTCTTCTTTGATTAGTCTTGTCTCTTGGTTGATCATAGAGCTACTCTTGTCTAGCTCTATAAGAACTCATCTCCAACTTTTGAGATGTACCAGGCGTATGCAAACTTTCAGCTATGATGGCAGACTCCATCATGCAAGATAAGGTTTCATGTGGATACATCTTCATGGTTCTGTGTAAATGAGGGAGTAGGCCAGCTTCAAACTTCCTTTTCTTCTCTTCATCGTTGATCTCCATGAAAGGAGTAACCTTGAGAAGAGTAGACCAAAACTTGTCCGCATAACTAGTGATCTTTTCATGCTCTTTCTAGCCTAGCCAATCCCACTCCTTCTTGACATCATTCTCAAAATCAGGAGGCAATAACTGAGCATAAAACTTCTTCTTGAACTTTTCCCAAGTCGAAGGTTTCCTTCCCTCCAAAATGAGAGTCAACCACCAATTCCTAGCGGTGTCTTTCATGTGCATGCCTACATGCCTTAGCTTGAACTTTTCTGAGAAATTACCATTAGAAAAAGTAACTTCTAATTACCTGACAAAGGCTAACACCTTAGCAGGATCTCTCTTACCGGAGTAAGAGTCAAACTTTATGTCCTTATTCCCAGACTTGAAAGTCTTAGTCTTCTTAAGCTTGCTCCTCTTATGGTCCCCCTTTGTTCGTTTGCGGATTGTACGAGACTTAGAACCAAGAGTGTAGAAACTAGAAGAGGAGGAGGAGGAGGAACTTGAGTAATCATCGGAGTAGCTGGTTGTTGAGGGAGATGACTCCCTCCTTATCCATCTCACTCGAGGTGAGGTCTTATTACTCTTCTTGACCCGAGAGTCCTTCTTCCTTCTAGGAAGCTTCTCAGCAGTTGGATGCTTTGCATCTTCACCATCAATTGGTGCAATGGTGTTTCCTCCAGTATCACCATCTTTTGGAGGATTTGGTCCTTCATAAGTAGCTTTTTCCCTTGCCCTTAAGTTGTCAATCAATTGACGTACTTCGGGAATCTGCAACAAGCTACAATACTCTGTCAATTAAGCATGTAATTGCTCACTTGTAGGTGCTTCATCAGTTGCCATCTTTACCTTCTTCTTGCAAGGATCACCTTTACTTTGAGAAAAGCAAAGAGACCTGCTCTGATACCACCGTTATAAAATCCGAGATACATGCTCGACTTTCTTATATACTTAAAATATATATAGCGAATATTATGTTGGCACAGAGGGAGAATAGATGAGAGAAAAGAAAGATGCAGAGAGAGAGGTAGAGAAATTAGCAACACACTAGGGACTGGAAGATGGGTCAGTCCCCCCCCCCCTTGTGGAGTTATATTATTGACAAGGAGCAAGCTCCTCCATTACACATAAGCCAGTTCTTACTTGTAGATCTTGGAAACAAGATCATGGCTCCTTGCACGGTATACAACCGGCTAACACTTGCACAACTTGGAAGTTGGCACCTTTTGATCCTTCTTGAGTCTCCTTCTCTCCTACACAATATGTGTAGGGCTCTCCTCTTGGCGCTTGATTTCAGCAGAGCTTCCGCAGTACTTGCACCTTCTCTTCTCCTCTTGGAACTTGATTTCAGCAAAGCTTCCGCAACACTTGCACCTTCTTTTCTCCTCTTGGAACTTGATTCCAGCAAGGCTTCCGCAGCACTTGATTTCAGTAGGGCTTCCGCAGCACTTGCACCTTCTCTTCTCCTCTTGGATGCATGCAAAGTGATGCTTCCTTCTACCTCTCCCTTACACGCAAAGAGAGCCTCCTCTTTTATAGGCTTTCAAGAGCTTTTCTTCTTGGAGAGAGAGTTGAGTTGTTCTTCATGCAAGATGTGGTTGTTCCACTCTGCATCACTAATTTCAAGATATATATTTGTGCGTTGTTTGGATGAAAAAACATCCAACACGAAAGTTGTAGATCTCGCTGTTTCCAATAACCAACGCGGCCCGTCTTTAGAGATCGTTTTTCTATTGCGAGATATTTTAAAAATGGATTTTCCAAAAAAAAATAGCTTTTTAAACTGTACTCTTAACTTGTGGTCCATGCAACCACTTTGAGTCATAGATAAGGAGAGTTCATTAGATTTCCTTGGGCCTCAACCTTAAGATTGAATTCCACACAAAAGCTTGTGTCATTTTAGACCTTAGAAAGAGAAAATCACTTCTCTCCTCACTTCCAGAGGATCACGTTCTCTTGTCTTTCTTAGTGAGAGAATTCTCTCTCTCGTCTTTCTTAATTAAAGAAAAGACCTTAAACCTTGACTTGTAGGGGAGAATATGACCCCAAATGAATACAATGCTCATTACACACAAGTAAAACATTCCCAGGCGTCCTTGGATGCACACATAAATACATAACACAATGCTAATGCACTTCCTCTTCTTAGAACTCAATCCATCTTCATTTATGTGTAACTCCTTGGTTCTTGTGTACACTCTTACACTTGGCAGACACTTCTTTCCCCCTTCATAACTTGTATTGCATGTACCAGATATCCACGTCACAGTGCTTTGATCACTCCATTAAGTGATACACTAGGAATACTGGTCTCTAAATGGTCTCATGGACATGTTAGATCATCATCAACACTTAAAGAAAAGTGAGTCATTAATTTATTGACATGAATTTATTAAATAGAGAATGTGTAATAAGGAATCAATTTAGTGACATCTGCACTCTTATATATGTACACATACATTGTTTATTTTAAACCCCCACATCTGCCCTTAATTATCAATTATCCTAATGGCCCCCCACTCTTTATCTTAACAATCATTTAAGCATTTTTTTTAAATGAATAACCTATAAAAGTTTAATACAGATGCTGAGACGTCCCCTCAAGCCATCATATAAATAAATTGTTAATTTTATGTTGTTTATAATTCGGTTAAGGATTGTAGTTATTTTCCAACTTATCAACTATCATAAAATATCCTTACAATTCTTTTTTTCTCCCCATGTCCCAGATTAACACACTACGTATACTCTTAATTATGTCAAATCAAAAACACCATGTTTATATGGATATTTTCTTTAACAATAATAACATTAAATTGGCTTTTTTATTTTTAGAAATTTTAATAAAGCATAAAAAATTTGACTTTCAGCTTTTCCATGGAATAATTTCTATTGATTCAAAACATAAGTTTTTATATGAAAACTGAATTTTTTACTCAAAATAGTCATTGTTGAATTCTCCAACATGTTAAATAATTCCCAAATATTATCAAAAAAATTAAATAAACTTTCAACATTAAAGACTTCATGAAAAAAATATTATAACTCATAATAATTCAACCAAAAATTTTATAAAATTTTATCTATGCCATTTTAAAGTATTTTTAGCTATTTTTATTTTTAAAATATAACATCTGACATACATAAATACTAACAACTATTCAAAGTTGAAAATCAAGTTTGCAAACATTTTATAAAAATTATAAACCAAAGAAATATTTATGTTGAATCACTTATTTTTGCTAAACGAGGTAAGGCACTTATGTAAAGTACGAGAGTCGCAATTACACTTTTGGAAGCTGTGTCCTTTGCAGTCCACTGGCTAAGAAGAAGTCTACCCAATCATTGTGCACTGCAGCTTATCATTTCTTATCTCCCAAGAGATCCATTTGCCAATTGCATGGTTGCCTTAAGAATGGACCCTTAGAACTCTTTTAGATTAATCTTAAGCTTGAAACTATGGCTTTCATAGAGTTGGGGATGATGACTTGTGAAGGGGGTAAGGGTAATTGAATATCTCCACATGCTTTCATGGAATCAAGAGCAAAGTGAAGTGATTGGAAGGTAGAAATTTTTTCTCCTACCCTATCACTTCAGACTAGGTAGGTATATTGAAGCTCCAATTCGGCATCAAGAGAAGGACATGACAATAATCATCAAGAGTAAGGCATTGATCACGATTTCTCTCATCTTGATCTTCTTAATTGAAATTTTGGTCAATTCCTTGGCTATGTGAATGTTTTTGGAGCCTCCTATCTCTCTTCTTCTCCAAAACTGTGTGGTAGCAAGTAAAATGCCTCTTCCGATGTTAGCATTGGCGTCATGTAGATGAAGCGCCCCCTTTCTACTTTGGCTTGGCATTCCATTCACTTCATCCTCATCATTTGCTTTGGCTTTGCAATTTTCATTCTCCTTTTCATATTCCTTTTCTTATTAGACATCCCCTTCTCCTAATCATTGTTTCAGATCAAGCGCCCCCCTTTCTACTTCTCAAGGCCCATGCCAGGCAATTTTGCATCAAAAGCTGATGGTATATCTCCACCATCAACATGCCATTTTGTTTTGAAATGGTCATCCCTAACAACTGAAGATGCAAACTAGCGATCGCAATGCAAACAATAGAATTGGCCCATGCTGCCCTTCACGTGGCCACCTAGATGATGTCACACATGCATATTAATTCTCTCCTCCTTCATCATTACTTTCGGATGTGGTGAGTAGCAATACACTTTACGGCGGCTATGGCCATGGTGATTTTGATGATGAGGCGAAGGATATTTAGACTGATCTCGAGACAACATTTATTCATACATTGTGAATGAAGACAAATAGTGGCCACGATGTTACACTAATCACAGAGCTAGATCCCTTTGGCAGTTGATGAGCATCAAGAAGAATGGTCATAATCGTCATCTCTCTGTTTTTTCTTGAAAAGCTCTCTCTCCCTCCATCAACTTCTTCTTTCGAGATGATCACATTCACCCTTCTTCCTTCACACGGCTCCCTAGATCGTAACTGACACCCCCTTTTAATTATTCACCAAATGTAAAAACAATGTTGCTTAATGTTTTCTAATATCACCATACTCCACCACTGAAACATGATCACTTTTGACAAACACATCCCTACTTTCAAGCTGGACTTCATAGACATCATGTATACCTTCACCAAAATGTAGTTTACTATCTCCATAGAAATTCTCATGTTCAATAGAAGCTCTATCCCCATCTATATTGAGTTCTATAATTTTTCATGCTTCTATTTTTGGTACATTGTCTTTGTTAAGTAGTGATGAGCTCTCCTTGCGAGTGCCATTTTCAAAATCCTTAACAGATGACACTCTAAAAGAAGCAGATTTATACCCTTCACATTTCTCCACTGAGAAGTCCAATCTTCTTTCAGATAATACATCTCTAGAAGACTCCCACCTATGGCATTGGGTTGGCTTCTAAGTCCTCTTGATTTTTTCCCAAATGCTCAAATCGTTCCTCCAAACATTTTACACTTTTCAAAATAGGCATACTTACTACTTCTAGAATCTGTTCTTGCGGATGTATTTCAATAGTCATTTTATGCTCAAAAGGGCTAGATAACTGCACTCCATCTTCCTCTCGTACAAGAACTTGCTTGTACCAATATCTCCTTGCCAACAGAGTGCAGAGACATGGCCTCCAAAGACAGCAACCATGCACATCGCATCTTCATTGAATTAATGTAGCCAATTGTGTACAATTTTTCTTTTAAAAATTACAATATTAGGCATTGTTTCTAGGTGTTGTCATTCTCCCCCACTTTATTCCGTGTAGAATTTCATCCTCCAGACCTTGCTCCTCTCGTTGTTGCTTTTGCACTCTAGTAACCACACCAATCATGGGGTCAGCCTTAAAGGTCACCCTACGGGGTATCAATTTAGACCTAACTTCATTCACTTGCCTTGTTGTTTCTACTTCAACTAAATTTGTGAATGAGGTTGAGGGTTCATTAGAAACTTGCTTACCCTTGTCATTAGGTTTGTTATCTTCTTGCTTAGGGCAATTCTCTTCATGATGCCCTTCACCACTACACCTCCTACAAAGAGGACTAAAGTCTTGATTTTTACATGTATTTGGACAATATGAATTTATATGACCTTCTTGTTGGCATCAATAACAAATTACCAGTCCCTTAGGCCTCTATTGTCCATTTTGTCCCATTGGATTATGAAAAGTACCATTATTTCTCCTAAAATGATAATTTTTTCCTCTGTTTCCATCACTATTGTAATTACTTTAGGGTACACGGGATCTACCTTGGGTTGGAAATCCTCTCGGCCTAAAAGGTTGATTAGGTGGTCCAATTGCATAAGTCCTATTATTACAATCCATGTAATTGTGATTCATTTGCATTGAACGAGCTTATTGTTGCTCTTGGCCTATCTTATGCCAACAATTTGTATCTAGATGCCCTGTCTTAAGGTAAAAAATGCAAGACGGTGGATGGTCAAGTATTAGTCTTGAAGGCATTGGACACTCTGTAGCCACATGGACATACCCATGACAATTACCACACCAGATATTTGATCTAGGTGGGTTTGGAGTTGAGCTACTAGAAGACTATGTAGTTATCGAATAAATTTCTTTCAAGGGTGCTTGCACTGCACCCATGATTTCCTCTTTCAACTTTCCTAGGGATTTTGCAATAATATCAGCTAATTTCGCTTCATCAAGAGGGGATTGAGATTGCAGCATAGAAAGAATTTCAATCTACATCGTATAGGCTAGAATTGAAGTATATGGATTTAAAGGTACACTTGATACATTTGAACTTGCACTTATCGATGGATTTAAAGGAACGATCACATAAGACACATTCTTAGATATCCCACTTGAAGTGCTTGGATATTCCATTTGATGTTCTTTCAATAAGTCCCTCCATCATTGTTGGCTAAATTGCACTTCTTCCCACCATCTAGCATGTATTTTAGCATCTGCCAGAGTAGCTGGCCATTGTAGGCTAACATGCTGATGAGCTTTAGGATTAAGCCCATTTGGATTCATCTTTTGAATAATTGTCTCCATACGTTCAATGTAATGTTCAACACTTTTGGTTGTTCCTTGGGAAAAATAATCCAATTGAAGGGCTAGTCTATCTTGGAAACCTTGCCATCAATTTTTTTCTAGGAACGCTCTTGATAAGGCAGCATAAGTCACTTTATGTTGGGCATCTAGGTTCCCATACCACCTTGCTGCTTCATATTTTAGTGTTGCATGGAAGAAATGAGCTTTTGGTCATAGTCTACTATCTCATTGGTGACATAGGTCACCTCAAATCTTTGCAAATACGCATCAAGATCCTCATCCCACAGTCCCCCAATTTGCATAAAGTCAGCTAATCTAACTGGATTGCAAGCCATTGTTTCTCTGAATAATATCTCTAACCCTAAATCTTGGGTAATATCCAACCACGCAGGTTCCTTAGGCTTCTTAAATAGTTGATGCAATCCAAATTCGACTCTAAATCCCAATTAAAGGGTGGTTCAGTACTCCCTATTGTAGCATTATCTTCACTCTCTCTACTTTCGCCACTTTGTCTACTCCTTTCCCCAGTGACACTGCTGGTGCCTAAGGTGACTTGATCCCATTGATATGAGTTTACTTCACTTCCCTTTGAGGGTGTTCTCTCAAATGATACACTAGGCCTAAAAGATTCTATGTTTGAGTTCGACACAGCATCTATCCCTAGATTCAACAATGCATTCACCCTCTCAAGCCTTTCTAATAGCCAAGCCTCCTGTCGCGCCACTCGTTCTCTGGCTCATTGATCTCTAGCTTCATTTTGATACCTTTGTCTCTCCTTTGAATTCATCAACTATTAATGAAATAGCTATTACTGGCATTCTCCAAAATTTCACACGTTTTGTTTGAAGCTATAAAATTAATATTTTGCTTGCATGCACACTTAGAAGGTTTAAAATGGTTGGTAACTCTGGGTTTATTTCTCTACAAGGCAACTTCTCTTCTTGCTCAGGGATTAGGCCTAAAATTTTAGCGACCTCTCTAATGTCTTTGTGTTGAAAGTAACTTTTAAACCTCTATATACACATATCCAAGGCCACACATCATCCCATACCACTCTTCTAAAAGTTCAATAAGCATTACGATAATACCAATCAAAGTGGTATGATACACTGATTGTATTTATTTCAACTGTATCTATTATCCCCTTAGTGCGATGCTAATAAATCTATGGTTTGTGCGCAATCGTAATAGCCCCAACTCCAAGAAGATAATTGTTCACCTCATGTTCACTTATAAATACCTAGAATTTAAATATCCTAGTGAGATCAATCACCTGTTCCAGTGCACTTGACTCCCGAAAAATGCACCAAAAATGACCGATTGAGAAGCCACTTTTAATCTGGTTTCCAAGGAAACTCCTACGAGTTGTTGCACTGAATAGGTGATATTGGTAAATAATTCCTATGATTTATTCTAGCCTTCCTTGATACTTAGGACACTTATTAGTAGTAGTCCAACTAATCTAATGTTTAGAACTCAATAAGCTTGCTTAATCTTGCACTTCGTCTCTTAAATCGTCACGGCTAGCTCTCTACGCTAGATACTAGGATACTAAGCCTAGGATTTTTATCTCTAAGAAAATTGATTTCAGAGCATAGATCTAATAGATCTATCTGCACATCTCCATTTAAATTCCTTTTAAATTATCTCTTCTCTACCTTTATATAATAAATTCCTTTTATTACTTATTAATCAATAAACATACTTCTTGCCTCTTCATCACTAAACATCGATCAAGATAAAAACAAGTTCTCTCTGCACTCTTATATGTACACATACATTGTTTATTTTAAACCCCCATATCTACCCTTAATTATCAACTATCTTAATGGCTCTCCACTCTTTATCTTAATGATCATCAAATCATTTTTTTAGATGAATAACCTGTAAATGTTTAATACAAATGCTGAGACATCCCCTCAAGTCATCATATAAATAAATTGTTACTTTTATGTTGTTTATAATTTGGTTAAGGATTGTTGTTATTTTCCAACTTAGCAACTATCATAAAATACCCTTACATTTCTTTTTTTCTCCCCATGTCCCAAATTAACAACTGCGTATACTCTTAATTATGTCAAATCAAAAACACCATGTTTATATGGATATTTTCTTTAATAATAATAACATTATTTTTTTTCTAGGAAATTTACTAAAGCATCAAAATTTTGACTTTCAGCTTTTCCATGGAAATATCATAATTTTTATTGATTCAAAACATAAGTTTTTATATGAAAACTGTATTTTTTACTAAAAAATAACCATTTTTGAATTCTCCAACATGTTAAATAATCTCCAAATATTATCAAAAACTTTCAATAAACTTTCAACATTATAGATTTTATGAAAAAAATATTATAACTCATAATAATTCAACCAAAAATTTTATAAAAAATCATATTTTCCATTTTAAAGTATTTTTAGCTATTTTTATTTTTAAAATATAAAATCTAACATACATAAATACTAACAACTATTCAAAGTTGAAAATCAAGCTTACAAACATTTTATAAAAATTATAAACCAAAGAAATATTTATGTTGAATCACTTATTTTTGTGAAACGAGGTAAGGCACTTATGTAAAGTGCGAGAGTCGCAATTACACTTTTGGAAGTCGTGTCCTTTGCAATTCACCAGCCAAGAAGAAGTCTAACCAATCATTGTGCACCACAACTTATCATTTCTCGTCTCCCGAGAGATCCATTTGTGCCAATTGCATGGTTGCCTTAGGAATGGCCCCTTAGAACTCTTTTAGATTAATCTTGGATTAATCTTAAGCTTGAAATTATGGCTTCCATAGAGTTGTGGATGACGACTTGTGAAGGGGGAAAGGGTAATTGAATATCTCCATCATGCTTTCACAGAATCAAGAGCAAAGTGAAGTGATTGGAAGGCAGAAAATTGTTCTCCTACCCTATCACTTCAGATTAGGTAGGTATATTGAAGCTCCAATTCGACATCAAGAGAAGGATATGGTGAGGTAATCATCGACAAGAGAAAGGCATTGATCACAATTTCTCTCCTCTTGATCTTCTTAATTGCAATTCTGGTCAATTCCTTGGCTATGTCAATGTTTTTGGAGCCTCTTATCTCTCTTCTTCTCCAAAACTGTGGTAGCAAGTAAAACGCCTCCTCATGTTAGCATTGACATCATGTAGATGAAGCGCCCCCTTTCTACTTTGGCTTGGCATTTCGTTCATCTTCATCCTCATCATATGCTTTAGCTTTGCAATTTTCATTCTCCTTTGCATCTTCCTTTTCTAATTAGACATTCCCTTCTCCTAATCGTTGTTTCAGATTAGGCGCCCCCCTTTCTACTTCTCAAGGCCCATGCCAGGAAATTTTGCATCAAAAGCAGATGGTACATCTCCACCATCAACATGCCATTTTGTTTTGAAATGGTCATCCCTCACAGGCTGAAGATGCAAACTAGCGATCACAATGCAAACAATAGAATTGGCCCATGCCGCCCTTCACGTGGCCATCTAGATGATGTCGCACATGTATATTAATTCTCTCCTCCTTTATCAATTACTTCCGCATGTGGTGAGCAGCAATACACTTCACGGTGACTCTGGCCATGGTGATTATGATGAGGAGGAGAAGGATATTTAAACTCATCTCGAGACAACGTTTATTCATACATTGTGAACAAAGACAAACAGTGGCCACATTGTTACATCAATCACAGAGCTAGATCCCTTTGGTAGTCGATGAACATCAAGAAGAATGGTCATAATCGTCATCTCTCTATTTTTTCTTGAAAATCTCTCTCTCCCTCCATCAACTTCTTCTTTCGATATGATCACAGTAACCCTTCTTCCTTCACACGGCTCCCTAGATTGTAACTGACACCCCCTTTTAATTATTCACCAAATGTAAAAACAATGTTGCTTAATGTTTTCTAATATTACCACCACCAAAACATAATCACTTTTGACAAACACATCCGTACTTTCAAGCTGGACTTCATAGACATCATGTATACCTTCACCAAAATCTAGTTCACTATCTCCATAGACATCATGTATACCTTCACCAAAATCTAGTTCACTATCTCCATAGACATTCTCGTGTTCGATAGAAGCTCTATCTCCATCTCTATTGAGTTCTATGATTTTTTATACTTCTGTGATAAGGCCCATTCCTAACAAAGAACCCAAACAAAGCAAGCTAACATTACGACACCAAATAGGAATCCTATGGTTTAGTTTCTAACCCTCCATATTCTACTAGAACAACCAGCCAATGGTCCCTAACTTCCAACTGTCTAGAGTGTTTTTTTTTTGTTAAAATAGTAGTGTCTTTCTTTCAATGTCAAAAGAGTATATACATTTATTCTCCTTCCCAAAAGGTCCCACCCCAAAGAGATGCAAGGCATCGAATGCAGGGCACCCATCAAGGAAATCCCTACAACCTACTAGGACCTCAAAGGCGATGGTTATCTTCTTTTGGTGTTTTTGTTTTTTTCTTTAACCTTGCAGTCTCAAGGTGTTTTTTTTTCTTCTTCTTTCTTTCTTTTCTTTCGAAGAATAAATATATAGAATTTTCTAAACTTTTATTATTTGGATTGGATTTTAAGTTTGTTTATAAAGAATCAAAAGTAGAAGGCTAAGAATGCATCACTTAATTGAAAGGTCCTACATTTCAGCTCAACAACTTCGCTCAAGGAATCTAGTCTAACACATAATACTAGTCACTCTGGCTGGTAAGCAAAGATACTCATCAATTCAGCATCTCTCGTCCACCTACTCCTAATCAAAATTTCATGGAGAGAACCTTGTTATTCAGCAACCCCCACATCGTTTAAAAAAATCACAAAAAGATAGGGAAAACTCTATTGGATTCCTAATAAAACTTCCATACAATGAAATTCACTATGTCATACACACACATCACCCCCCTTCAATCAAGCATCCCTGAGTCCATGACATCCAGGAGATAAGCGATCCCATAGCTCTAGACAATAGAGCAATCCATGACTACTTCCCATGAAGCAAGCAACACAACTCATAAGTGCACGGCTATAAAGCATTAGAGTGGCACATAGCATCAGTGCAGTGCGTAAAAGATAGTGGAGACCATACAGACTCTCCAAGGTCAATCATCGAAAGAGGGCCAGCATCCTGGACACAAGTCAAACGGGGTCTCAAGATAGTATGCGGCCTCAGCAAAGCGGAAGACTGTTATATGGCTATAGAATCAGCCATAAAACACACTGAACGTGCATCAAGAGGCCTAAGAGGTATCTCCGTCTCATAAAAGACAGCATGATAGCTATGTAGAACCTTCTAGGCATCTAAATCCCAAAACCTGTAAGCCGAAAAGTCACCATCTCCATAACCAAGGAGTATGCATCTGCGTGACATAGGCTCATGTGGCATACTGACAAATGCCTGGCAACCAAACATCCTCAAGTGATCATAGGAGGGTCTCATGCCACTCCATGCCTCATGTGGAGGAGTAATAACATCCAAAGAGAAACATGACGTCCAATTAACCAAGTAGACTGCCGTCATAAATGCCTCAGCCCAAAAGCCATAAGACAACCTAGCTATGGTAAGCATAGAAGCAACCTTTGCCTGTAAAGTTAGGCACATGCCATGAACCAATCCCATAATACATGGGCATAAAAAGTCAATGTCATATTGCTGACAAGAGATCCGTAAGCTAGAAGAGATAGCATGACTCTCATAATCCATCTGCAAGCATCTAGGCCTGCTACCAGCAGAATCCATAAACCTATCAAGCATAGTAACAGCATCCTCAATACGTACCAAAGGGTAAGCCCAGACACGATGGGTAGCATGATCCTTGAAGGTCACAAAATATGATGCTCCACCAAGTGACTGGGAAGGCATAGGTCCATATACTGCAACATAGACTAGATCTAGAGGAGCATGCCTCACATGATCGCCATAAGCCAAAGAGGCTTTGTACAGACCATGAGTATAATGAGGGCAAGTAACATGGGGAAGAGCAGGCAATAAGCCCATATCACATAAAGCATCCATCTCAGTGTGTCGTACATGGCCTAGGCAACAATGCCATAACAATGCATGTGGTATTTGCATAATTGCAACCATAGAATCTCCCACATGAGAGACATGCACTACATAATCACTGCCATATCTAGCACCTCTAGCCAAAACCAAGCAACCACAATGGATTTTCCATGAAGTATCCCCAAGAGAGACATATTATCTTGCACCATGCAATTGACTGATAGAGATCAGGCTCTTACTGAGCGTAGGTATATGCAAGACATCACGGAGCATAAGAGAAGACCCATTTGGCAAAGCCAAGTGTATATTCCCTGTACCAATAACATGACAATCTTGCTCAAGGCCCAAAGAAATACATCTGTCAACCTCCCTGTAAGAAGAGAACCAAGCTCTATGTGGAGTACCATGACAAGATGCCATACTGTCTAAAAGCCAATCAAAGGTATAGGCCATATCACTGAGCAAGTAATCTGCAGGGTAACACAATGCCAGGAGTCTAGGCTCAGTTGCATCATCATGGGTAACTACATGCACCATACCACTATCAACAGTGGTCTCACCTACTGTATCATTGACTCTGCTCTCATGTTTAGTGCGGTGTAATCTTTTCTTCTCTCTAATCCACTTGAAGCATTTACACTTCACATGCCCTGTCTTTCCACAACAAAAGCAAACAAAACCTATCAAACTTGTAGAAGAGGACAACTGCTCTATAATAGCATGAGTAGGGATGTCCAATACATCCAAGGAGCTCAAAGAATCAGGGGAACTCTCATCAGAGAGAACGGGCTCATCAAGAGGACTATCTGCATGACTAAAAGAGCTGGAAGTCGTCATAGCATACTGCAAAGGAGACTCATCCAAACCAGAAGGGGAGAACACAAAGGCATCAACCACAGATGCAAAAGCTCCCACACGGACAAGCCTAGCAGAAAAAAGCATGACATATCCAACCACTGTAGCTCACAACCATAAAATCATAAGCATGCCTCGGAGCCATAAATGCATAAGCATCCCCGAAACATAGGAGTATACATAACTTTGCAGTGTCTCATACCATGTACTGACATACATGTCCAGCCAAGAATGGCAGATGGCAAATAAACCTGCAAGAATTAAGCTCCACCAATAAAAGCCCAAATATCTGTGTAAAAGCATCCAGGTAAGAGGCTCTGTAAAATATATAGCAGCAGACCATGTGCATACATGGGTGGCCATAAAGATCAACTGCTCACTGATATACACAGGCAATAGTAGCCCAAATAGCATAGATGTCATACAACAGAGAAGCGGGACGGCCATAACTGTAAATCCCAAGCAGTATCCAAGTCCAGTGATCAGTAAATATCATGCATATCAAATGCAAATGAGCAATCATGGCTCAATAGGCAACTGCCAAAACAAGGGAGCAGTCACTGCTCAATACTTGTAAGTGCATCCAAGTAATAGCCAAGATCCATAATCGAAGCATCAAATCCCATATAGCATCCAAGGTCGTAACGGAAAAAGTCAAGTCGTAACGGAAAAAACTGAGTCAATGTCCAACTGCTCAAGGGGATACTCAAATGAGCGTCGAGATGATGCTCAAACAATTGCCATCCACAACCAACCAAAAGCACTCACCAAGACATAATAACCCGCACTGGGTAGCCTAGGCATAAACCATGTCATGACAGTGAAATGCCTACTGCAAGGAAGTGAAAGTGAACCATAAAATTGAGCTCTAATCTCAACTCAAAACAATTTCGAAGCATAGAAGAACCATGTGGCACCATCCAAATGCGTGAATACATCAACCCAAGTAAGCAAGAGCACCCCGTACGCAATAGGCATAACCTGGCAAATCATTAAATAGCTTCAGCCCTGAAGTTTCCAATAGCATATAACCTATGTAAACTAAGCAAATCAGTGCTTAATCCAAGCTCAAATCTATAGGCATACATTCCCGTATGTATAGACACCAACCGAGCATAATCGGGCATCAAATGCTAAGACCTGTAAGCATAAAATTGAAGTAATAGGTGGCTGCCCTGTTTTGAATAGATTTGAGACTATTCAAAATAGTCAATGGTTGAGCTAAATCAGCTCCAAATGTGTCTCACATAAGAGGCATAACATACACAAGTGATCCGGTATCAATAGACATCAGTAGAAGCATCACATAAGCCATAGGCATACAAATACATGCTATCTCAGACCTGAATCTATTGTAGAATATTCTATCATCAGAATTTGGCAAATCTGACATCACCAACGTGTCCGGAGCATACCAAAAACCCAACTTAGACTCTTACCTTCCTGAATCGGGTTCCGAATGCCCGAGATATGACAAAAAGAGTGATTTTTGAGTCATTTTTGCAAACAGGTGCAAATAAAATGTGAGCATGTTGCTGTACTTCAAGGGCCAAATCAGGGTGGGTAGGGGATAAGCAAGAGCCCAATGAAGGCCTACAATAGTGGTGCACAGATCGGATGATGTATGCGCGCGTAGTGAACGCAGGAAGGTCCCCAAGAACAAAAGAACTCTACTTTTTGCACAAAACTCAAGGTAGAAAGCATGCACGACATGAACAAGAGACCAATTGGGTGCAATCTCCCCCCATGCCTTGTGTGAGCGCTCCACAAAGCATGTATTTTATGTATTAATCATCTTCAAGCTCAAATAATAGCCCAAATTACAAAATAGCACGCTTTTGGCTTTTGAGTTTGCTTTAGCACAAAATAGAAATAAAGCTAATGGGCAGGCGCCCAAAGAGTCAGACATACCCAATACAATGTCCAAATACAAATATCATAATCGTGCACCCATGCGCATACAAAATAATAAATAAATATCCAACGCCTTAATAAATAGGCACGATAAAATATAGGCGCCATGTCTAAGGTATGCGCCCATCAAAATATAAGTGATAACTCGAATACATGCTATCCTCCAATGCTTTCCTCCGCCACTGCTAGTATCTCTACACATCAACTGAAGCATTCACAATTGTTAGTAAAATAATACAATTAAATCGAAAAAAGTGAATACCTAGCAGTCTTCAGCTACATAAATAAATCAACTGGTTAGAAATCAATCCTAACCTTAATTTATCACAATTGCGCACTCTAAACTCATAAATGTTTATTAATTTAATATGTATTTTGCAGAATCGCCTGCTATGGAATCACCCATGTACACACTAAATTAATGAAACGCCCGAAAAGGATAGGCATCCCCATCAACTTTTCGCACAAAGAATCCACTTTGTGTATGAGCCCCGGTCAATAAAGTTTACGGAATCCACCGTAAAACCTCACGGAATCCACCGTGGCACTGAATCCACCGTGAAATATGCCTCCTGGCATCATACCCCTGGGGTGGGATAGCAATTGTCCTCAATTGTTATTAGCTCAATGTGGAGCTAACAGAGTGGGGAAAGCATTTAAGTCTCTAGCGTGCATCCATTGGGCTTCTTCAACAAGATGGTTTTTAAACTTGACCAAATATCTAGAATATATACGGCCAGTTCTAGTGGTCATAAAGTCTGTATCTATGATAGCTTCAGGTTCAAGTATTTCAGTCTCTTCATCTAGCAAAGGTGGGTTTTCATAAACAAGGTGTACAGGTAATTGGCCTCTAAAGGGTCGTAATAAACTTATTTGAAAGGTGTTGTGAATTTTCCAATGTGGTGGTAGTTCTAACTTGAATGCATTGTCATTGATTTTGTGAATTATCTTAAATGGTCCATAGAATTTAGGTGCTAATTTCACAACTGGGTGTTTATCTACACTTGGTAATCTACGTTTTTCTATTCTTAACCAAACATAGTCATCAACTTTGAAATTCATGGCCTGTCTTTTCTTATTGGCTTGTTTTGTATATGATTACTGGGCTTTGGCAATCATGTATTTAACCTCATCAAAAATAGTAGCGTGCATGTTAGCAATATCATCAGCACTCTGAATTCTATTTGATAAAGATGCAACAGGTGTAGACAATCTATAACCATAAATCACTTCAAACGGTGCTTTCTTTGTAGCTGTGTGTGGTGTATTGTTATATGCAAACTGCAGTAAATGCAAATGTGTGTCCCATGTCTGTGGTTTAGAAATAGTGTAAGCACGTAAAAGATCTAAAATAGTACTGTTAGTAGCTTCTGTTTATCCACTAGTTTCAGGATGAAATGCAGATGAGAAATCAATCTTTGTTCCTAGGTTAGCAAACAAAGTAATCCAAAAGTTATTACAAAATCTAGAGTCATGGTCAGAAATAATAACTTTTGGTAATCCATGATTAGTGAAAACAGTTTTCAAAAACAATTGTGCTACCTGAGATGCTGTTAAAGTTTTCTTACATGGAATGAAATATGCTTGTTTACTAAACCTGTCTACAATAGTCCAAATCATATCATAGTTAGCTTTAGTATTAGGTAAACCAGTAATAAAATCCATAGAAATTTGTTCCCATGGTCTTGATGGAATAGATAAAGGCATAAGTAACCCATACTATTTACCATGATGTCTCTTAACTCTTTGACAAACCAAACATTCAGAAACAAAGTTAGATACATCAGTATCCATATGTGGCCAATAAAAATCTTCAGTCAATGTACGTAAAGTAGATATGATACCTCTATGACCTTGATATGGAGGACAATGAATCTCATTCAAAACAAAGGATCTAAATGGAACTATAACACATAATCTCTTTTCATAAAACATGAATCCATCATTATAAGACAGTGAATCAATAGGAATCCAATTATTTTCGACTAATTTATTCCAATCAGCATGAAAAGTAATGTCCTGATGATAAGTATCTTTCATAGGGGTTAGAGAATCAAATGATATAACAGAGATATTATGAATGGTCGGTCTTCTACTTAATGCATCGGCCACTACATTTTCTTTACCTGGTTGATATTGAATAAGGGGATGAAAACTCTGAATAAAAGCTGTCCATTTGATATGTCGGTATTTGGGGTTGACTAAGGAGATGTCTAATACTTTATTGGTCAGTCTTAATCATAAACTCACAACCCATTAAGTGATGTTTCCATTGTCTTAAAGCTTGTACAACAGCTAACAATTCTTTATCATATGTGGAATATTTAAGTTCGGATGGTTTCAGTTTACAGCTAGAATAGGCTATGGGATGATTATCTTGCATAAATATGGCTCCTATTCCAGATCTACTAGCATCAGTAACTACTAAAAAGAATAGTCTTTTGAAATCAGGTAGTTGTAATACAGGAGCATGGGTTAATGCATGTTTCAATAAATCAAAAGATTTCTATTGATTATCAGACCAATGATAAACAATGCCTTTCTTTAAAAGTTTAGTCAAAGGCAAAGCAAGTAATGAAAAATTTCGCATAAACTTCCTGTAAAAACTAGCAAGACCTAGAAAAGAACGTAACTCATGCACATTTTTGGGTATAGGCCAGTTTAATATTGCTTCTATCTTCTTAGGGTCAACCTTAATACCTTCTAATTATACAATATGACCTAGATATTCAATTTTGGTTTGAATGAACTCACTCTTTTCCGGATTAGCATACAATTGATTATCTTTCAACAACTTGAAAACCAAAGACAGATGTTCATAATGCTCTTTCTCATTTTTACTGAATACCAATATATCATTAAAGAATACTATAACACAATGCTGATATTTCAAAAATATGCGATTCATCATTCTACTAAATGTAGTAGGTGCATTAGTCAATCCAAAAGGCATCACTAGAAATTCATAATGACCAAATTGTATTCTAAATGCAGTCTTAAATATATCAGATTTATCTAATCTCACTTGATGATAACCAGATTTAAGATCTATTTAATAAATATGGCAGAACCTTGTAGTTTATCCATAAGATCATCTACCCTAGGAACTGGATATCTATTCTTTACAGTAATCTTATTTAGGGCACGATAATCAATGTACATACGATAAGTATTATTCTTCTTCTTTACCAACAAAACAGGTGCACCAAATGGAGAACTACTAGGTCTAATTAATCCTTTGTTTAATAATTCCTCAACTTGATTTTTAATTTCTTTCTGCTCTATCTGGTCATGCTTATATGGTGCTTTACAAGGTGGTTGTGTACCAGGAATTAAATCTATTTTATGGTCTTCAGGACGTGAAGGAGGTAGTCCAGGTGGTAGATCTTCAGCAAAACAATCTTTAAATTGTGCAAGGAATTCTTTATGCCTAGGGTGCATATGTTTTTCTTTAGCTTGAAGTTCATTCACCCAAATTAGATAAGATTTACTACGTTTGCGTAATGCACGTTTAGCTTGAGTATGAGTAAGCAGTGGAAAATTATTGGATGCATGCATACCATACAATGTAATGTGTTTTCCTTGAAAATGAATTTGAATTGAATGCATAGAATAATCTATATCAGGATTATGCTGATGACGCCAAGGCATACCTAGGATAATATCATTGGACTGTAATGGTACAACTAGAAAATTCCTTCTTTCAGTGTATTCACCAATTTGAATTTCTAAATCATGCACCTCTTGTGTTCCATTATACCTTGTGCCTAAGAATGCTGCTTTAATGCGATAATGCGTAGGAACAGTTTGTAATTTCAATTCTTTCACTAACTTTGCAAAAATAAAATCATGGGTACTACCATCATCATGCAAAATAATCTTTTCTTTTCCATGCACTAAACATTTCATTGTCAACAAAGAATGTGGAGTTGGCATACGTGTTAAAGTATCCGAAGGAGTAGTAACGTCATCCTCATCTTCCGTAAAGTCAGGCATTTCCTCATGTTCTTCATCTTCCATTGCTCCAAGATAGTTGATATGGACAGGTGGCTTATTCGATTGGCAATTGGCTGCTAGATGTCTAGGTTGATGGCATTTGTAACACACTATAGGTTTGGCTTTAGATACATTGTTTGCAATGGCAGGAAGTCTAGGAATATTAGAATTTGGCTGTGAGGATGGCTTAGGGTTTTGATTGGTATTTGATGGCAAAGGAGGTGGTTTTGTCCAAGACTTACGGAAAGATGATGAAGGAAATCAACTTTGATTGAATCTTCTAAAATTTGAATTGAATTGCTTAGAACCATAGTTACCATTTGCTTGAAATTGTTGTGGACGCTTGTCTCTTCCTAGACGCTTGTCTTCAGTGTCATGAGCTAAAGAAATTGCATCTTCAAGAGTTGCAGGCTCGAACATATTGACTTCAACGTAGTAATGCCCAAGTAATCCAGACATATACTTGCGCTTGTGAGTCACTTCGGGTATGTCTTCAAGCATGCGTAGTTGGAGTAAGGCATTCCAAAAGCGTTCAGTGTACTGAGAAATAAGCTCACGGTCTCTTTGCTAAAGAAGGTCCCATTGCTTTATGGCTTTTTCATGGAATTGTGGAGGAAGGAAATTCTGCATAAACTTCTTCATGAAACTCTCCCAGGTAGTGGGACAATCTATGCTCTTACGAACCACGGTCCACCAAAGAGATGCTCTATCCACTAAATGATTAGTGACACACTTGATTTTATCTTTTTCAGCGTATGTCTCTTCGTGAAAGTAATCATCAAACTGACTGATGAATGCAAGAACAATCTTTCCATCTCGAGTGCCATTTGAAAGTACGGAATTTGAAATTTCTTTTACTTGTCTTTTTTTCTTTGCGGATGGATTGAGCTTCAAGAGTTACATCAATGGTTCGTCAGATAAGATCTTCATGTTGTGGTCCATCTTTGTCGGTAGTCAATCATTGTAAATTGGCCAATTGAACTTGCAAGGCTTGCCAAGCTCTTCGTTCTTCGTCCAACTGCATCATAATTAAATCCAATTTTTGTTCCATGGTAGGTTCAGGAAGATCGCCTTCAGCCATTAAATCATCCATATTTTTTTCTGCCATCCTATAAAAATTCAAAAGACCTCACACTCTCAAAATCCAATTAGCGGGATGAGCGTAGCTCAAAGTCGGGTGTACAAGGCTTATAGATTTTTGTTTGGCTTCCACGGTCTTCGACTTTTGCGGTTGCGGGATTTGAAATCTTCGTAAAATCTGTGTATGACCTTCTGCGTGTGTTGAAATTGGTTCAGCAAGTCTGCGTATGCGAACAGAGTCTTCCAAGGAACAACTTTGCAGTTCAGTGCTTCTACGCAGGAATAGTCCTTATGGGAGTTTTTGGCACAAGTCAGTTTTGACCTCTGCTAACTTGCAGAACTTGTGGAGTTGCAGAACTTATGGAACTTGTCCAACTTTGAAGATTTGTATGACTGGAGACTTGATTGACTTAGCTTAAAGGTAAGTTTGAAAAAACGTCAAACTTTAGGGGGGGGAGGCGTTTTTCAGCGCCGTGATTCACAGGATGTTGCCGCCTTCAAATCGTTGAATTTTATAGGCTTAAGTAAGCCTTTTAAGCTTACTTAAGCTTTTAACTTAAGCTTAAGCTTTTATGGTTATGAAGCTTATCTGTGGTCTCTGAGAAAAAACGACTTGATAGAAGGAGGTATTGACGTGGTCCTCCGCCTCCTCAGGCCGTTCCTTCTCGATCAGAGGCTGTAGACAGAGGTTCTTGATCGCCAGGAATCCACCCTTATCGACCGTTCACGATAAAATTGACTGTAGAGCTCGATCATTCCAGGAGCTCCGCCTTCGCATAAGATGGGTAGCGATTGGAAGCTCTCGATCTCAGCTTCACTCTGATACCGCTGGTGCACAGATTGGATGCTGTATGCTCGCATAGTGAACATCGGAAGGTCCCCAAGAACAAAAAAACTCTACTTTTTACACAAAACTCTAGAAAGCATGCATGACATGAACAAGAGACCAATTGGGTGCAATCTCCCCCCATGCCTTGTGTGAGCGCTCCACAAACCATGTATTTTATGTATTAATCATCTTCAAGCTCAAATAATAGCCCAAATTACAAAATAGCACGCTTTTGGCTTTTGAGTTTGCTTTAGCACAAAATAGAAATAAAGCTAATGGGCGGGTGCCCAAAGAGTCAGGCATACCCAATACAATGTCCAAATACAAATATCATAATCGTGCGCCCATGCGCATACAAAATAATAAATAAATATCCAATGCCTTAATAAATAGGTGCGACAAAATATAGGCGCCATGCCTAAGGTATGCGCCCATCAAAATATAAGTGATAACTCGAATACACGCTATCCTCCAATGCTTTCCTCCGCCACTGCTGCTATCTCTATACATCAACTAAAGCATTCACAATCGTTAGTAAAATAATACAATTAGACCGAAAAAAGTGAATACCTAGCAGTCTTCAGCTACATAAATAAATCAACTGGTTAGAAATCAATCTTAACCTTAATTTATCACGATTGCACACTCTAAACTCATAAACGTTTATTAATTTAATATGTATTTTGCAGAATCACCCACTATGGAATCACCCATGTACACACTAAATTAATGAAACGCTCGAAAAGGATAGGCGTCCCCATCAACTTCTCGCACAAAGAATCCACTTTGTGTATGAGCCCCGGTCAACAAAGTTTACGGAATCCACCATAAAACCTCACGGAATCCACCGTGAAATATGCCTCCTGGCATCAAATAGGCCTACACAAGCCTAGGACAAGTCCAAGCAAGAGGTGAAGAGAACAAGCTTCAATGTTGGAAGCTATGGCTGCCTCTTCACGAAACCTTGTTGTTCATGTCAAAGAATGGCTGAGAACTGAGTGAGAAGCAAGCTCGCATACCTCGTGTAGATGGTTGAGGAAGGCCGAGAAGCGCTCGCAAAAGAACCCACTCTGATACCAATTGAAAGGGATATAGGAGACGCGGGAGAGAAGAGCACACACAATGTAGGTGCTGTCAACAATGTTATGACAGCCTTATTGCACTTTCATATATATATGAATAAAGAATATAGGCTGTCACTGTACACGGGCCGGTCCAAGGGCCTTTTACCCCAACACCTTTAACTTTTCGTTATTTCAAACAAAGATAAATAGATAGATTAGGTATGAAACAATATGTTATGTACATGGATATTGCAACTCCAAGATAATGCAAAGATAATCACGTAGTGGTTCGCAAATTGCAACAATCAGCAAACCTACACATAACTCAACCACTAACCACTAAACCATTAATATGTTAGATCAATAAAGAGTGAAACTTCTTTAGAAACCAGCCATCTAGGCAAACTTCCTTGTAATGAGCTCCCAACACTGAAGGAGCATCCCAACCATGCGTGCAATTAACTATCTAACCATGTGAAGACTAACTAAACTAAAGTAAAATGTAAAGGTATCAACAAACCAATAGTTTTTTTTTAAAGGACTATTTGTTTTGTATGTCATTTTTTAAATATGTTTTTTAAAACGATTTTTATTAAGCACTAATATAATGCGATGCTACAATAGTATTGTTCAAAGGATGTACTCACCTCTTGATGGAATGAAGCATGTATTTAGTATTGGTTATTCTCAGTTTATAACAAACAATTCATATTGGTTTAAGCCTATGGAAGCTATGTGCAAGGCTAAATGCATATCTATGAAACGGGTTGTCACTGAATTGATTTCTTATTATGCATTCTCTATTTAATAAATTAATGCCAATAAATTAATGACTCACTTTTCTTTAAGTGTTGATGATGATCTAGCATGGCCATGAGACCATTTAGAGACCAATATTCCTAGTGCATCACTTAATGGGGTGATCAGAGCACTGTGATGGGGATATCTGGTACTTGCAACAGTACAAGTTATGAAGGGGGAAAGAAGTGTCTGCCAAGTGTAAGAGTGTACACAAGAACCAAGGAGTTACACATAAATGAAGATGGATTAAGTTCTAAGAAGAGAAAGTGCATTAGCATTGTGTATATGTATTTATGTGTGCATCTAAGGATGCCTGGGAACGTTTACTTATGTGTAATGAGCATTGCATTCATTTGGGGTCATCCTCTCCCTTACAAGTCAAGTTTTAAGGTCTTTTCTTTCATTAAGAAAGACAAGAGAGGTTATTCTCTCACTCAGAAAGACAATAGACGTGATCCTCTGGAAGTGAGGAGAGAAGTGATTTTCTCTTTCTAAGGTCTAAAAAGACACAATCTTTTGTGTAGAAGTCAATCTTAAGGTTGAGGCCCAAGGCAATTTAATGAACTCTCCTTAAGGAGGTTGCATGGACCACAAGTTAAGAGTATAGTTTGAGAAGCTGTTCTTTTTTAAAAAGATATGGTGAATCTATTTTTAAAATATATTGCGATAGAAAGACAATCTCTAAAAATGGGCCGCGAGAGTTATTGAAAACAACAAGATCTAAAACTTTTGTGTTGGACGTTTTTTCATCCGAACAACGCATAGAGAGATATCTTGAAATTAGTTCTCCAGAGTAAGTCCTAGAACAACCACATCTTGCATGAAGATCAACTCAAGTCTCTCTCCAAGAAAAGAAGCTCTTGAAAATCTATAAAAGAGGAGGCTCTCCTTGGGTTTGAGAGAGGTAAAGGAAGCATCATTTTGCATGCATCCAAGAGGAGAAGAGAAGGTGCAAGTACTGCGTAAGCTCTGCTGAAATCAAGTTCCAAGAAGAGAAGAGAAGGTGCAAGTGTTGCGGAAGCTCTGCTAAAATCAAGTTTCAAGAGGAGAAGAGAAGATGCAAGTGCTCCGAAAGCTCTGCTGAAATCAAGTTCCAGAAGAGAAGGTACAAGTGTTGCGTGGAAGCTCTGTTGAAATCAAGCGCCAAGTGGAGAGCCCTACACAGATTGTGTAGGAGAAAATGAGACTCAAGAAGGATCAAAAGGTGCCAACTTCCAAGTTGTACAAGTGTTAGCCGGTTGTATACCGTCCAAGGAACCATGATCTTGTTTCCAAGATCTACAAGTAAGAACTGGCTTATGTGTAATGGAGGAGCTTGCTCCTTGTCAATAATATAACTCCACAAGGGGGGCGACTGGCCCATCTTCCAGTCCCTAGTGTGTTGCCAATTTCTCTACCTCCCTCTCTCTCTATATATCTTTCTTTTCTCTCATCTATTCTCCCTCTGTGCCAGTATAATATTCGCCATATATATTTTAAGTATATAAGAAAGTCAAGTGTGTATCTCGGATCTTATAACATGGGCTACTAAGGAACCGAGAGCGTTGGGGTTGTTAGTTAAAAATAAAGGCATTTCAAGCATCTTTTATGGGCTGAATATTAACGACACTATGGTCGAAATTTTAGCAATTATACATGCAAAAAATGATATTGAAAATAGAGTGTTGTTAGTATGTTCTTTGGACACGTATGATGTTATAGCATTGTTTGCTCAACAGGAAGGATTACAATGGGCCGAAGAAATTGTGGAGACAAAGTATAAGATGGTTGATAAAAATGTGACACCAATTACTTTGCCACTTCCACCAAAAAGTGAGGATCTATATGAAAAAATGTCAAGGTAGCCAAACTTACAAGATCCTAAAGATATAGGTCATGAGTTTACATCTAAAACATTACAGGAATTGAAAGTTGGCGCAGAAGGGTTTCTTTTTCCTACTGACAGAGACTGGGTTGTGTTGATCTGAATGTTGTCACTCCATGGTAATATTTATTGTGCCACATGTACCATGGAACTTGAGGCCTATTCTAGTGCCTAAAGCTTACTTGCCAAAATCAATGGATTTGCTAAATGAAAAGATCCACAATAATATCTTGGAGCCCTCTTCAACCCCATAGTCAAATCATTGGTTTATTATGCCCAAAAATAATGGGGCTTTGAAATTTATTCAAGACATGCAGCCACTGACCATAAGAAATGTGGGTTGCAAGTCCTATGGTTGATGAATTTGCAGAGGCTTTTGCAGGCAGAGCAATCTATTCTTTGGGTGATCTTTACTCGGGGTATGATTAGTTTCAACTTGCGGTTTTGAGAGCACAGATATCACAACCATGAAGACTCCCTTGGGGTTAGTACGGATGTATACTCTCCTACAAGGTGCAACAAACTCAGTGGCACCCATGACAAATGCTATGAATAGGGTACTCATGGAATTTATACCACAATTGACAATGCCCTTCTTGGATGATGTTCCAATCAAAGGGTGTGTAGTGGATGAAAAGAATGAAGAGATGGATGCTCATGGGTGCAAACAGTTTGTTGCAGACTATATTGTTGATTGTGAAAGGATTTTGATGCCTTCAGAAGAGGTGCATTTCACATCCAAGAGTTGGTAGATGTGAAGCTAGTGCCAAACTGGCTAAAAAAGCAACTTGCTTCAGGTCAGAGGTAGTAAGAGTCGAGATGGACACCTAGAAGAACATACCAGTTGACTTGGATGCAATCTCCTCTATCTTGAAGGGGGCCTCACATGCCAAGATTTTGTATGGGCCATTAAAAAAGTATATTCCTTGTCCTAAAGACAACCGGGATTGGATGCATGTGCTAGCTACCATCAATCTACCAGTTTTGGATGAAGAAGAGGATTATAAGCAAGTTGCAAGGACATTAGGTGAGTCCCATAAAGCCACCACATCCCAGCTCTATCAAAGTCTAAGACCCCCACCTTCAACACCACTTTGCATGATGGCCAGATTCCCTAGTAGATGAAAACCTCCTTCCCTTTTCCATATTCCTTCTAATAGACTTGACCTCCAAGGGATTCTTGAGTACTTGATGAGGAAGCTAGCCACTAACCTAGCCGCCAATCTCAAGCCACTCCAAGACCTCATGGATGAGCCAAAATGGCAATGGACCATGGTGCATGGTCTAAACCTAACGTACAATTGGGCATTGATCACGGATGAAAAAAGAACTGAGAATAGAGACCTAGACAACGAAGAGCAATCAAAATATAGTGATTCGAACGACAAGTATGAGGACTACTACTCCACAATGAGGAAAGGGAAGAAGAGTTCGAGACAATAGAGTACGACATAGATAGCTAACTAATCAAAAAAATAAGAGTAGACTCCAAGCCGCACAGAGCCAACACTTTTAGAATTGAAAGAGGAGTCTTCAGAATTGAATGTGATTGCGCTTAGTTGGATCACATGAGGGTTGCGACTTTGACTCAAAATCGAAAGTAAGCTCTGAGAGCGATCCAGAGATACCCCGACCACCTAAAACCAAATGCACCAAGGGGGACTTGCCAATCCAACTAAGGCGCAGACTGCTGAAGGAGGAAAAAAGAGGACAACCAAAGGGGTTGGAGACCAAATAACAAAGAAAGCCCTAGGACCTACCAAAGTGCTTCACTAAATTCAAGAAGGGAGATAGGGTAGTGATCTTGTTGGGAGCAAAGAGGTAGGGATAAGCAAACAAACCGATAGAAGGGCCTGCCAAGGTCAAGGAAGTCGACTTGGCTAGGAAAGGGGAGAAGCCTTGACCCGTGTTTCTAGCCAACAACTTGACCCAAGCAAGAGGAGGCTGATCTCGTTGCTTTCTTATGAGAGTATGTAGATGTGCTTGCTTGGTCCTTAAATGAACTCAAAGGAGTCGATCCAAGAGTCGTAACACATAACATTCCAATAACTCTCCTGATACAATACTAATAAATCAACGACCTTACCCGATGAAGCTAAAGCATGCTCACGTTCTCAAGGAAGAGATTGATAAACTATTGAAGTCTGGATTCATCTATAAGATCAAGCACACAAACTGGGTATCACCCATTGTGATTGTCCTAAAAAAGAATAGAAAAATCCGAGTGTGTGTGAACTACAAAAAAGAAAATGCCGCAAACTAAGAGAGACAATTTTTAATTTCCCTACACATAGCACATGCTCAAGAGGATAGTGAGAAAAGAAACCTATAGTTTTCTAGACAGCTTCTCTGGCTATAACCAAGTTCAAGTGCACCCTGATGAAAGACACAAAACATCATTTGCCATGGAATGAGGCATATTTGCCTACATAGTCATGCCATTTGGACATGCTTAGGTGATAACTAGAGGTATTCATTGACAACCTCCTATGCATGCACTCTAGTTGGGAAAAACACGTAAAAATGCTTCGCATAGTCTTTGAATGGTGTAGATTTTATAGTCTCTCTTTAAACCCCTTAAAGTTCCAGTTCTAGGTAAAACATGGATGTATCCTAGGGCACATGGTGTCCAAGAAATGGCATTGCCAATGACTTCTCCAAAATCAAGGTCATTGTTGACCTACCACCACCAACAAACTATAAGGGATTTCAATGCTTCTTGTGATACACAGGGTACTATTGGCACTTCATCTTGAACTATGCAGCAATGATAGCTAGACCACTCTACAAGTTAATGATTGTATTTGATTGGAGTGCCAATGAGCTTATGAGGAGCTGAAAAAGGCTCTCACTACTTCACCTATTCTATGACCCCCAAATTGGAGCATAACATTCCATGTGCACATTGATCCATCAAAGTTTTTCGTGGGGACTATTTTGTGTTAGCCTACTGAACACAATCTTGGCTATCCAGTGAGCTTTGCTAGTAGACAACTCATGGATGTAGAGATGAACTACTCCACAATGGAGAGGAAGGCTTAGCCTTGGTATTTTCTATAAAGAAGTTTTGGCATTATCTTTTGGCTACACCTTTCACCTTCTTTGTGGACCATCAAACTTTGCTTTATCTTGTAAATAAACCATGTGCTACATGATACATAGCTAGATGGCTACTTCTACTTCTCGAGTTTGATTTTTATGTGGTAGTACGCAAGGGCAAGTAGCATTACATGACCGATCACGTGTACTACATACCACAGGAGAAACTACTGGTGGACAAGGGATTGTAGATGGCCTACCCAATGCGCACCTATTTAGCATGTCCAACAAAAGAGACTTGTTTAAGGAAAACCTAACACCATATTGGGTAGATGACATAGTCTAGATCTTAGAGCATGCATTATCTACAAGACCTATCAAAAAGGCCAAGCTAAAGTGCCTTATCCTCAAGATTCAACCCTATCAGTTAATTGTCAAATAGCTCTATAGAGTGGGACAATATGGCTTATTGCGGAGATGCGTGTGTGAGCTCAAAATGCATGATGTGCTAATGATTGAAGCGCATACTAGAATTGCTGGAGGGCACTTCAGTAGAGATACCAAGGCCCGCAAGGTGCTACAATCTCAACTGTGGTGGCCCACCCTATTCCTCAATGTTGTTAAATTTCTAAAGCATCGTGATAAGTGCCAAAGGACCAAACTCACTGTCCATAAAGTTAAGATGGAGTTGACCTCGATCATAACATGAAAACCCTTTGAAAAATGGGAAAACGACTTCATTGGGCCAATCAATCCTCTGACACAGTACTTCCAGGCCAAGTACGTCATTGTAGCCACCTCCCACTGACTATCTCACAAAATGGGCCAAAGCTCAAGCCACCAAGAAGAATGATGCCAGGACTAAGGCTAAGTTCCTTTGGAAGCAGGTGATCTCATGATTCGACTGCCCCATCGAGTTATTTAGTGACCAAGGCACATGCACTTCATTAATGAAGTGATTGCTCATTAACTATCCACATTCATGATCATCCATAGGAAATCATCATCTTACAACCCTTAAGCCAATGGTTATGTAGAATCCACGAACAAAATCATAATGAATGTCTTGACTAAAGTGGTCTCTGCCTCACATAGCAATTGGGATAACAAGCTCATGGTAACACTATGGGCCTATAAGATAGCCTATAAAATGGTAGTGGGGAAAGCTGACCTATGGGACCGAAGCAATCCTGCCACACTAGTAGAGTTTTTAATTCCAATCTTGAGAGTAGTAATACAAGAGAGATGGGATGGAAAGGAGGCATGGACAAAATGCCTAGTATAGCTAGAATGCCTTTCTGAGACCCGGCTCAGCTACCCATGCACTAATCTATGAAAAAGCACGACATAAGAGTTGGTTTGACAAGCATGTCAAACAACGTGACTTTAAGCAAGGTGACCTTGTATTGCTATACTCTATGAAGGTCCATAAACAAACAATAAAATTCAGAGGATTAGGGCCCTTCAAAGTTTGCAACACTAGTAGAGAACCAGCAATGTTGAACTCGAGACCTTAGAGTGAAAGGGCATAGGCTTCTTCAATGGTAGTCACCTCAAGATGTACTACCCTCCGACCCATCCATTGCATGAGCCGCCAATGCTGCAACCCCCTATAAATGTAAGAGTGGCCACTATCACACAGAGATCGAGGATATGGACAAGGAAGCAATAGCATCTGCTTACTTGCAAATAATAGTTGTTGCTCAAAAAGTACACACTTTTGATGTGCTTATCAATGAGGGATCTGACTTCAATATCCTTACTTATGAGCATTAAACTCTCATTGGTTAGCCCTAATTGCAGCCCACAAATGCTAAGTTGAACATGTTCAGGGGGAAGTTCTACCCACTACTAGGAAAGTGCAAAGTAGTGGTCTCTATCAAGACTGAAAGCCTCCCTATGATCTTCTATGTGTTACGTAACACACTAAGGCCGCTAGTAGGGAATCAATGTTGGGTTGTGCATTCAAGAAGCAAGCCCATTGCGATGTTGACTACAAATTGTAGCGCATTCACCTCATTGTTGGTAATATGAAAATAGTAATGGCTTTTAAACAAGGGTAGGGTGGCCCCACTTAAGCTTGCAGTGCCACCGATAGAAATACCTACCAACCTAGCACAAAGTCAAAGGAAGGGGGTTGTGAGACTCATCTCACCATGGCAAGACCAACCCCGACCACAATCAAACAAAACACACACAAGCCCACAGAGCAGCAGCTCAAATGGATGTCTAAATGGCATCCCTAGCCCATAGAGAAGCCAAACCACATGAACATGTAATCCCCGAATATCACGCCCTCAACCTAGGTGACAAAGTCAGCGGTATAGAACCAAACAAATGGCCAAGCTACGATGGGTGCCTAGAACCATGTTGCATGCTTAAGGCTATTATGAAGGCAACAACTAGATTTGGTTGCATAAGATCATGAGTGGCATGCACACCTCTCAGCTACCACCTCCTAGCCCATCTCCAAAAACTTTGAAGATGCCTAGAACTGAGATACTACCTGAACTAAAAGCCACTAAACCCATAGAGTCTCAACGGGTCTATCGACCAAAACTACATCTTGCTACTCCTCAATGGATGCAACCCAACACTCTCAATGTCCTTGTTGTTCCACAAGAAGGAAGTAGTGCAACATCAATGCCCCCAGATAAGCCCCTCACGTAAGTCGTCGATGAGAGCTCTATTGACCAATCCATGCACTAGGCATCAATTGCTGAGTTATCTACCCCAGTCAAACCTATTGAAAGAGAGAGATGGAGATTTGAACCAACATATAGGAGCAGTGTGCTCTCTTCTATTTTTTTCATTATATCACTAACTCATCTAACTAAAGTCAATACAACACACTAAGGTATGTAAGACCATTCACACCAAGTACAGACTAAGTCTAAAGTCACTGACTTATTTAATGTCCACATATAGTATAGGTGGACAAGCTAAGTGTCAAGTGCACAAAACCTAAAGATAATAGAGCTAATCTTGAAGTCTTAACACTCCCCATCAAGCTCAAGATAGCATCTATACACCAATTAGCTATCTAAAAACATTAAAATTATCTTTACCCAAAGACTTGGTAAAGATATCTGCAACATGTTCATCAGTCTTCACATGCATGAGGTCTACTCTCTCCTGCAAGAACCATCTCTCTGATAAAGTGGTAGTGTACCTCAATGTGTTTAGTCCTGGCATGGAATACTGGATTCGTTGCCAGGAGTACACTACTAATATTTTTGCATAACAAGGTCACTGGAGCATCCACTAATATATCCAAATCAACCATAAGCTTGAGCAGCCATACAATCTCACATGTTGACAATGCAGCACCTCTGTACTCAGCCTCAGTACTAAAAAATGCAACCATAGGTTGCTTCTTGCTACTCTAGCTGATCTTTCGGCTTCCAAAGCCAAAAGCATAACCACTCATAGATCTGCAATCATATGAGCATCCTACCTAATCTACATCTGTGTATCAAACTAGTGTCAAGGGCTTATCTTTCACATAGAATAGCCCATAATCTATAGTGGACTTAACATATCTCATAATCTCACTAAAAGCATCCAAATGTGGCTTTCTGGGCTTCTATATGAATTGACTTATGAGCCCAACTACATAACTCAAGTCCGATCCTAGTGATAGTCAAGTAGATCAGACTACCAACCATATGTCTGTACATAGTCACATCATTAATTTAAGCTCCATTGCTAATGTCCAACTTGACATTTTGATCAAGAGGTGTATCCAGTGGTTTACATTCAGCCATGCCATATTTCTTTAGCATTTCCATGGCATAGTGTTTCTGCATCAACCATAAACCATTTTCAGCTTTGATCACCTCAATACCCAAGAAATACTTCAATTCACCTAAGTCTTTCATGTCAAATTCAGATTTCAGTATTTGCATAACATGTTGTATCCCCAAGTGATCATCACATGTGATTATCAAGTCATCAACATAGATGACCAGCACTACCAAGTCTTTGTCTATCTTTTTCGTAAATAAAGTGTGATCAGTCCTACCAACACTAAATCCCAAACTCTGCAAATAATTACTAATCCTTGCATGCCAAGCTCTCGGGAGCTTGCTTTATCCCATACAATGTTTTTTTCATCTTACATACATAATGTTGAAAATCAAGGTGTATATACCTTTCGGGCTGATCCATATAAACATCCTCTTTCAAGTCACCATTGAGGAAAGCATTCTTCACATCCATCTGTTGCAATTCCCAGCCTTTAGTAGTAGCAGCCACCAATGCAATCATTGTTCTTATGGTTGCCATCTTGGCAATAGGGCTGAATGTTTCCTCATAGTCTAACCCATACTACTGGGCATATCCCTTTGCCAGTAGCCTAGCTTTGTACCTCTCTACACTTCCATCCAACTTGTATTTAATCTTGTAGACCCATTTATAGCCAATGGTTTTCTTTCCTTCTGGTAATGGCACAAGATCCCAAGTACTATTTTTAGCCAAAGCATCTATCTCTGCATCCATAGCTGTGTAGCAATTTTTATCCATCACTGCTTCAGCAAATGTAGTAGGCCCTTTGACCTCTATCACCTTTGTCATATAAGCAAAATGCTTTGTAGAAAAACCACTGTAATTCAGCCTATCCACAAGGTACCTGACTCTCTGCGATCATCTAAGTTGTGGTGCACTACTCGATTCCCTTCTCTCATGAGGTGAAATGTACCTGCTCTACCTAGTGCCAAGCGTATACATTGTCGGAATACCAAGCTCATTGTCTAGACTATTAGCTAAGTCATAACCTCAAGTGCCATGTGTCATCACACCACATGCAGAAGCTTTTTCTTTCCCTTTGTTGTCCATCACATCATATCTCCCCCTCACTGACATACTTGTGTCAATTGGACAGTGAGCCAGAGCTCCGTAATCTCCTGTCCATGGAGATACCGTCGGACTACTAGAATCTGTCAAAGTAGTACGCTATTGTGAATCAACTATAGATACATGTGTACAAGGCATATCTGATGGCACTGCAACCGTTGATGCATATCAAGAGGCCATCTCATCAAAGATGACATCTTTGCTCACTAATGTATATCGAGTAGAGGAATCATAGCATTTGTATGTCTTCTTCTCCTACAAATATCCAATAAAGACACACTTATGTGCTTTCGGATCCAACTTTTTCATTTTCTCATCAGGTATGTGCACATAAGCAAGATAGTCAAATACTTTCATGTGACTGACATCAGACTTGTAGCCATACAGTTTCTCAAATGGTGTCATCTCATGAATACCTGCAGTGGGAGTCCTATTCAAGATATGCATGGCTGTCATAACAACCTTAGCCCAATAATAGAGCGGCATACTCTTCTCATTCATCATTGCCCAAGTAGCTTCCATCAATACCCTGTTCTTTCATTCAGTTACCCTATTCTACTAGGAGTGTAGCTCCAGGTAAGCTGCCTATGTATGCCATTTTCAGCCAAAAAATTATCAAACTCATTTGACACATACTCCCCACCACTGTCAAATCTCAAGCAAGAGATGTAACAATCAAATTCCTTTTCAACCCGCTTTTTAAACTGTTGAAAAACAACAAGCACCTCATCCTTTATTTTCAAGATATAAACCCACATATAGCAACTATAATCATCAATAAATCTCACATAGTACCTAGAGCCTCCCATGGATGCATGATGGGCTCGCCCCCACATATTAGAGTGAACTAACTGCAATGATCACGTACTATTTTTTACATGCCTAACAAATGGCAACCTCGACTGTTTACCAAACTGGCAATCGCAGACATGACCAATATCTGTATACTGAAACTTAGGTAAACCTGTCACAAGTTGTTTTTTCTACATCATTTGCAACCATTGAAGATTAACATGTCCCACTCTCTTATGCCATATTTCTAAGTCTTTAATTGTGTCACATCCATGGGCAAACATTGTTGATTTCAACTATGGAAAAGTGGCATCAAGAGTAAACATCCTACCATTCCTATGACCGCCACAAGCAATCAATTTGCAGTCATTACCAAACTCCTCAATGAAGCATCCATGCTTGTTAAATCGGACTTGCAATTCCTGCTCAGTCGTCTGACCCACATATAATAGATTTTTAGTAATTGATGGGGCATCCAGTACATCATGTGAGTTCTTCTTCCTGCCATCATGGATTACCAAAGGTACTTTACCTTTATGTTCTATGTTATGATGCGTGTCATCCCCTGTGCATGCATAGCCATTCTTCTCAGGCACCATAATTGTAAACCAATCATCATGAGGTGTCATATGATTTTATGCCCCCGAATCAATGTACCAAATTGCATCCTCATGAGACTTCTCAGCAGCCCTGTCTTTCACATATGTCATGGCAAACAATCTATCCCCAGATACATCTTCTGCCTGATTGGATGATGCAAAATGTCCATGCTATTTGCCTCTTTGATTGCCCTGCTTCTTCCAGAAATCCTTCATAATATGACCATAATTTCCACAATAGTGACAATCCTTATCCTTATTAGGATTCTGAAATGGGTGTTGCTGCTGCCAGGAGCCTCTACCTCTAGGGCTAGATCTCCCCCTGCCTCTAAAATTTCCACCTTGTCCATTTGAACCCTGCTGGTTAATATTGCCATACAAGACATTTTGTTGGCCTTCTCTACCAAAACCATAACCTCTACCATCGCTGCCACGGCCACATTGATTCGAATAAAAGACAGCATCCTTGTTATTGGAGCTGCTAGAACATTTAGCCAAACCCAATTTAACTTCCTCATGAATAAGCAATGCAACTAGCTCATTAAAATTTGACATTGCAGCCCGCACAGATATGGAGGTATTGAATGACTTATATTCAGGTCCCAAACCATTTAATGTCACTGCAACCATGTCTTCATCCGCAACTTGTGTCTGCCAATGGATGCCAACTGATCTGCAATGGTCTTAATCTCTATGACATAATCCTGTATAGATCTACCTTTTCTGTCCATGTTGTTAAATTTCTTCTTTAATTGTATCTTCCTGGCACTTGTAGTTGTGCCATAATATCTTATCAGAATGTTCCATGCATCTTCTGGTGACTTGCAATTCATAATCTGCATCACCATAGTATCCGAGATATGTAAAGATAGCCAATGTAAAATCCTGCGAGCTCTTTCTATCCAAGCTTGGTGTGCTCATCTTTGATCAATTGTAGGCTGCTCTAGGAGCTCGGGTTCAGCTTCTGCTCCAGTCACCAACTCCCACTATCCTTTACCCATCAAGAAGTTCTCCATGCGGAACTTCCATATGGCATAATTGTTACTAACGAGCTTTTCCCCCACTATTTGGGTTAGTTGTCGGTCCTATCTGCATTAGCCATGTTGTACCAGACAATATCTAGTCACTGATTGACTTCCTACAAGCCAACAAGTCTAACTGACTAACTACAGTCTTTCACTATTTATATGATATTTTTTTGCAACAAATTCACTACTGAAACCAAAGTATTTCAACCCCTTAACATCTCAATTCCATCCACAAACATGTGGCATAACCCGTAGGTACATCAGCCAACACATAGACCATGTAGGTGCTTTAACATTGTCTCATGAAACCTTATTGCAGTCAAGCAAACATGCAGTCTAAAATTTGCAAACTGTCAATAACCGGCAGCTAATTCACAGCCAAAACTGAAGTTTATACATGTCATACATGCTCCAAAAATTTGAAGACATCTACTAGTACATGTCGAAGTCCATATATGATCATACGGGCACAAACTAGTGCATATACATCAAGTAAAAGTGTTATAAATCTACTCACTAGTTGCAGATGGCCAAGACACTGACAACCAAGGTGTACTTTAGCTCAAGAATGTCCTCCAATCACTTTATACATTTGCTATTGTGTGTACGGATCAGTACATGACCATACCCGCATCCATAAACTCTATCTTCAAGAAGCAATATTATATAATGAATTTTTTTAACCCTCAAACGAACAAGGTGGAAAATCCGGAAAATCTAAAGCAAAAGATAAGGCCAAGGAAAAAGTAAAAAAGAAGATGAAGGCGTTGTCAAGAATCGCATGGTGGGGGGAGTTGCTCAAGATCCTGCGCCGAACACACACAAAGTGCACAAGGAGAAGCTCACTCAAGAGATAAGAAGAGAGATGGAGGCCAAAACGTTTTCTTGCTGATTTCTTCTTCTTCTACCACACACTTTACAATGTACACAAAGTATAGATAAGATACAACATAAAGGGAAAGTGGCCTACTAAGTCAAACAATGACTAACCGACTACACTAGTCGACTGGCGTTATAACTATGCCAGCTGTAAATAGGTGTAACGACATGAATATAATAAGTAATGAGTTAGTGGCCATGTGAGATTCATAATGACCACCGACATGCTAAGTATAGACGTGTGGACCCATCTAACCAGCCAGTCCATCATCAATATCCGCATGTGTTGAGCTTGTCATCTCAACACTCCCCCTCAAGCTCAACTGCATCTCTACAACTCCAAGTAAGCTTCAAAATTTTTGAAGCTTCTCTGTACCCAATGCCTTCGTGAAGATGTCAGCTATCTGATCCTGTGTGCTGACATACACCAAGTCAATCTCACCTGCTAATACCTTCTCTCTCACAAAGTGGTAGTGTACCTCAATATGTTTTGTCCTGGCATGGAACACAAGGTTCCTAGCCAACTGTATACTGCTCATGTTGTCACAATAAATGACAACTGGACCTTCCACCTGGACATCCAAATCAGCCAATAGCTTTTGCAGCCATACTACCTCACATGCTACAATAGTAGCACCTCTATACTCAGCCTCTGTACTCGACAAAGCAACTGTAGATTGCTTTTTGCTGCTCCGTGCAACTGCTGCACTACCAAGAGAGAACATGTATCTGCTGGTAGATCTTCTATCAGACATACTAACAGCCCAATCTGCATCTGTGTATCCAAATACCTGTACATCTGTACCTGCCTCATAGAAAAGTCCATAATGTAATGTGGACTTCACATATCTCAATATGCGTCTGACTGCATCCAAATGTGGCTTTCTAGGTACTTGCATAAACTGACTCACAAGACCAACAGCGTAGCTCAAGTCTGGCCTTGTAATGGTCATGTAGATCAAACTCCCCACTATCCTCCTGAACATAGTAGGGTCTTCTATCTCATCCCCAACATCAGCACTCAGCTTTACATTCTGCTCCAACGGGACTGAAAGTGGTTTGCATGCAGTCATACCATACTTGGACAACATATCCAAGCCATACTGTCTTTGGGACAGCCATATACCATCATCACATCTGATCACCTCAATGCCAAGGAAGTACCTTAGCTCACCTAAATCCTTCATCTCAAACTTCATCTTCAAACAGCCCTTGACTTCAGCAATCCCACTATCACTATCACCTGTAATAATCAAGTCATCCACATAGATGACTATGATGACCAAACCTGCATCTCCCTTTCTCACATAAAGTGAGTGATCAGCATCAGAAACATAAAATACAATATTGACAAGATACTCTCTAATCTTGTCAGACCATGCTCTAGTGCTTGCTTGATACGTGGGATGCTCTAAATCTTCATAACCTGCTGGCTGATCCATATACACTTCTTCCTGCAAATCACCATGCAAGAAGGCATTCTTCACATCCATTTGCTGCAACCTCCAACCTTTGGCTGCTGCCAAAGCAATCACACATCTGACAGTTGCCATCCTAGCAACTGGACTGAAGGTTTCATCATAATCTATGCCATATGTCTGGGCATAGCCTTTTGCAACTAGCCTAGCTTTGTACCTGCTAATAGAACCATCTGCATTGTGCTTAATCTTATAAACCCACTTACATCCAATAGCTTTCTTTCCCTTTGGTAATGATACTAGATCCCAAGTCTTATTGGCCTCTAATGCAGCCATCTCCTCATCCATTGCTGCATCCCAATGAGCATGACCAATAGCCTCCTCAAAACATGTGGGCTCAACATCCTCAATTAGTTTCACCATATAAGCATAATGGTGAGCTGCATAACCTTCAAAACCAAATCTTTTAACAGGGTATCTCACCCTGCTAGACCTGCGTACCACTGGATCACTCAATGGAGTCTTTGCATTAACACATGCTCACTGAAGGAATGCCAAGCTCATCATCCAAGCTCTCTGAGCCACTAGAGTCTCCATCAAGAACTGCATCAATTCCTTCTGACACTTTATTCTTTCCTTTTTCTTTACCTGTAGTGCTACTAGATGCACCCGAAGATGTAGAGGTACTCCTTAGTCTCCCAGACCAAGGACTACCGGATGATGTCTCTGGTCCGCTAAGAGTTCGTGATTCTTGCTTTTCAGCCTGCACATAAGTGTCATGATCATCATCATCATCCAATGCATCACCACCAGATGCATACCAACTGCTCATTTCATCAAAGATGACATCCCTGCTCACTCTGAACTTACATGTGACAGGGTTGTAACAGCGATACCCTTTCTGCTCTAAAGAGTATCCAATAAAGACACACTTTTCAGCCTTTGGATCCAGTTTCTTCCGCAACTCATCTGGCACATGAACATACGCAATGCAGCCAAATACTTTCAAGTGTGAAACATCAGGCTTCTTACCTGTAAAACATTCTTCGGGGGTCATACCATGAACTGTAGCTGTGGGATTTCTGTTCATAATATAAACAGCAGTATGAACAACCTCAGACCAAAAATGCTTAGGTATATTCTTTTCAGCCATCAAGGCACGTGCAACTTCTGCAATATGCTTGTTTTTCCTTTCTGCAACCCCATTTTGCTGTGGGGTATACCTGCATGTGAACTGTCTCTTTATCCCATGAGACCTCAGAAAATCACTGAACTCATTTGAGAGGTACTCTCCCCCTCCATCTGACCTCAGGCACTTTACTTTCAAGCCTGTTTCTCTTTCAACTGCAGCCTTGAAAGTTCTAAAGTGCTCAAAAGCTTCACTCTTTTCCTTCATAAAATATACCCACAGCTTTCTAGAACAATCATCAATGAATGTGACGAAGTATGAACTACCTCCAAGAGATAAACTTTGTGTAGGCCCCCAAATGTTTGTATGCACAACATCAAGGATATTTCTGCTCACATCTCTATCATGTGAAAAGGGTTGTCTTGCCTGCTTACCAAACTGACATGCTTCACATACCTTCTGAAATTCTGCAACTTTAAATGTGGGCAAACCTGTAACCAACCCTTTGGACTGCATTAATTTCAGCCTTTGTACATTTGCATGTCCAATGCGTTTGTGCCAAATTTCAATGTCTGCAACAACACCTTTTCCTTTGGCATACATAGCAGCATTCATAGTAGGAATTCCAGCATCTATAGTGAACATACGTCCAACTCTACTTCCCTTTGCTACCAACCTACACTTGTCATTGAAGTCTTCTACAAAGCAGCCCTTTGCATTAAATCTGACTTGCAGCCCTTGCTCTACCATTTGACCGACTGACACCAAGTTCTTTGTAATAGATGGCACATGTAATACATCTGAAAGACTCTTTGTCTTATCATCATGCAAGGACAAGGAAACTTTTCCAATGTGTGAAATTGGGTGGCATGAGTCATCACCTGTCTGCACATAACCTACATTCTGCAAATCCTGCATCTCTCCAAACCATTTTGCATGGCTGGTCATATGATTGGATGCACCTGAATCAACATATCAAACATCTTCATGTGTTCCCTTTCCTGTAACAGCATTCAGCATATGCTGCATAACGAACAAACGTTCATTTTTGTCTTCATTCTGTCGTGAAGACGATGCATAGTTTCCTTGCTGCAACTTACTACTGCGGATATCATCTTTCTTAGCATAACATTGGGCTGCAATATGACCTGTTTTGCCACAGTAGTGATACACAATACCAGAGTTGTTAGAACCTCTGTTCTGCCATCCACCTCTTCCTCTAAAGCTCCCCCTGCCTCTAAAGTTACCACGACCTCCTGAAACCTGCATATCGCCAAATTGCTGATTCAATCTGTTTTGCTGGTTGTCACTACCACGTCCTGTACCATGGCCTCTTGAAGAGAACCTACCACGTCCCCTTCCAGAACTGGAGTAGAAAGCTTGGACCTGTTCACCACTTCTTTCAGATGTCTCACTCTGCATGTTGATTTCTTCAGTGATCATTAGAGAGACCAACTCATCGAAATCTGGAAATGGCTTTCTGACATATACGGAAGTTACAAAAGACTTCCAAGCCTTTTCATTGTTAAGTCCACCCAAGGTAGACGACACCAAATCATCATCATCGGGCATTGCATCAATCGCTGCCAATGCATCTGCAATGCTCCTTACCTTCAATGCATACTCATTGATAGACATCTTCCCTTTCTTCAATGTATTCAACTCTTGCTTGAGTTGAATCTTTCGTGCCTTTGTATTTACAGAAAACATACTTTCAAGTATGGTCCAAGCTGCATATACATTCTCTGCATTTCTAATGTGTCCCAGCATATTATTGTCAATTACTGCAGACAACCAATACATGACCTTCTTGTCTTTTGCATTCCATTCCTTTCGTGCCTTTGTCTCTTCTGCAGTTGGAGGATCACTCACCTCTGGCTCCTTTTCTTCACCTGAAACGAACTCGTAGAGGCCTTTTCCAATAAGGAAGTTCGTGACACGGAACTTCCATGAAGGATAGTTGTTCTTGTCGAGCTTCTCAATGATGGGGCTTCCACTGTTCTCTGCCATTATCACAAAATTAATACCAACAGCAAGCAAATCTTCTGCAACCCTGGACCTGTAATGCACAGCAATACACTAGACAGCCTTTTTCACTATCTGCTCAACAATACATGCAATCTGCAACCTATTTGCAGATAAACCTTGTGTTTACTCACTGGTAAACACCTTTGAACTTACAGATCTGAAATCTGTAACCTGCGCAACCACTTTCGGTCAATACAGTCGAAGTCACAGCGTATCCTGAAACTGTTGTCCGCAACCTTGCCGCTCTAAAACGGGCCCTGAAAAGGCCTCAGATGCCCAAAATAACTGTGGGCGAGCCCTAAAGGGCAAATCTGCACAATACACAGTGCTCTTCGCGCACACCAAATCTCACTGCAATCTGAGATTTTTGCTCTGCCCTACTTCCGGTGCCTCCACAGGCACTATCCAAGAGAAAGAGTTGAAGGATGGGAGAGCTTCTTATCCGTGGCTTGCTTGCTCGAACCTTGCTTCTTCTCCTTTGCTTCAACCTTGGAAATCAGCCTCTCTCAATGGCGCGGCTCTGATACCATGTCAAGAATCGCTTGGTGGGGGGAGTTGCTCAAGATGCTGCGCCGAACACACACAGAGTGCACAAGGAGAAGCTCACTCAAGAGACAAGAAGAGAGATGGAGGCCAAAACGTTTTCTTGCTTATTTCTTCTTCTTCTACCACACACTTTACAATGTACACAAAGTATAGATAAGATACAATATAAAGGGAAAGTGGCCTACTAAGTCAAACAATGACTAACTGACTACACTAGTCGATTGGCGCTATAACTATGCCAGTTGTAAATAGGTGTAACGACCTGAATATAATAAGTAATGAGTCAGTGGCCATGTGAGATTCATAATGACCACCGACGTGCTAAGTGTAGATGTGTGGACCCATCTAACCAGGCAGTCCATCATCAATATCCGCATGTGTTGAGCTTGTCATCTCAACAGGCGTGCCAAGAAGAATTTGGAAACATAAGAAGTGCAGAAAAGTCAAGGAGAAAGGTGCATGAAAAAAAGTGCAAGTCAATACTTTTATAAAAAAGGCGCATGGCACACCATGATTTATTTTAAGAGTGCTAGGCTCTCACCCATGCAATTTGTAAAGGCAGTTGGGTGGTAGGAAGGAAGGTAGGAAGATAGGAGGATAATGGAGAAAAGGGCCTAGGCCACGACCAGCCATGTAAAAAAGGGGATAAGGAGATGACCGCCAAAAAGGAATTGAGAGTTTTGTATATAAAGTTAAAAAGTGAATGAGAAGCTCATTCTTGTGTGTGGCCAAAAGTGGCTCTCCTCTTCTTCTTCTTCTTGCTTGCTTGAGCTTGTGCTTGAGAGGGAGTGTGAGAGTGTGAGGGAGTGAGTGTGTGAGGGTGAGGGACCGGGGAGGAGAAGCTCTCCATCTTCTCCTCTCTTCTTCTCTTCTCTTCTCTTCTCTTATCTTATCTTGCTCGTGGCAATGGATCTTGGAGCATGGAGCTTGAGGATGGAGCTCACTTAAAGCTTGCACTTGGATTGTGGAGCTACTGAAGCGCTCGGGAGAGGAGGTAACTTGATCAGGCATGGAGGTAAGCTCACTACACCCATAGAGATGGATGGCGCGTTGGCTATGTGAGAGGTAGCCATTAGTGCTTGGCTTGGAACACTTGAAACAATAAGCCGTCCGTGGATCTTGGCAGTTGAGCAAGAGCTCCCACATTTTAGTTCCGTTGTCGAAACCAATGAATTCAAGCCTTGAGTGCTTGTGCACTTCAAATCGAGCATTGAAGTAGGGTTTTCCCCGAACCGGTACTTGAGGTAGATAGGTAGGAAGTGAGGGAGTTTGAAGAGGTATTTGATCTCCTTAGCAAGTAGGTTTTTGGTTTTTTGGATTTGGAAAAGCATGTTGGAGTAGTATAGGTGTTTTCCTTGTGATTTGGATGCATTAGGGTAGGAAAAAACAAAGAAAAAAGAAAAAAATAAGCATTAGGGTTTCTACTATCATAACAGGGCATGAGGGTTGGATTTGTTTGCCAATTTTCATTTTGGAGTTTATTTGCTATTCCATGTATATACAACTCTTCCCCTCCACCCATAGCTTTGATCTAGAGGTGCGTGTGATAGGCCGTGACCAAAATCGTGTGATTTGAGTGATTTATTATTGCGACGGCCAAAATCGTGTTGCGTTTGGCCTGTCCGAGTGACGGCGATTCTGGGCCAAGTCCCAGAATCGGCCCTCGGTCCGCCGTCCTGTATTCAGCCCTCAGCCCACTCGACTCGGATATCTAGCGCTCGGCCCGGCCGTTCGAATCGACCACTCAAACGAACTTAATATTCGGCCCAACTTGGCACTCGGCCCTCGGCCCTTTCCACTCGACCCTTGGACCGGCCGAATTCACCCTTTGGACTACTTGCATTTGGCCCACCTAACTCGGCCCTCGGCCCTCGAACGGGCCGAATCGGGCATTTGGCCTCTGCAATTTAGATCTGCTGGGTCAAATTTGAATTTGGTCAAATTTTTAACTTGTAGACCTTGAAACTGACCTAGAGACCACATAAAGCCGAAAGCACATCATAGATCGATCAACACTGGGCTGAAATCTAGAGCAAGTAGTTCAAAATTTGGTTACGAACGGTCCTTCAAATTGCGTATGGTATTTAGCGTCATGGCCCTGCGGGCTGGGGGGGACTGCCCCCCTTCCCCAAAACCCCCATAGAGGGGGGCTCTGCCCCCTCCACACCTCCCCCAAGTAGGTTGGACAGAAAACGTGCACTGTGACAGGTCCTCCAAATTAGATCCTAGTGTAGTAATGGCTCTACACAAGCATGGATTCTTACTTGCAAAAGGGTAACCAAAAGCCCATACCCGAACAAAGACAAACAGAGACCCTAGAACCCCAATGGGCCAATTTACCTAACAAGGGCAAAAAGGCTACACCGCAAAAACATGTATGTGTTGCATACGGTCTGCATCTAGTCAAAGCGGAAAGCAACAACATCAAGCTACAACCACGAGAATGACTAGATATGACAATCCTCACAATAGATGCACCTTGAATAGCACTGTACAGATGATCCAAGACATCAACAGAGAATCCATATCTGGTCGTGCAGTTGGGGACTCAAGGGCATTTGTTAGAAGGCTTAAATTTATAAGCCAAGACCCGGAAGATGAAGACATAGTATCACCTGCTTATCTTAGGGTCAAACTCACCGCAAAAAGGGAGCACTTTGTCGATGCTCTCATCGATGAAGGAGCTGATTTTAATATCTTGACCTATGAATCATGGATCCTACAAGGACAACCAGAGCTCATACCGACTAATGCAATTGTTAGTCCTTACGGGGGACACTCCCAAGCACTTATGGGGAAGTGCAAAATCCTTGTAACAATTGAATGGAAAGCTTTCTTATCCTATTCCATGTTCCTCCAAATAGTGCTAATTATGAAAAAGAAACCCTCCTCAGACGACCTTTCAAAACGGCAACGAAGTGTGAAACCAACTATGTAGCACAAATGATACACTTGACACTACCAGCAGGTGTGAGGATAATCACAACCTTTAGTAAGGGTGACCTCATCAAACCTTAAGGGAAAGATAGGGAACATTATGACATACCAGGCAAGCCTAGTAATGAGAGCAAGGACTTGTTGAAAGAGTTGGTACAAGCACATGTTGAACAGAGATGTTGAACAGAGAGAACCAGTGAGCGAGGCCATGCTTGAAACAAGAAGGTCAGGAGACAATGCCAAGGATAGGCTTTGGACTTACAAATATCATAGAACACAAAAGAATCCCAAGCCTTATAGACGAAGGTATCGATGGAGAGCCAACACAACGGAGCGATGGATATCCAAAGTGTTGCTATGTGCTCAAGGGTATTACGCAAGTAACCAATGGATTTGGGTGCCAAAACCCTCGATTAAAGCACCTCTGTCAACGCTGAAGGCTAGATCGTATCAAGAATGAAGAAGCGCAAGAGGAAATCTAAACGAAAAACCAAGTCTCGAGTCAAAAACATTGGAGTGACCAAGCCCCTCACGATCAAAATCAAGAAACCAAACGGGACTATTCGAAGGGTAGATCCTCAGCCTTGCGTGCTTGACAAGAAGATATTAGATGTAATCATTGAGGGTACGCAAAAGCCACTAGTGCCCAAGGAGCCTTTGATTTTCCAAGAGGATAACAAGCATCATAGGCACAACATTGCTCATGGCAAGGTTAAATGCTCAACAAAGCAAATGGCAGAATCATCTAACAGCCACGAGCAAATCTTCCAGCTGGTGTCAAAGCCACTTAGGAGTCCCAAGTCTCCTACACCCTCTTTCCCTAAACAGACACAGGAAGCACAACAGCAAACATCAAGTGCAGCTGCTCAATCCCAATATCTATCTCCATCTAAGCTTCCAAATGTCTAAGAGGTGGGACATGACACCACCCGTAGCTCTCGACCCAAGGATATGCCTATGCAATCTAATGTGACTAGATCAATTGAGGCTTGATCTGCATAAGTGAATGCTCAAATGGCAACAAAAGACACAACCACTTCCAATCTGCCTGAGGACCTAACATCGCAATCTATAACAGCCAACCCGCTGAAATAGCCGTTACTACCTCCAATAAGGAATAACAGCAGTCATAGCCTTTGGCCGTCACGATGCCCCTTGCGGAATGTGTCCTTAGCCATTCACCGAAAGAGGTGTTGCAACGAACATCCTTGATATCTCCAACATGTCGAAGCACCTAAATCCTAGGCTTAAGGAGAAACCTCTCGAAGATGTGGCCAAGGAGATGGCGCATCTGACCAATCAACCTAGCAAGGCTATTCAACAAGTCGCAGCTAAGTTCTGGAGAGCACACTAGAGAAAGAGAGTGCTAAGGCCCAACTAAGCACATCAACGATAGCTGACCTAGTTCAAGGTCCTGAGTCTTTAAGAAATACACCTTCATTGCCCATGAACAAGAGGAGAACACAACAAACACAACGGCAATTACAAGTGGTTGTGGATGCCAAGAAGATTGAGACCAAGAGCACTGAAGAACTAAGGAATAAAACATCAAGCATATCCATCAATGAACCCATTGGCATCTCTTCTAATAGTGGTGAAACCTCAGACGCATCCGTGTGTTCTAAAAAATCAAAGCAACCATTACCATCAACGGTTGCTTGCAACACTCAATCCACCGACAATAGAATTTGCTTTGACCAACCAAGAGTGGATACAACACTGTCACAACAAGGTGACAAGACTATACCAGTCACATCCGAGGAGAACCATGACACAATAACAACAAAACCTCAGGAAAAACATGAAAACCCTGAGACTATAAGCAATCCTAGCATTGAACAATCTTGCTCATCTAGGCCCAACTCCCCAACTATACTTAAGCCTAGAAAAACTCCTAGAACCTTGCAAGAGATAGAAAGCAAGCAAGCCTTCATAAAATGTAGAAGTGTCACAGAGTGTTTGACTGAGATGGATGCTAAACTCAAAGTATTCACTTGTGTCTACGTCCTTGTACACATGGTGCATTCCCTAGGGAGCAGCTTGAAGAATACTTGCCATTTTTCCTATCCTGGGAAGAGAAAGAATTTCTTGATGAGCACTATGACAAGCTCCTGCATGAGCACATGCGACTCATCTCTGATGAGGAAGCTGATGAACTATGCTTAACTGTGACATTCAATGACATGATCTACCAACCAAATCTCTTAGATATAGAGCAACTAAAGCGACAATCAGAGGGTTGAAGTCAATTTGAAAAACATTGGTTTGAAAACCGCGTTACAATGGTCGAGCTGGGAGCTCAGATTATGGCGATCTCAGAGGAGCGATTGGCCAAATGGTGGTCTCAAAGAGACCCAACCTACATGGCGCCAACTTCCTTTCGAGGTACTAACAACCAATCGGGTATGGATTTAGCTGGAACTAGCCAAGAGAACTCTCTGGCTGATAACTTTCTCATTGAGGAGGAGCTACGTGTTGCAAGTAGACTCAAACAAGGTACCATGCTACTCGATGTGGCAAAATATCTATTGTTATTGAGTAAGATGCCCACGAGTACTGGATGCGTGTGCCACACTCCAGTACAATCCTGAGTTCTACAATTGGTTTTTATCCTCACAAAGTGACATGGATCCATAAACATGTACATAAATAAACAATGAGTTTTGTGGCTGTGTATAGATAATACCAAAACAAAAAAAAAGGCTAGCACACACACAAGCAATGATAATCAAGAGCAGGTGATATGCATCAAAGTCAACACCATGGGATTCATATAAGTGATGTCTTTTTGAGCTGTACCTGTTCATTATGGGGGTTGAAGCGTATGACTTGCATCTACTCTCACGAGTTGCCAAGTGAATGCAGGATGACATATGTAGTGGAAACGAGGGGTTTCAGCTAGGTTGCATTCAATTTTACCCTAAACCTAAAAGACTCCATCATGGAGGAGCTAGTCATAAAACAACTCTTGGACTAGTAAGTGCAGTCTACATAAGTATGTAGAGAAGGTCGGGTAGGCTATTGATTACAGCAAGTGCACAGAATTTTCGAGAAGCTTCAATGCCAAAAGAGATTGGGGCATGGTGATGGTAAGAAAAGGAGAAGAAGCTCATCAAGTAGAGGTGGAGTTGAGCTGTGCGATGGTGGAGAAGGCCATGGGTTTATTAGCCAGCAACAGGACTGAGAAACACCCAAGGATGGATGTGTATAATATGCTGGGGGTGAGCCATCATCAATCCAAAAACAAGAGGGAGACAAAGTTCACAAGGAACAACAAGACAACATGAAGAGAGCTACTAATAAAAAGGAGAATGACCAACCATCTCAACAACAAGAGAGCAAGAGGACAATCCGTGAGCAACAAGGCTAAAAAATTGTCAAGTTAAGCGGAAAGGAAAGATCACACTCTCAAATTTTCCATAAGAAAACTCGATCCACCTCCAAACAAAATAGAGAGCTGCAAAGGGTGGAGGAGGAATCGAAGAGAATAGAAGAAGAGCTCATGCAAACACCAGAAGAGGAGGAAGAACGACTAAGGCAAAAAGGGAGAGGAGATTACTCTAATGAATATGGAATCAAAGATTTAGTCTATAAGCTAGCACATCGTTGCAACATGAACTCCATGCCATGACACCTAAGCCTAACACTGGCTTAGGAGTAGAGAATCAATGTGCTCCCCTAATATCAACTAGATGTTTCTCCTCAACATCGACAATCTTTTCCACTCCATTGAATCCTCACTTCATCCACACAATTCTATGAGGAACCCGACTAGAAATCTCCTAACTACGTACTATCTAAGTATGCACGTGCACTCACATAATATGTGCACCACAATCTATACACAGTTTGGGTCCTCAAGTGAAGGACAATGCTCTCGGCTTGCTTAGAGTTTGACCTACCTCCCAAACTAATCAAACTACATCTTGTGCACGATGAGAAGACTAGCACTACCCCTAGGGAGAGACCACATATGAGAGGTTTTCAATTGCAGGTATTGAAGACTCCAACAAAAGCACCGTCAGCTCTTCATCGACACTCAACTCTGAATTCTTATCCTTTATCATCTTGCAAGCCCACCAAAGAATCAAATCCCCAAAACATCAACACATGTGCCAGTCATGAGTGTAGCTCCCAACAAAAACCAGCCCTATCACCAACTTCAAAACCCTATCACCCGCCAATTAGGCCAACAATGTGTCCCCAAAGACCTTCATCCACACCACCACCAAAACTCCTCCACGGCAAACAACAACAGTCCCTTTCAACCATGTCTTTGGTGCATGCCAACGCTTGCTACCTACGATGGAGAGTGCCATGGGACTAGCACTCATCTAGGAGAGGGGTAATGTTAACCCTCAGACGAACAAGGTGGAAAAGATGAAAAATCTAAAGCAGAAGACAAGGCCAAGGCAAAAGTGAAACAGAAGCCGAAGGCGTGCCAAGAAGAATTTGGAAACATAAGAAGTGCAAAAAAGTCCTAAATCAAGGAGAAAGGTGCACGAAAAAAAGTGCAAGTCAATATTTTTGTTAAAAAGGTGCACGGCACACCATGATTTATTTTAAGAGTGCCGAGCTCTCACCCATGCAATTTGTAAAGGCAGATGGGCGGTAGGAAGGAAGGTAGGAAGATAGGAGGACGATGGAAAAAAGGGCCCATGTAAAAAAGGGGATAAGGGGATGACCGCCCAAAAGGGATTGAGGGTTTTGTATATAAAGTTGAAAAGTAAATGAGAAGCTCATTCTTGTGTGTGGCCAAAAGTGGCTCTCCTCTTCTTCTTCTTCTTCTTGCTTGCTTGAGCTTGTGCTTGAGAGAGGGAGTGTGAGAGTGTGAGGGAGTGAGTGTGTGAGGGTGAGGGACCGAGGAGGAGAAGCTATCCATCTTCTCCTCTCTTCTTCTCTTCTCTTCTCTTCTCTTCTCTTGCTCGCAGAAATGGAGCTTGGAGCGTGGAGCTTGAGGATGGATTGAAGCTTGCACTTGGATCATGGAGCTACCGGAGTGCTCAGGAGAGGAGGTAACTCAATCGGGCATGGAGGTAAGCTCACTATACCCATAGAGATGGATGGCATGTTGGCTATGTGAGAGGTGGCCATTAGTTCTTGGCTTGGAACGCTTGAAGCAATAAACGGTCCATGGGTCTTAGCGGTTGAGCAAGAGCTCCCACACATTTACTGTTTGGAACCAGCCAAGTAGATGTCAATGCATTTTTTTCCAACTTCAACCTTTAGCATTTAGTAGCCTTCAATACTCTTCTTAATCCACCAAACATTCAGAAGACATATGCTAGGTTATACAAATGACAGAAGCCTTCTAATGTCATGTATTGCTTCAGTAAAAGACAATGCTTGCTGTCCATAGTAAATTTTGCATCATTCCCGGGGGGAGGGGGAGTAAGGTGGAAAACAAAACCCTAGAGGAACACAAATGATAAAGCATAAAAAGGGGAGGTAGACAGGAAGAAAACTTTGAGATCAAAACCCGAAAGTAAAAGGCAGATAAAAAGACTTTGCGCTTAAGAAGAATAGTTAAGAAATGCTTGCTTGGAATTTACAGACTACCTGAAGCAAAAATTTCCATTCTATCTTTGAAGTCCCCTTATTTCATTGCATAAAGTTGCAATCTTTTTCCATTCTCATCATAAGAAGAGCATAATAGATATGAATTAGCCATCGAGACAAGAGTCTTCATCCAACTCAAGTATCATAGCATTGGCAACCTAAAGGAACTTATAAATGCTGAAGATGTAGTGAAGAGGATGATCGACCAGTACAACCTTCACAAATACATGGAAAAAGCTAGCCAAGAGATCATGACCACAATCAATGCACGGAGTTCTTGAGGGCATTTGATGCAAGCAAGAGTAGTAGCACCGTAACTGTTAGGCAAGGAGGCTCCTAGGAAGGTCGAGGTTGCACTAAGGTTGGAATTGGTGGAGAGCTAGTAAATATCCAAGGAAAAAGATAGAAGAGTAATGTTTACAGCATGCTGAAGATGACAAAGACAAGGGTGCACACTAACAATGGAATTATCTTAGCGAACATTCTTGATGCTACCATCCAATTGCAAGCAAAATTGGTGCATGCATTGTTCTCCATTCATAGCAATGCACTTATGACAAGAATCCAAGTGCCCATGCTTGAAAGCATCATGGTAGGAGCCCTAGAGAAAGTCAACCTAAATGCTTATGTCCAGATAACCATCAAAACTTCAGCCAAGGTGATAGCATCTGACAAGGGGGGCGAGTCACATGTTGCCACATCCAAATCCGACCATAGAATACCCATGTCCAAAGCATTGACCATAGGGTTTGGCATGGTACTAACCACCATTATCCAAGAGGCAATGGGAGAAGTGGAAGGTGAAGAGAAAGTGGGGGAGACCCCTGAGAGATTGCCACTCCACGAGCAAGATCAATCAAGCAAATTAACAATGAGCAAGGGCGGCTGAGAACAATAGATCCCACCTAGTTGAGGAGGGCCAAAGAAGCTGAAAATTAAGATCCCTGTGAAGAAGCAAGTGGAAACTGAGAGGATGATGAAAAAAGAAAAGGCTAAGCTCAAAAAGTTACAAGAAGAGTCAAAAAGGGCTGAAGAAGAGAGGGTGAAGAAATTGGAAGAAGAAGTAGAAAGACAATGCAAGGAGGAGGAAGAAGACACAATAAAAGCTATTCACATGTCAATAGAACAACATGCCAGGGAGGAGGAGTTACTAGCCATGAGCCCATTGATAGATGAGGGACCAAGCACCAGTGCCAAGGGCGTGGATTCTGAGCAAGGAAAGGGCAAGGGCTTACTACATCCGATCCCACCAGTTCTCATGGCCAACCACAACCATGACAACCACCCAAGGCACCACAAACACAGTGAATGGAAGCAATTTAATGGTCTGGGTGTAGTATCTAGTGGGTAGAATGCAAGAGATAGCTGCAGAGTCAAGTGGAGGAGCTCCAACGATAGGAATGAAGAGACCAATAGCTACGGATGCCGAATCAAGGTAGGATCCCAAAAAGCAGAAAGTAGAGGCATCAACAATGTCAATACATACAGCAATGCCATTGTCGATGGGGTATGACGAGTATGTCAAAGAGCTCCATGCATAGCTGAAAAGAGCAAAGGAAGAAAAAAGGATAGTTGTGGTTGAGTTGAAGGTTGAAAAAGAAGCCTTGGTAGCATCCCAATTGGAGAGGATGGGCCAAGTGGCAGGGTACCAAAAGGAGATCTATGAGCTGAAGGAAGAACTCAAGGCCAAGGAAGAAAAAAGAAATTGGCAACAAAGGTTCAAGGAGGAAAGACAAGAGCTCATAGGGCTACAAAGAGAGTATAATCTCCTTATTGTACAATAGGAGGAATTAAGAGAGAAATTGGAAAGGATAGAGGAGGCAACAGATAGGCTTTTAGCAGAAGACACCTCAAAAGCTCACAATGAGGAAAAGAACCGCAAAGAAATGGAGGAAATGGAGAATAAGCTAATGTCAACACTGGAAGAGCAAGAAAGGTTGAAAGGTGAGGTGAAGCGCTTGGAAGAGGAGAGAGCACAAACTATCCAGATGTGGAAAGAGCAAGAGCCAAAAATGGTGGCTTTAGCCAAAAGACAAAATAAAAGTCTAGAAGAAATGAAGCAAAGAGCCGAAGAGTAGGTAGCTAGGAGCAAGGAAAGAGTGAAAGACTTGGTAATTTGTCTAGTCCATGCAGAGAGAAACAAAGTGCTAGCAGAGAGAGTAGGGCTAGCAAA